>NC_088375.1:122561136-122864166 GCF_037993035.2 Macaca fascicularis | reverse complement strand
GAAAAGAAAGAAGAAAGAAAGAAAGAAAGAAAGAAAAGAAAGAAAGGAAGGAAGGAAGGAAGGAAGGAAGAAAGAAAGAAAAGGGCTCAACAAATCATGGCTATCCATTGTCTCTTTTTGCCCTACCCCCACTACTCCTATGAGAATGAAACACCAGGAAAAATGAGTAGGATTCTTTCTCTCACAATAGAGGAATGGTTCATAAAGTTGACAAATGCTCTGATGAACCCAGGAATAAGGATCAGGGTGTTCTGGGGCTAAGAGTAAGAAGGTGTGTATGCCACCACATGGCTCCAGGTAGCAAGCAGGTTGAGTGCCAAAGACAGCCAGCTGGGTATTTAAGCTCCAAGTTACCCCAGCAAAGAGCTACATGACAGTTAGCTATTATCTTTTATTTACTCAAAAACATCCACAGGTGAATTCAGCAGTTTAAGTCCCCCTTAAACTCAGTTCATTCCTTCTGTTCCCAATATCTCCTAGGCATCCTCCGAGAGCAGGTTCTCTGCTCAATTCCACAATGACATGGAACTGAGTCACCACCACACACATGTTCAGCCCAACTAGAGCCTTTGGTCAGTAAATCAACTAGGCACCCTTCAGGCTCCATGACTTATTCTTCTATTTGGGAAGGAGGAAAACAGACAATAGTATCAATAATATGTTGTCCTCAAGTCAGGCCTCCAAAACATTGAATACAGAAGAAGGCCAAGAGAAACATGAAGTGGAGGAAGAGAGTAGTGGAGTGGGGGAGATAAAATTGGGGAACACGAGCGATGCTCCCACCTTGGTGGAAGTAATCAAGGATGTAAAAATCCCTTAGCCCAGGTATACAGGCCCTCAAGTGTTTGTTGATGGTGAATCTGAAGGTCAGTGAGACAGAGAGTCATCTCTGATGGATAACTACTCAGAATTCTTCTCAATGCTTGTGTCCAAAGAATCAGAGGGATGGCAGACCACACAGGCTTTGAGGATCAAAAGGTAGGTTTCCTTGAACTTCTTTATTTTATAGGCGTAGACGATAGGGTTCATCATGGAATTGGCATGGGACAGCAGGATGCCCATGTACAGCACAAGCTGTGGTACCTCACCATTAAAGTGGATGATGCAGTTGATGATGGATAAAGGCAGCCATGACAGAGCAAACAAGAAAAGAACCAGAAACAAGGACTTAGCTGTCTTGAACTCCCGTCCATAAAATGCACCTGTCTCTTTGGAGTTAGAGAAGTTCTGACTGAGTTTGTTCCGGATGATGTAAAAGATGTCAAGATAGATGGCACACATGACTACCAGGGGGATGAAAATCCAGGTGAAGAAGCTGAAGTATACCATGTAGTCCATTCTCATGACAGAAAGGAATTGGCATGAAAGGAAGGTGACATTTCTGTGGTACTCTGAGGTCAGTTTCATGTTCCAGCCAAACATGGGGGTCAGTCCCACCAGGAATGACACCAGCCAGCAAAGGCCCAGGGCCAGCCATATTCTTCTGTGAGTTGTGACCCTCTTGTATCTGTGTGAATGAAGAGAGCCAGTGAGTTCATAGCAGGAATTGCTAAAGGGTAAGGGAGATGGAGCTGGTAAAGGAGAGAGAGAGAGGTGAGATAAGGCATATAATCTCTTAATTCTCCAATCTTCTGCTAAGGGAGGGTGGCATTGGTATTCTATGGTGATTTCAGCTAAACTCCACTGGATATGAAGACAAGATGAGCAGACAACGATTGGAGAAAAATCCAGGAAACATCTATGGGGACTTTTCTAAAGAAGAACACTCTTGAATGGATAAGGAAGATGTTGCCTAGAGTCAAGTGCTTACGTGCCCCACTCAGGGCTCCACTTCCTGAGAGCTATACAACAGTTATCTATCTTTTTCTTTCTTTTTTTTCTTTTTTTTTAACTCAAAAACATCCACAGATGAATTCAGCAGTTTAAGTCCCCCTTAAACTCAGTTTACTCCTTCTGTTCCCAATAAGGCGTAAGCCCAAGAATTATTCGATTCCTGGGAGCTAAGATTCATCTAAGTCTCCGAGGATTGTCTGCCTGGTGAGAAATGATATTCTCAAAGCAAGCTTGCCTGCTGCTCTTGGCACTATTCTGTTTTGGCTGTTGTGCAGATTCTCATAAATTATACTATGCCTCCCCAACACTTCCCCTCTACCTGTGCCTGCTCCTGCTTCTCTATCTGCATGGGCATCCATACTTGGTATTTGAGTTAAATGAATCAATGAAGTTACAAAATTGTGTTGAAGTGTTTCAGAGACCTGAAAAGACTCATCCAGTAAGAGTCCTCATTTCTCCTTAAACTGTCCTTCCGGACAACAGCCTGTACAGACCACAAAAAGGAAACAAATACAGTTAAGTATCAGTAGATTTTTATCTCAATTACATCTCACAACAAACAGGAGATATTTTATTATAACCTCCATTTTATTGATGGCAATTGTGAAAATAATAGTAATGACAGCCACTATTTATTGAGCACAGACTGTGTGACTGGTATGTTTCTAAGAGCTTTACATATGTTAACGCATTCCATCTTATGAGGATACTGCAATTATCCCCATGTTATAGATTAAAAGTGAAACACAAACAAGTAACTTTTATAAGTTGGAAGTGGTGGGGCTAAAACTAAAAAAAGGTAAGTCTGAGTTCCGAGCATCGTCACCACCGTGATACAGAGTGGAAACCAAAGGAGACAAAGTTAAACAACTTGTTCAAGATCAGATCTCACATCTGGGATTTGAACCCAGACTGTCTACATCTAAAGCTTGTTTGTAGCTCCCTCACTCTGCTCTTTCCTCCAGAGAAGTGAAGAGAAACATGAGACCAATGCAATTTAGGTCGCCCGGGGAAATAGATTTCTCCATTTGGCAGTCCGTTCTCTTCATATAGTCACATGTAATGAAAAATATTTTTAGGAAAAAAGCTCTCACATCTCAGGAGGAGAAGGAGGAAAAAAAATATATATATACACACACACACAGGATACATATATTTAATATAATAAATATATATAGGAATATATATATATATATTCCAAGAATCCCTTTCTCAACATTGAAGTGGGCACAGAATAGGAAGCAAAGATAAAATAATAACCTACATTTGCAAAACAATAGAGCCATCGGTTTATCTCCTCTTATTCTTATCTGCCTGCTTCTCCTAAAATAATACGTCTTATCTTAGTAGGCTTTTATCATTTCTAAAACTGAAGAGAATTTTTTACTAATTAAAGATGCATCAAGATTTCATCATTTCTAGCCAAGGATTAGTAATTATAGCTGGAGGGATTGAGCACCCACCCCTATCAGTGGGGAGAGGACTGGAGCATTCCTCTGATTCTAGCTCCTGAATCCCAGCTCATTGTTGCTAACCCCCTCACAGACCATATCACAAAAAGACACTTACTGCCCTCTTTCAACATCAAGGGCCAATTTGGATTCATTTTTTACTCAAAAAGTCTGGGCTCTGGGCTTTGTAGTCTCATTTCCCAGGTGTCTCAATTGCTGCCCACCCCACCCTGCAGGCTACCTGACGGTAAGCTTGACCCGCAAGTATCGGTCCACAGCGATGGCCAGCAAGGACATGATGGAGGCGTGGGTAAAGATCAGCAGTAGGCAGGCCATAAAAAGGCAGCTGTAGAAGTGGATTGTGATGCCCAGACTGACGACAACGGCCAAAGGCATGACCAGCACCCCAACAGCAATGTCAGCCAGGGCTAGAGAGACAATGAAATAGAAGGTGGTGGTCTGCAGGCTGGGGTTCAGCTTGACCACCCAGATGACCAGCACGTTGCCCACTATGGCGCAGAGTCCAATGAAAATCTCCATGGTGATGTAGGTAACATCGGTCAATGACGGAGCAGTGCTGTTGTTGGGCATCTTGCCTTCCCAGGGGAACCTCCACAGGGACAGGTGAGCCAGCAAGATCCGTCTGTAGGGCCAGTGGGCCTAGCTCTTGCCAGACGTCTTCCCAGAGGTCCATGTGCAGTGACAGTCTAAAATTCCCAACTCGCTCATTCCTACTCTTTTCTGGTGGGGTGATCTCTTAGAAAGGGCTCATCACAGGTGGATCACTTCCAGCCCCTTTACGCGCCGCACATCCTCAGGTTCCCAGAACCCTGGAGGACAGTTCTATATGGACTGAATCTGAAAGTGCTGCTGCTCTTAGTTCCCCAAACCGATGCCCTCAAGGCCTCTGCCTGCAGCTTTTTGGCTTTCTGAGTTCCATCGAGATAAGCAACCCTCTTCAGGCTTGTTTCAGGAAGTGAGATGGGCCAAGAGGAAGTACAGAGCCAGGAACTCTCAGCAGAAAGATGGAAAGAGCAGAGGAGGAGTCACGAGTGGCACAGAGAAGGCTCAAAGCAAGATTGGGTGTCAGAATTCATTCATCCAGGGACCAGATGACAGTGCAGAATCAGGTGGGAGAGGAGCTGGAAGCACTGACTATGCAATCTTTCTGCCAGCTTAGCAAAAAGATCTCATGACAAGCAGGCAAAGGGGAGAAGAGGAACAAAAGAGACTTTGGTGGCAGCCTCCTAACCTTAGCCAGAACTATTCCTGCTAAGTTCTTGCTTCACTGAGCACAGCCGATACCCAGCCTTTGCAGCAAGGATCCTTGATCAAAGGGATAAGCAAAGATTCCCTGGTCAGAAGGGCAAAATCTCAGCACCTCTGCAAAGCATCACACCTGCTTAGCCTCCACCTCTGTTTCTCAGCTCACACCGCAGCAAAATCACACTGGCCCTGACACTGGCAGCCGGCCAATGTCCAACCTATGTGAGGAACGACAGAAGAGCAGAATGACCAGACATACAGAAGGAAGGGAAAAGAACGTATGCAACAGAATCAAATGGCATGTGCTCCTGCCCACACTCCCCACGCCTCAGCCCCATCCCCGCAGAAACAGGCAACTGCCTGGGAATCAGCCCCCTCTCCCTGAAGCTGCTTACCTAGTCACCAACTTCTGGGAACGAGACACTTGCACACCATTGTTATTTGGGGAGTCCATCTGGTTCAGGTGCTTCTCAGCACCACCCAAAAGGATTATTTTAACCAGGCATGTTAGAGAGGCAACAAGAAGGAACACTTGGACCGAAGCCCACACAGTAGCTTGAGAGCTTTATTATTTTTACCTTAAGCATCTAAATATGTACAGCCCAAAACAAAATTCAGCAGTAACAACAATAGTGTTCTGGTGTTTACTAACAAACACTTCGGAGTGGGGCATACGGGAGAGGCCTCTGCCTGGGGCCCATCAGGGTCCTCTTGTTAGTTCCTCTGCTTTGGCATCATTCATTGATTCCAATCCCTACCACCACCGCTGTATCCCAGTTTGATCCAAGTCTTACCAAATCCCATATTCGTCCCTGCCAGACTTGTCATTTCTCCCGGAGCAAACTCCCCAGACATTAAAAAGGGGCAGTCCTCTCCAACTGAATTTCCATCATTCTAGTATATTCCAACATCAGTTCTGCCCACATCCCTGCACTGCTGGAACTTGAAAAGCTTCATCAGCCTCCAATGCGTCCTCTCACAAATGCTTCTACTGTAATTGCTTTCTTTATCTGTGCTTCAGAGAAGGAAGTTACTGAGAGAAATTTCTAAGAGGCTGCATGCTACCAAAAAAAAAAAAAAACAAAAAAAACCCAAAAACCTTTCTCACTATATAGCACTCTTTGAACCTTGGTTAAACACTGCAAAAACCCTCCCTCCCCTACTCCAGTATATAGGTGAGTTCTTTTGTAATCAGTCCATCTCAGCTGGGTCAGAGAAACCAAGGAAAGGGGTCTGTGTCCAAACCCAGCATGCTGTACGCAAGATAACACATGAAAGAATAACCCACTAGAGAGAAGAAAGGCAGGAGACACACTTAGGGTCACCAACCTAGCCACCTCTGCCCACCTGGGAATTCTATCCTCAGGATTCTCTGCACATACCATGGGGGGTTTCTTTTCTGTGAACAAGGGAAGCCCTTCCTTCATGTTCTCTGAATAGACAAGGTCCATCACTGCTGGGGTTGGGGTTGCGGGTGATTTGAGAACAGAGAGGAAGGACTTTCACAGTCACTTAACATTTTGACCTGGAACCCGGCCCTAGATTGAAAACCAAAAGGCAATCTGGGAAAGGGGACAGAGAGGCTGGGGCAGAAAACCACCTCATTTGCCCATTCCTACCGCTGCACCCACAGCCCATGGCACACAGCCACTCTTGGTCATGCACCTCATCACATCTCAAGTAGGAGATGCTGCAGCCTCCTACTCCGCGCCTCAGGCAACCAGAGGAACCATGCCAGAGCTCAACACCCAGGATGACCCCTGCCGCTTCCAAACCATTTAGTCTGTGCATTGCCTCAGGATCAAGTCCAGACTCTTTAGAGTGGCTTACACCCTTCTGATGGGTCTCCCGGTCTCTGCAGTCTCCTGACACCTGGGTCTACTTTGCTGAGCAATTCGTGGCTCAGAGTCATTCTCTTTCACTTCCTCTCCGCTGTGCACACACTCTTTGCCCGGTTTGCAGGGCCCTTCTGCCCCAAGTCCGCCTAGAAAACAAATACTTTTCCTCCAAGACTGTTCCCCAACAGGACCTTGAAGAAAACTTCCCAGTCTTCACTTCTCCTCCGGGACGGCATTGTGCTGGGTGTATATGGCTTCCCCACTTAGCCTATGAGTTCCTGGAGGGCAGGGACCACCACTTTCCATTGCTGCATTTCTCGCCCCTACTATGATGCCTGGCAGATCATAGGTGCTCAGTACATTTTTCATGAATGAATAGGAAAGCACTTCAGTGAATCAGGTGGCATAAACTAGGCATTGGGTATATAAGGAAACAATAAATCAGCGAGGACTCTTAAGTGCTCTCCATCATACCAACTACTCAGTGTTAAGCAGCTTACATTCACAGACTCATTCAATGCTCTCGAATGAAATAGATACTACCATTATGCTGAGCAACTTGAGGCTCAGCGGGGTTAAATAACTTGCCCAAAGTTGTAAGCTAGGCAGTGGCAAAGCCAGCATTCAGACCTAGGCTTCTGCTTCGGAGCCCAGGTTCTGAATGGCAGCCCTCAGTAAGTAAATGAGCAAATAAACTACACAAACCTTTCAAAAGTACAAGGAGTCCCTGGGTTTGATGTTGCCATGCTATCAAAATTAGTAGAGATCAGTATTCTCAGATCTAAAAAAGAAAGCAGCCACCAAGACTATGGGCACAAAGCTCAAGTATCACGTAGATCTGGCAACTGCTCTGAGCTAGGAAGAGATGGCAGGACCAGATGACTGCATGAGCAGACCGCTGGTAAGGCTGGGGCCCCAAGGTGAGCTCTGGGCCAGAAAGGAAAACATTTTTATTGGCTCAAGGTGCAATTTTTTCTAAAAAAAAAAAAAAAATATATATATATATATATATATATATATATATATATATGTTAACTGTGGTTAACTGTGGTTCAGGAGAATTTCCCACCTAAAAGAAAGGCCATGGCTGTTTTCAATTCTGCTAGAAGAGGCTGGGTGTGGTGGCTCAGCCTGTAACCTTAGCACTGTGGGAGGCTGAGATGAGAGGATTGCTTGAGGCCAGGAGTTCAAGACCAACCTGGCCAACATAGTGAGACCCCATCTCTATTTTTTTTAATTAAAAATAAATTTTAAAATTCTACTAAAAGAACCTGAACTCCATCAGGGAAGCAAAGATCTAGGAGAAACCATTGGCTTAAATCACAGGAAGAGTGACTGGAGGGGAAAGGCCTCACCTGTCCCAAGCCCTGGCCTGGGGCCCACTTGGGTCTGATGCAACTGGGCACAGCTCAACCACAAGGCTGCAACCTTGCCCTTGGGGTTCCGCGTAACAATCTGAGAGGCTGGCAGGAGAGATGATTCATCTGATCCTTTGCAGCTTCTCAGAAAAGCCTAGAAAACCCCAGCTGCCAGCCTACGAAAACAGCAAGATGCAGTGCTAGCAGGAGCCCAGGGAAAAGGCCTCTGGAGCCCTAGAGCTGGTCCCCGGGCAGCTGAGACCGGATGTCAGGCAGGCGAAAGGTGGGGCTTCTGCCCAAGGCTCTCTCCCACCCCACGGCGGCCTGCAGAGTTGCGCAAAATTAGGTTGCTCACTTCCTCTTGGCCCCATCACCACTTCCCCAAAGCCTTGTATTTTTATAGAGCTTCATGTTTGCTAGCCGACAGCAGAGGCTTAGAAAAGACAAGTGTTCAGGGTCAGCCCTGAAGGTGCGGCTCCCTAGGCCCCTCCCCCACCACTCTTCCGGGTCTGCCACTCCATCAAGCCCCAGGGGTCTGGCCAGGCTTTCCCGCGCCCAGGGGCTGGTCTGGAGCCGCTCTCCACAGGGGCCTTCTAACCAGGGCCCAGCCACTGAGGCCAATCCAAGGAGCCCAAGACTCACAGGCTGTAGTCTGAGTACCTGGAATTTCACTCCGTGCCAGTGTTGGTGGGAGGGAGGGTGAGGCCTGGAAAGGGAGGTCAAGGTTCCTTCACTCTGAGCAACAGGAAATCCTGCCCAACGACGGGGAAATGCTCTGGGCGCTCAGCCTCACCCACCAGACCCCCCACCCACACCGAGTGTGTCAGGAGGTCTCCAGGCCCTGGGGGAAAGATAAGGATTCAGCTAACTGAATTCAAGGCACTCAGAAAGTGAGGAAGCGTTTCAACTGCCGGAGTCTTAGCACGGTAGCATCAGCTTCAAGCGTCTGAAAGAATGACTCCTGCGTCCCAGCTGAGGCGCTATGCTCAACGGTGGCCACCAGAGGGCAGCACGTTCCTGCTGTCATTCGGGACCCAGGCTGCTGCTGAGAAAGAGAACGGGAAGAACTTGAAATGCTCCTTTGAAACTGCTTAACCAGCAACCTCAGATGGTGCAGAAAATGAAAGAAGTGAGAATTAAGGGAAGGCAAAGGGGACAACAATAGGTAGCCAACTGCCTAAAGTCAATCCAATCCCACAGAATATTCCTGGGCAGTACAAAATTCAGTCCTGCTGACTCCAGAAGGTTGAGAAGCAGCTTTGCCTTTCAAACCTGTGACTGTTCCAATAAACACAGTATTTGTGTTTTGCTTTGTGATGTGCAAAGCTCCTCACGCAGTAAACTTTACTGAATTAACTCAACAACCCCACAAGACAGGTATCACCAATCTCATCTCACAGAGGAGGAAACTGAGGCGGGGGAATGAGTGATCTGCTCAGGATCATACACCGCCGGGCATGGTGGCTCATGCCTGTAATCTCAGCACTTTGAGAGGTCGAGACGGGCGGATCACGAGGTCAGGCGTTCTAGACCAGCGTGGCCAACATGGTGAAACCCCGTCTCTATTAAAAATACAAAAATTAGGTGGTGTGCGCCTGTAATCCCAGCTACTCAGGAGGCTGAGGCAGGAGAATCGCTTGAACCCGGGAGGCAGAGGTTGCAGTGAGCTGAGATCACACCACTGCGCTTCAGCCTGGGCAAGAAAGCAAGGCTCCCTCTCAAACAAACAAACAAGAAAACAAAAGCAGCACCAGGATGGGAGCCCAGCTCCTGGTCTCCTTGCTTAAGATGAGAATGGAGAAGACCAGGAGGGATTTGCCAGTAAGGGGTTGCAGTGGGATTTTTAGCCACATACGTCATTGATCCTTCCCTTGGCACCTGTCAACCTCTGACCTATCCTTCCCCTCCTGTGAGTGCAGGTCGCACTGGTCAATTTTCCCAGCTTTTGCTGGAGAGCGTCCAAGAATTTTACAAATGTCCTCATGTCTCTTGGCCACCCAACCTCCTCTTTGTCACAGCCCTCAGCTTCTGGGTGCTCAGGCCCGGTGTCCCCACCCCTGTCAGGGGTTATTCACCGTGGTAGGGCCTCATCCCTTGATTTCACCCAGGAAGACTTTGGATCCTGATGTTGATTCTCATGCCCTTTATCTAAACACCGGGAGGTGTAGCAATGAGTTCTGGATATATCAACTACTGATCCCGAATGTTTACAGCAGGGCAATGTCCTGGTCTCCTTCTTTTAACATGCTACCTATCAAATGGGACAAAACTTCTCAGAGAATTGCATGTAAACCCTACCGCCACAGTGGGAGATAAGCAACCTCCTGATTTTGATGGCATGTGTCTTCCCCTCCTACTGCACAAGGTCCTTTCATAATTATTACTGTAAGAGCTGCCATTGATAAAATGCCAATTCACATGTGCCAGGCACTTCACCAGGTGTTTTGCACACATCACTCACAATTCTATATCAATCCTGCCGGCAAGTATTATTAGATCCGTTTCACAGGTAGAAAACTAAGGATAGGAGACAATTGACTCACTCTGGGCAGCACAGCAGCAAATGGCAGAGCTAGGGCCTGAACCCAAGTCTATCTTGGCTGCAAAGCTCTGACTCTTTCAATGAGCCACACAAAAACAGTCCAATATCAATTATGCCAAAATCCAAATTGCCATTTTGGGCAGACATTCTTCAGTATCCTAATGGGTAAGTCTTGCTTCCTAGGCTGGGCCAGCTATTGAAGGCTGTGCATTCTATGTCAATTGTCTACTCTCCAGCTCTTGTCAAAGCTCAGCCAAGAGTTTTATTCCAGGCCCATGGAGAGCAGCCAGCAGGCCCTTCCTCTACACTCCCTACCCGCAACTCCTGCGTCTACTCCCTGATCAGACAACAACATTGCAAAACCGTTTTACTTTAGTTCCCTGCTGAAATGCCTTCCCAGATGACCTTAGTTCCTCTGCTTTTTATGAAAGGTTAATATAAAAAAACTGTCCTATGAAGTAAGTCTCGGCATTTCATCATGATTGAAGATACTATCTGTTGCTATGTCTCTTACATAAAGTTTCATAGGATAAATTTCTCTGAGGAGTTTTAGTCCTAGAAAAGAGGTCGTTTTTCTTAATAAATTAGACTGCCTTGTTCATCTGGTTAGTGGCAAAGCTTTGTCTCATTCATTTGTGTGTGAGCAGCCGGGAGTGTCAGAGCCGATGTTCAGTCTCAGTAATCACACTTGGCTTAGGTTTTCTAGGATGTCTGCGTGCCCCAAATCATTCCTCGGCTACCGGTGTTTTAGTAATTCTGTCAGGCCCTGTTTTCATGAGGAGCTGCACGTCGTTTCTGGCAGTATGCAAGGTATAAGAAATAACTCCATAGATCTCACGTTAGAAGGAGTACGCATTTGTTTCCAGGCATATTGCAGGTTGTTCGGTCCAGTCTGTCATGCAGGGATAATTGTCAGTACCCCCATGATTTGGGGGTGAGGATTTTTTTCTCCCACAAGTGGCCCAAATAACATTTTAGATTATCAATTTTGGCAAAAGAGAAAAAAACTGATGAGACTAAAAATGTCCCCTCATTTGAAGTGAGTCTTTTAATACAGCACTCATAGGCACCCACATCCGGCAATATTTAGGAAATGCTTCCTTAGGAATGGCGCTGGGTAAAACATAATGCTATGATTCCCCCAGGAAGAATGTATTTTTATTGATGTGAGCCCCACCTATTTCCACAAAGGACTAAAGTTACTGTCAAGCTGAGTCGATGGCTTCTTCCTCTGCACTCCCACATCAGCTTACACATTCCTCTCTTGGAGCACTTACTACACAATTCTGTAGTTATTTATTTACATGACTGCTTCTCCCACTAGCTGGCAAACTCCTTAAATGAAGAAATGATGCCTTATTCATTTTCGTATCTTCCTCCCACTCCCCCTCTCCCCAAAGCATGAAGATCCTAAAATACACCTGACACATAAGAAACCTGCAATAAATTCCAGTTGAATGTATTATGTATTATTCTCAGGTCTGTCTTCTCCTTACCTGTAAGAATGCTGGCTATACCTCTCTATGTCCAATGAGGAATCAGAAGGGATATTTAGAAGACCTCTCCCTAAACAAAAAGTAGATTTTTGCATCTTCTAACTTCAATCACAAATCAGTACAGATAGAAAACACCACGTGACCTATTTGGGTCTAGTTAAAGGAACCCTCAGAGAGAATGTCTAACATTTACATTACAGTTCCTATTTCAGCATATTTACCTATAACAGTCCATTTCATTCCTTCATCTCTGTGATCTATCTCAAATGGTGCCCTTTACACACACACACACACACACACACACACACACACACACACACACCCCACATGCTCTCTCCATCCTCTCTGTGTATTTCCTATGCCGCACCTTCCACAGTCAGAGCTCGTTTGTTCATTTACTTGTCTTTGGTTGTCCCCTTGCTTGTCTTGTTCACACTTCTATCTGCCAGACCTGGAACCACCTCTGGCTCTAGTTATCAGCTTAGTCTGACACATTACTCCTGATCACTGACCACTGATTTTGCCCCAAATCACTGTGTTCATGATGGTGTTTTTAGGGCGCAACACATTTGGAGTGAGATGGAACACCAGAGGGGATGGAGGCCCAGAGTGGCCAGTTCAAGGTCAAAACTGGAAAAGCAGCCCGCTTTCTTTGCTAGCAAGCCCCCTTCACTGGCTCCTTTGTCACTCATGTCCCCATTTTCTGAAACCTGGGCCAAAGAGCTTAGGGCCCTCCAATCAAGCACACAGCTGACCCTTCCTTCTTCATCACTGCATTTGCCTTTTGCCAGTTGGCCTGTCAACCCATGCTAATGGGTAGAACAGTGGGTGCTAATCAGTTACATTACCCACGTCAGCAGTGCCGTTCAGGCCCTCTCAAGCTGTGCCTAATAGATGTTCAGCTGCAGTGAGACACAGCCACCTGTGTGCCCAGCATAGCATGTACTCTAGTGCCTCCTCACTGGGCATCAGGCCCGCCCCACTCCACTCAACCCAACGTGCTCCAGAGGAGAAATCACTGTCAGGCTCCAGCCATGTGTTTCTGAATATGTTGCGTCTCTCCTATTTTGAACTCTGTTTCTAAATGGATGACCTTGGCCAAACTGCTGAATCTCTGTGTCTTCATTTCCCCCTTTGATAAATAAGATACTTCCATGTGGACTGGATGAAGTAACTCAGGCACGGCAGTTGGCACAGCACTCGGTCCCCGGCACCACCATCTCGGGCAGCTACCAGAAATGTGAGTACTACAGCTGGGTAGGGTCGGGAGCTGATGTTTCACTATCAGAGCCACTCCAGTGCCCAACCCGTGCTCTACTTCCACTTACAAGGTGCTTGGTGGAGGTTGAATTAAAGGAAAGTCATTCCACATCCACCACCCTGTGGGCTACTGAACTGTGAGATACTGACTTGTTGGGAAGCTACAAGGATGTGTTCCATAGACCCTGTCTTTCTGCAGGGCTGATTGTCTCAGTCTTTCTCTGGAGGTGCTCTATCCCTGTCCCAACTGCCCCAGTGCTACCTCCAGCTTTAGAAATAGGAAGTATCCAAAAGAGATTGTGGGAGGCGGTACCATTTTCCTCTCCTTTCTCCATCCTTGCCAGGAAGCAGTGATTTGTCAGCATAAGCAGGCCTGCTGGGTGGACTTTGTGAACCCCGGGGAAAGGCTGCCCCAGGTCTGACAGTTCACAGCTTCCAGACACATAGTTTTCCAGGTCACCAGTCCCCAAGAGCCACCCAGGCCCCCTCAGTTGCTGCAGGTGAAGCCCTCTAAGGGCCAGATATCAAGAACTAGAGTATTCAGAGCAATACTCACAGTTTCTGTTTCTTGAGTGTCACTCATTTTAGAAGGCCTGGCGGATCACTCAGCACTACTCACTACAATAAAGGGGCCACCTCCTGCGCAGGGTGTGAGGGTTGCTGAATAACAGCAACAAGGGGGGATATTACAGCCAACTCCAGCCACAACAACTGTACACGGGCAAACACGGAGGCACATGAGGCCAGTAATTTAATTTGCATTACATTTATCTGTATTTTCTCTTGACCTGAAATACAAAACATCCTCTAATCTTTCATTAACCCTGGAATCATTTCTGCTTTCAAAGAAGTAAAGAAATAGAATTTATTCTAGTTGAGAGTTTAGCCTCAGGGCTGGGCAGGGGAGCCAGGCTCTCCAGTCTCTCCTATGCCTCCAAGATAAAATCTCATTCTGTTCTTGTCCCTCTAAGATAAGTCAACAGGCCTGCTCATTCCCAGAGGAAAGTTCGACACTGCTTCAGTGACCATGACTTCAGCAGGGCCAACAGAACTCTAGGTCACTGCAGATGGTCCAGCCTATGCCCCCTCCCTCCCTCTACTCCACCCACGCCTAGTGCCCATGACTAGGGCTTTTTGTGTTATCTCAGAGTTGGCACCCTCTCCATTTCCTCCCAATAATGCTAGCTGTTGTTTCTGAGCAAATGGAACAAATGACCAACGTGAACTCCATGCTGTCTGCAAACTGGAAACATCTGCAGGGAGGCAGGGCAGCCCCTAGTTGGGATGGGGTTGCACGGGAGCTGGTGGGAGGGGCTGTGGGAAGAAGGTCCAAGAATCTCAGGGAGGAGGGCGAAGGGTGAAGCCTCAACAGAAAACCACATATAGGCCGGGCACGGCGGCTCATGCCTGTAATCCCAGCACTTTGGGAGGCCGAGGCGGGTGGATCACGAGGTCAGGAGATCTAGACCATCCTGGCTAACATGGTGAAACCCCGTCTCTACTAAAAATACAAAAAATTAGCCAAGCGTGGTGGTGGGCACCTGTAGTCCCAGCTACTCGGGAGGCTGAGGCGGGAGAATGGCGTGAACCTGGGGGACAGAGGTTGCACTGAGCCAAGATCGTGTCACTGCACTCCAGACTGGGCGACAGAGCAAGACTCCATCTCAAAAAAAAAAAAAAGAAAGAAAAGAAAACCGCACATAGGCACACAGGTCTCACAACCCCGTCCCTTCTTCTTTTACTCTCCAAACATTCACTCTTTGCAGTGTCTTGACCAAGTGAAGGGAGGATGCACATATCCTTTTATAAATATCATTTAAAATGTTAAACTCTTGTGTGGTAAAGCCAAAATGGCTCTTAGAAAACAATAAGTACAACTCGCCATTTCAGAGATGACGACAAAGGCCCAAAAAGGGAGTAGATGTAGTAGCTACAAGTAAAGTCTAGGATGTGCGGCAGCTCACACCTGTGATCCCAGTGCTCTGGAAGGCCGAGACAGGTGGATTGCTTGAGCCCAGGAGTTCAAGACCAGCATGAGCAACATAGCAAGGCCCCGTCTCTACAAAAAAATTCAGAAAAAAATTAGTTGGGCATGGTGTAAAAAAATTATAGACCTGAACCTCTAGTCCCAGCAACTTGGGACTTGGGAGGTCAGGGAGGTCAAGCCTGGGAGGTTGAGGCTGCAGTGAGCCAGGATCACACCATCACTGTGCTCCAGCCTGGGTGACAGGGTGAGACTTTGTCTTTAAAAAAAAAAGCAGCAGCAAAGTCTGAACCATACCCAGAGCCACCATCACCCCACTGCTAGTATATCAGTGTGCGTGCAGTGTGGGAACACACACACACACGCACAGACACATCATACCATGCTGCCTCCCTTAAAGTCATAGTGAAAAGAGTCATGCCTCCCTTAAAGCCAAGAGCCATGCTCAGACTTCCCCATGCAGTAACACAATAATGGTAACACTCCAGGGCTGTCTCTGGGCCTGGACCACACTAGCACATCCTCTAATCTTTCATTAACCTTGGAATACTCTTGTCAGAGGCTCTCCCTTGATCCTTGGCATAGCCCTGTAATAGAGCCTGTCATTTTCATCACCTTTTCTTTTCACAGGTAAAGATATTGACATTGAGCAAGGTCAAGCAACTTGCCCAAGTTTACACTGCTAGCAAAGGGCAGAGCCCACCTTGACCTCAGGCAGTCCCACGCCCAGTCGCCTGTGTTACACTGCCTGGAGTCCCTCATTGAATCCAATTGCAACCTTGAGAAGTGGGATTGGCTCATTTCTGCAGATAGAAAACAGAGGCTGAGAGTTCAGAATCCTGAATTCAACAGAAGGACAGTCCTTGGTCAGCTCTTCCAATGCGGAGGGAATCTCTAGAGTGAGACCTAGTTCTTGACCCAGACTAACCTGGAAGTGATTTTCTGAGCATCACAGTGGCCGGCAGAGTGGGGAGGATCGACTGGCTCTTCCTGCCTGATTTCACTGGGGTCGCTGAACCAGAACTCCCACCTACTAAAAACTGAGCCTGGCTTCTCCTGTGCCTTGGGGAAATGCCAGTTCTCTACCCTGTGGCCTGCGGTCCTTAGCCCTGCTTGTGCGAGGAGGGAGTCGCCGCTGAGAGGCTGTTCATGCCCTGGTTGTAGAGATAGGTAGAGGACAGGGGCGTCGTGTTCCCCAATGGGAGCTAGGGACGCTGCCAGTCCCCTTTCAGCAGATGACAAGGAAGAAGGTTCCTGCAGCAGCCAGCTGCGCCAGAGGCGATGCGCGCCGAGCCTCCTGGCAGCGTCTGGGTTCCGCGGCTGCACGGCCGCTCCCCTGAGCCTGGGAAGGAGGACACAGAGGCAGCCCAGGAGCAGCGCTGAGGGGGCCCTGGCGCCAGGGACTGTGGCCCCGACAACCCCCTAGAAGTCGCAGTGGCGTGGGCTCTTCTACCTTGCTCTACTGCTGCTGGCAGAGGGGGCGGGACTCTCGACCTGATTCATCCGAGACACAATTTGAGGATGCTGGTGCTGCGGGGGCCGGACGCACTCCTCCGGAACTCCGGGAGCCGGGGAGGCCGAAGGGAGGGGTGTTCCCCCGCAGCTCTCAGAGGTCAGCACAGCCTGGAGGAACTAACCGCGGCGTTCCTACCATTTATGTCAGGGAGCGGCCGGGACCTGCAGGTGGGACTGCATGACTCCTGCTGGAGGACTGATCGGAGGCCAGTCCCTGGGAGGCTGGGAGTCCTCTGCACAGCCCTATCATGAGAGCAATTGGATTTGCCCCCTGCCTGCCAGGACAGCGCCCTCAGCACCCCTGTCTGCAAGGCCGCTGTCCAGGGCCGACAGCCCTCACCTCCCAGGGCCTTGCAGGCAGCACCTTGTGCTAAAGTTGGCCTAAGCAGGAAACTGCTCTCAGGGCATTTGAGAGAGGGGAGTGGAAATGTGAGCCAAAAGGAAGTCACAAAGATCAACTTAAAAATAACCCCCTCCAGGTCAGTCAGGAGGAGGAACTTGCAGAAAAGCCAAGTTCTGATGGTGATGGCTCAGGGCGACGTCAGGAAGGCCCAAAAGCAAATCAGCAGAGGCCGGGCTTGGAGCACATCTCATGCTCTTATCAGCCTCAGCAAACCACTGCCAAGACCTCTTCTTCTCCTTAGACTTCCGCCCCAGCCAGCATCTGTTTCCTCCCCTAAATTTAAACAACCAGGTTAGTGAACTCGAGAGAGCATTTCTGCCCAGGGAAGAACAGACCCTCCTACGCCCTCAACAGAGCACACAGGACACACAATGACACCAACCGAGGCCTGTGGCCTGTTCTTGGCTCCTCCTCAGCTTCTGCTGGGTGAGTGGGGCCCAGGGTTTCTGAGAAGGCCTCAGCTCCCATTATTCCAGGCAGAAAGCCGCAAAGCTGAAGTCTGAAGAAGACCTCAGCTTGGAAGAGAGTGGGCAGGCCAGGCTAGGTTGTGCCAGTATGAGCAGTGTGCGATGCCTTCCAACACAGGATAAGGTGAAGGGGACCCTGGGGAAAGCCAGAAATCCACAAAACAACACTTGTTCCACAGCCCCAGCCCTGAGTGTTGATGTATAAACCTCTTAACACAGCTAGTCTTGGGATAAATCAGACCTTTCGGCTTTTTCCAAGCACCATTCTCACTCTTATCTAAATAGAGCTGTTTGCTTAGGGGAAGGTGACAGCAACTACCTAGAACCTTTCCCTGGTTCTGCTGGCTTCTCAGTCCCAGGCTATTATGGCCCCATCCCACACTCTCTCACTCCTCTCCCTTCCTCCCTCCCTCCCAAGTGCAGAAGTGCAAGCTCATGCTTGCGCATGTGTACAAACACACACACGCATGCACACACTAGCCTCATGAAAACATTTAGTGCAATGAGGGATGTCTGAGGAACCCTCAATCTCTCCTGGAGAGACTGAGTCCATAGCCTTTCTCTTAGGCTATCACACCTCAGACATCTCCAAGAAATGTTCTTTCTAAGTAGCTTTATGCTGCTATAGCAGTACAGGATGACTTCCTTGGATTTACCAGTTGTCAATAGAAAAAAAAAAAAAAAAAGCAAGCAAGGACTGCTCCTGTTAATTGCATCCTGCCGTCCAGATTGCCTGTCACTCTCTTCTCTACATACCCCAGGCCATTTGTTGCAGCCAGGCTACTAGGGCCAGAGGCTTGGTTTTAAATTTCTCTTCCTTTCCTTACATATAGAAACCTGGTTAAATGTTTCATATTCTGAGAATTTGCTGTGAGTAGAGCATTTCTGAATTTCAGCCCACAAAAAGCACACACCAGAATCACATTAGGATTCAAAACCCCAGCCCTGCCACTTAGTGGCTGTGTGAGTTTTGGCAAATTACTTTAATTGTTCTGAGCTTATTTTCACATCTGTGAAGTGAGACTGAAATAGGTTAATAAAAGCCACTTCAAAGAGCTGTGAAGGGGATTCAATGAGATGTTAGTTATAGATACCTGGCCCCTTGCCCAACAACTAACAGTGGGTCCTCAGTGGGTTGATGCACTTTCCTACTGCTGCATGGATGATTTATTTCTGTTTGGTGCGTTCCCCTTCACACTCCACATCAAAAACTTCAGAGCTTGTTATTCAAACCAGTGCCCCTCTCAGCATTAGCCTCATAACAACTCCCCCAGTAATAACAGCAAATACTAGTTGAGTACTTTCTATGCAGACTAGGTTCTTTTGTATGTTAACACATCCCTGTGAGGCGGATATCATGGTGTACCCATTTTATAGATAAGCAGGCTGAGGTTCAGTGACTTACTCAAGAACACGTATGTAGTTCATGGTAGAGCCAGGATCTGGACCCAAGCAGGCTGGCTCCAGAGGAACCACTTTTAACCTTTTTGCTATACCTGTGCTGTTTGACAGATTGCGGCTACCACTGTTAGGGAGTTTTTCTGAATATAAGACAGACGTGGATGGTCTTCACTTCCCCAGAATCTGGGTTTTAATCAGCCACACTGAATTGATCATTTGACAATGGTAGCTACCATTCATTCAGCATCTACCTATTTTAAGCCAGACACTTTGCATACATTATCTCTAAACCAGGATTTCTCAACCTCAGTCCTATTGACATTTTGGACTGGATAATTCTTTGTTGTGAGGAGCTGAATGTGCACTATAGGATGTTTAGCAGTAACCATGGCTTCTGCCCACTAAATGCCAGTAACATCCCCCACATCCAAGTCATGACAATCGAAAGTGTCTCCAGACATTACCAAACATTCCCTGGGAGAATTTGGAGGATGAGAATCACTCCCAGTTGAGAAACAGTGCAGTGACCTAAATGAGAAGCCTAAAGTTCAGAGAGGCTAAGCAATTTTCCCAAGGTCATAAGGCTGGCAGGCAGCTGAGATAGAATCTGAAACAAGCTTTGCCTAACACCAAGGTCCAAGTATGATCATTACATCATGCTCTCTCCTAGTTCCTAAATAAGGAAGGTGTGAACTAGCTACTGAAATCTATTTGCTCAGAAGCAATAACATTAATGCATTCTGATTCTCCTCTCCTAAAATGGTTCAAATTCTGAACTTACAATCTCTGGCTACTTATCAGAGAATAATCTAGATGTAAGATTTTTCGAGTTAAATCAACTGACCTAGGCCATCCTTCCCCAACTGGAATATTTTTGTCTTTTGTTTGTTTGTTTGTTTGTTTGTTTTTTGTTTTGTGAGATGGAGTCTCACTCTGTCGCCCAGGCTGGAGTGCAGTGTCACGATCTCGACTCACCGCAACCTCTGTCTCCCAAGTTCAAGCGATTCTCCTGCCTCAGGCTCCCAAGTAGCTGGGATTACAGGTGCCTGTCACCACGCCCAGCTAATTTTTGTATTTTTAGTAGAGACGAGGTTTCACCATGTTGGCCAGGATGGTCTCGAACTCGCGACCTCAGGTGATCCTCAGCCTCCCAGAGCGGTGAGATTACAGGTGTGAGCCACCGTCCCCAGCCTCAACTAGGAATTTAAGCTCTTGTTTACAGTCCTGTGTCCCCTGCGTGTGCTACGAGGCTTGGTTTGAGCATCTAGTCCACTAGTTCTACTGGAACCACTGAGAAGATCATGGTCTTGGGAAATAATGGCAGCACTTTGTGTTTCTTATCTTCAGTCATTGTTTAAAAAGAGCTGAGGGCAGAATCACAACTCAAATTTCTGCCTGAGTTTCATTTCCTTTTGGTTCCAGATTAATTTATTAAAATCTTTATGAACACAAAATGGACTGAATTTGCAAATGACCCCACAGCCTGTGACATGGAGAGATGTGTAATTAAAGAGAGACCACCAGGCACATAATTATTAAGTTGCATACAGGAAGACTCATTCATAGCAGAGTTGAAACTAACCCAAGCCCAGGTTTCATTTTTTTTGTTCTCTCTTTCCCTCTTCTAGCTTAATGTCTTTCTCTCTCTCTCTCTCTCTCTCTTTTTTTTTTTTTTTTTTTTTTTTTTTGAGATGGAGTCTTGCTCTGTCACCCAGGCTGGAATGCAGTGGCACGATCTCGGCTCACTGCAAGCTCCACCTCCCAGGTTGGAGTGATTGTCCTCCCTCAGCTTCCTGAGTAGCTGGGATTATAGGCACCTGCCTCCACACCCAGCTAACTTTTGTATTTTTAATAGAGTTTGGGTTTCACCATATCGTCCAGGCTGGTCTCGAACTCCTGACCTCAGGTGACCCACCCGCCTCGCCCTTGCAAAGTGCTGGGATTACAGGCATGAGCCACCACACCTGGCCGCCTTTTTCTCTTCTTTGCTGAGCCATGTTGTACACAGACCCAGTTAACCACTGTTAATGTACTGTACGTTAGCAAACAGGACAAACAGGAACCTCTTTCCATATCGTCTTCAATGCACAGGCAAAAACAACAACTAATGGTAAATTCTTCGGGAAACTAAATAGGTTGTCATAAAGAGTGGGTTCACTGCCAGAGCCAGCTTGCTTTATTTTATGGAGGAAACGATAGTTAATAGCAGCTGCTACCCATGTTAGTGAAGTCCAAAGGCCTTGGCAACCTTAGTACATGTGCAGTCAGGTAGCTGCCATCTCAGTGTTCCCCAAAAGCTCCACATGTGTTCCTCCTGACTACAGTCATCACAGAAAAGTTTTTATTACAAGATCACAGAATCAACAATCTCCCCAACAAGATAATAAGATGATGATGGCAAAAGGGTGAGAGTAAATCTCAGTCTCCGATGCAGGAAACTGGAAGATTAGTACTTTTACTTTAAGGCTGTATAATTTCTTAACCAGGTGAATAGAAGGGGAGATGAAATTTAGTAGTAAAGACAGAAACTGTCTCAGAGGGGCTTGTCAATGTAACTAAGAGACTGTTTTGGGTGGAAGCCATTCATTTTTCAAATATATCTGAAAACAGTGTTTTTCAAACTACAGGTATCACCTCATTCAGGAATCCTGAAATCAACTTAATGGATCATGACCACGTTGAATTTTCAGTTAAATGGAGTGGAATGGATATGTCAGATTACACTGTACATAGTAATGGTATTTTTATTTCAGTTATATGTTTGTGTGCTGGTAGGTAGTAATCTGAAATGAATTCTTTTTGTTTTATACCTTTATTGAAGTCTAATTAGCATGCAATAAATTGCATATATTTAAAGTGCACACTTTGACTTATACAAGTTTTGGCACATGTATACACCTGTGAAACCATCACCACAGTCAAGATAATAAGCATGGCCATCGCTCCCAAGCCTCCTCATGCCTCTTTGTAATTCCTCCCTCCCACCCCTCCCCACCCTGTCCCCTAACTATTGATCTGCTCTCTGTTATTACAGATTAGTTTGCATTTTCTGTATAATTTTGGCATTCATCCATTTGTTGTGTGCATCAATGGTTCATTCATTGTTAATGTTGAGTAGGATTCCATTGTGTGGATCTATCATAATGTGCTTGTGCATTCACCTGTTGATGGACATCTGGATTGTTTCCAGTTTGGGACTATTACAAATAAAGTTGTAATAAATATTTGTGAAGAAGTCTTGTGAGGACACGTTTTTTGGGTAAATACCTCGTTGTGGGATAACTGGATCATACAGTGGATGTATTTCACTAAAGAAATTGCCAAAGTGTCTTGTAAAATGATTATTTCATTTTACATTCCCACCAGTAATGAATGAGAGTTCCAGTATCTCCACATAAATCCTCACCAGTGCTTGGAATGGTCAGTTGCTTTCGTTTTAGGCATTCTAGTGGTTACATAATGGTATCTCATTTTAATTTGCATATGCCTACTAACCATTGAGACTGGGCATCTTCTTATGTGCTTTTTTGACATTTGCATATCATCCTTGGTGAAGTAACTATTAAATTTTGTGCCCATTTTTCTAGTGGGTTATTCATATTCTTAATGAAGTTGTCAGAATTCTTTGCATATTTTAGTTATAGGTCTTTTGTCAGATATAAGATTTGCAAATCTTTTCTCCTGGTTTGTGGCCAACCTTTTTATATTCTTAAGAGTGCCTTATGAAGGACAAAAGAATTCATCTTTATTATTTGTTTTCACTTGTATATTTTGTGCTTTTGTGTTATATTTAAGAAATCTTTGCCAAACCCAAGGCCACTTGGACCTTCTCCTGTGTTTTGTCCTAGAAATTTTATAGTTTTAGTCTTATATTCAAGTCAATGTTACATTTCAAGTTAATTTTTGTATATGGTATGAGGTAAGGGTTGAGGTTCATTTGATTGCCTATTGCTATTTAATTGCTTCAGCACCATTTGTTGAAAAGATTGTCCTTTACCCATTCAGTTGTTTTGGCACCTTTCTTGAAGATCAATTGGATTTATTTCCATTTTTGCTCTGCATTGTGTTACGTCAATCTATTTGTCTACCTTTATACCAATACCACATCATCTTGATGGTTGTCGTTTTACGGAAAGTCTTGAAATCAGGTATTATTGGTACTCCAGCTCGGTTCTTTTCCAGAGTTGTTTTGGATATTCTAGGTCTTTTGAATGTTCACATAGATTTTGAAGTCAGCTTTTCAATTTCTTCAAAAATGTCTTCCAGGAATTTGATTGGATTGTGTTAAATTGACAAATCAGTTTAGGAGAGAATTGCCCACTCAATCTATGAACACACACATCATATCTCTCCACTTTATTTGTCCTTCTTTAATTTCTCTCAGCAATGCTTTGTAGTTTTCAGTGTTCAGATTTTACAAACCTTTTATTAAATGTATTATTAAGTGTTGTTTGTTGCTATTATTTGTCTATTTTTGTTGCTATTGCAAATGATATTGTTCCTTTTTTTTTTTTTTTTTTTTTTTGAGACAGAGTCTCACTCTGTCACCCAGGCTGGAGTGCAGTGGCATGATCTCAGCTCACTGCAACCTCCGCCTCCAGGGTTCAAGCAATTCTCCTGCCTCAGCCTCCTGAGAGTTACTGGGATTACAGGTGCATGCCACCACGCCCAGCTAATTTTTGTATTTTTAGTAGAGATGGAGTTTCACTATGTTGGTCAGGCTGATCTCGAACTCCTTACCTCATGATCTGCCCGCCTTGGCCTCCCAAAGTGCTGGGATTATAGGCATGAGCCACCATGCCTGGCCGGTATTGTTCTTAAATTTCAATTTCTCATGTTCACTACCAGAATTGAACTTATGTAGGATTTTCTACATAGGCAATCATTTCATCTGCAAAAAAAGAAGTTTTACTCATCCCTTTCCAATCAGAATGTCTATTACTTCTTTTTCTTGCCTTATTCCACTGGCTAACTTTAGTACAATGTTAAATAGAAACAGTGAGAGTTGCCATGCTTACTTGTTCCTGATCTTACGGGGAAAGCATTCAGTCTTTTATCATTAACTATGATGTTTGTTGTAGGTTTTTCACAGATGCCTTATATCCCATTGAGAATGTTTTTTCTATCTCTACTTTACTAAGACTTTTATCAGTGATACTGGATTTTGTCAAAATTTTTTTCCTGCATCTATTGACATAATGATACGGTTTTTATTATTTTAGATGTTAATATATGGATTTTAAATTGGATTTTGCAAAGTGAGTCCACCTCTCATTTCTGGGGTAAACCCCACTTGGACCCTATATACTGTATTATCCTTTTTATATATTGTTAGACTCAACTTCGCTAAACATTTTATGGGATTTTTTCCCCATTTATCTGATGCAGGCTATTGGTCTATGATTTTTTTTTTTTTCTTGTGATGTCTGTCTGATTTCAGTAACAAAGCAATGTTGCAAACTAAATAGGTTGTCACAAAGAGTGGATTTCATTGAATGAGCTGGGAGGTATTTTCTTTAATTTCTGAAAGAGTTTATGTGGAAATGGTAATCTTTCATCCTTAAATGTTTGATGAAATTTACCAGTAAAACTATCTGGGCTTGGAGTTTTCTTTATGTGAAAACTTATAATTATAAATTTATTTAGCTTTGACAGTTTGTCTTTAAAATTTTTTTTTCCATTTTATCTAAATTGTTGAATTTCTTGGCATAAAATTGTTAATAATATTTACTCATTATCCTTTCAGTGTGGGTGGGAGCTGTAGTGATGTGCCCTTTTTAATTCTTGATATTATTAATTTAGTCTTTTTTCTTGATCAATCAGACTAAAGTTTATCAATTTTATTAATATTTTCAAAGAACCTGCTTTTGTTTCAACTATTTTCTCTACTTTTCTCTGCCATAATTGTAAGTTTCCTGAGGCCTCCCCAGCCCTGCAGAACTGTGAGTCAATTAAACCTCTTTCCCTTATAAATTACTCAGTCTCGGGTACGTCTTTATTAGCAGCATGAAAACAGACTAATACACTCTCCCATGAGAGTGGCACATTTATTACAATGAAAGAACATCCCCCACCAGAGTGGTACATGTATTATAATGAAAGAACCTGCATTGACATATCATTATCACCCAAAGTTCATACTTTATATTAGGGTTCACTGTTGATGTTGCTCATTCACTGGGTTTTGACAAATGCACTATACATGTATCTACCATTATAGAATCATACTGAATAGTTTCACTGCCCTAAAAGTCATCTGTGTTCCATCTTTTCATCCCTCCCCACCCACCAACCCCTGGAAGCCACTGATGTTTTTATTTATTTTACTGCTGTTTGCCCATAGCTTTGCCTTTTTCAGAATGTCATATATTTGGAATCATATAGTATGTAACTTTTTTAGATAGGCTTTTTTCAGTTTGTAATATACATTTAAGTTTCCTCAATGTTTTTTTTTTTTTTTTGTCTTTTTTTTTGTCTTTTTTTTTGAGACCGAGTCTTGCTCTGTCACCCAGGCTGGAGTGCAGTGGTGTGATCTCGGCCATTGCAACCTCTGCCTCCCAGGTTCAAGTGATTCTCCTGCCTCAGTCTTCCGAGTAGCTGGGACTACAGGTGCACGCTGCCACACCCAGCTAATATTTTGTATTTTTAGTGGAGACAGGGTTTCATCATGTTGGGCAGGCTGGTCTCAAACTCCTGACCTCAAGTGATCTGCCTGCTTTGGCCTCCCAAAGTGCTGGAGTAACAGGCGTGAGCCACCGTGCCCGGCCCTCCATGTCTTTTCATAGCTTGATAGCTCATTTCTTTTTAGCACTGAATAAAATTCTACTGTCTGCATGTATCACAGTTTATTTATCTATTCACCTACTGTAAAATATCTTGTTTACTTCCAAGTTTTGGCAATTATAAATAAATCTGTTACAAACACTCATGTGTAGGTGTTTCTGTGGACATAAGTTTTCATCTCATTTAGGTAAATACCCCAAGGGACATGATTGCTTGATAGTATGATAAGAATATACTTAGTTTTGTCAGAAACTGACAAACTGTCTTCCAAAGTGGCTTCACCATTTTGCATTTCCCCCAGCAATGAATGCATCCTGTTGTTCTATATCCTTACCAGCAGTTAGTGCTATATTAATATTTTGAATTTTGACCATTCTAATAGTTGTGTAGTGTTATCTTATTGTTGTTTTAATTTGCAATTCCTAGTGACATATGAGATGGATCATCTTTTCATATGCTTATTTGCCATCCTTATTATCATCCTGGTGAGCTGTCTGTTCAGGTCTTTTGCCCATCTTTGAATTGGGTTGTTCATTTTTTTATTGTTGAGGTTTAAGAGTTCTTTGTATATTTTGGATAATAGTCCTTTATCAAGTATGTCTTTTGCAAAAATTGTCTTTCAGTCTGTGGCTTATCGTCTCACTCTCTCTTAACATTGTTTTTTTGAAAAGTAGATTTTTTTGTAATGAAGTCTAGCTTGTCAATTTTTTTTTCATGGATCATGCTTTTGGAGTTGTATATGAAAAGGCATCATCATATCCAAAAGTCATCTAGATCTTCTCCTATGTTACCTTCTAGGAGTCTTACAGTTTTGCATTTTACATTTAATTTTATAATCCATTTCGAGTTAATTTTTGTGAGAGATGTAAGGTCTGTGTCCAGATTTTATTTTATTGCATATGGATGTCTTTTGCTCATCACCATTGGTTGAAAAGACTATCTTTCTTACAATGGAGACATTGTATTGTCTTTGCTCCTTTGTCAAAAATCAATTGACTATATTTATATATGTCTATTTCTGGCCTTTCTATTCTGTTCCACTGATCTACTTGTCTGTTCATTTGCCAGTACCACACCGTCTTGATTATTACAGCTTTATAGTGAGTCTTGAAGTCAGGTAGTGTCAGTCCTTTGACTTTGTTCTCCTTTAATATCATGTTGGCTATTCTGAGTTTTTTGTCTCTCCATATACATTTTGGAATTAGTTTGTTAATATCCACAAAATAACTTGGGGGAATTTTCAGAACTATAGATATAGTTGGGAAGAACTGACATCTTGATAATATTGAGTCTTACTATCCTTGCTAATGGAATATCTCTTTATTTGATTTTTTTATTTTTTGATCTGAGTTTTATGGTTTTTCTCATATAGATGTTGTAACTTATATTATTAGATTTATACCTAAGTATTTTATTTTGGGGATGATAATGTAAATAGTATTGTGTTTTTAATTTCAAAATTCAATTGTTTATTCCTTGTATAGAGAAGCAATTGACTTTTGTAATATTCACCTTGCATCCTGAAACTTCTTCATAATTGGTTATTAATTCTAGGAGGTTTTTTTGTTGTTTGTTCTTTGGAATTTTCTATAATCGTGTCATTTGCAAAAACAGGCAGTTTTGTTTCTTTCTTCCCATCTGTATACCTTTTTTTTTCTTTTTTCTTGTCTTATTGCATTAGCTAGGACTTCCAGTACAATAATGGAAAACAGTGGTGATAGGAGACATTCTTGCCTTGTCTTTATAATTGAGTATTTTAAATGATTCTGTTTTATCTTTTGTGTTGGCTCATTGGCTATAACTCTTTTTTATTATTTTTGTAACAAAAGATTTATAGTATACAGGTTACCCTCAAATAATATTACACCACTTCATACAAAGTATGTTAAAACAATATATATCCATTTTCCCCTTCCTGGTGTTAATGTTATACATTTTACTTCTTTATGTTATAAATCTTTCAATATAATGTTATTGTTTTCATTTTACACAATTATTTTTAAAGAGATTTTTTAAATAATAAAAGATCTTTTATATTCACCTATATATTTACCATTTCCATTGCTCTTTATTCCTTTCTATAGATCCAGATTTCCTTCTGATATTGTTTTCCTTCTGCCAATAGAACTTCCTTTAACATGTATTGTTGTGCAGCTCTGATGGTTATGAATTCCCTTACTTTTTATATATCTGGAAAAGCCATTTGAAATGCCTGAAATTGTCATTGTTGATAGATATTTTTGCCAGGTTTTAACAAATTTTTTTCTTTCAGTACCTTGAAGATGTTGTTCCATAGTCTTCTGGTTTACATTATTTCTGACATGACATCTTCTGCCATTTTTCTCTTTGTTCCTCTGTATGTAATGTAGGGGTTTTTTTTCTGAATGTTTTTAAGATTTTATCTTTATCTCTGCTTTTGAGCAATTTGATAATGATGTTTCTTGATGTAATTATTCATGACACTTTTTGTTTATTTTGCCTGGTGTTCATTAAGTTTCTTGGATATTTGACTTTACAGTAATAATCAAATTTGGAAATTCCTCAACCATTACTTCTTCAAACATTTTTGCTGTTCATCCCTATTTCTCCTCTCCTTTAGGGAACTCTATTTACAAATATGTTTGACTGTATGAAGTTTTGCCATAGCTTACTCATGCTTTTTCACTTTTATACATTCTTTTAGCCAGGCACAGTGAAGGCAGATAGGTTGCTTGAGCTCAGGAGCTCGAGACCAGCCTAGGCAACATGGCAAAACCTTGTCTCTACAAAAAATTCAAATATTAGCTAGGTGTGGTGGCCTGCACCTGTAGTCCCAGCTACTCTGGAGGCTGAGGTGGGAGGATCGCTTAAGCCTGGGAAGCAGAGGTTGCAGTGAGCCAAGATCATGCCACTGCATTCCAGCCTGGGTGATAGAGCAACACCTGTCTCCAAAAAAATAAAAAATAAATAAAATAAATAAAATTAAAATAAAAATTAGAAAAACCCAAAACATTATTTTTCCTCTTTATGTTTCATTTGGTGTCATTTGTATTGCTATGTCTTCACATTTACTGATCTTTTATTCACACTATTTAATCTGCGGGATGTTAAATCTCAGATATCATCATTTTCATCTCCAGAAATTCATTCAGGTCTTTTTTTATGTCTTCCATGTCTCTATCTAACATACTCTTATCTTTGCCTTCTTGAACATATAAAATACATAACTACTACTAAACATTGTCTACTAATTCTATCGAGTGTGTCATTTCTGGGTCTGCTTCTTTCTATTTTGCTCCTCACTGTGAATCACATTTCTGTTCCTTTACATACCAGATGATTTTTTGATTGGATGGCAGGCCTTGTGAATTTTACCTTGTTAGTACTAGATATTTTTGTATCCTGGAAATATTCTTTTTTAAATTATTTATTTATTTATTTTTAAGAGACAGATTCTATGTTGTTCAGGCTGGACTCAAACTCCTGAACTTAACTGATCCTCCTGCCTCTGCCTCCCATGTAGCTGGGACTACAGGAATGTGCCATCATGCCTGGCTTCCTATAAATATTTATAAGCTTTGTTTTGGAATATAATTATGTTACTTTTAAACTTCATTAGGTGGAAAAAAAAGTTTTAACAAAAAATAAAGAAAAACGAAGGAAAAAACTTTGTTAGATGCGACCAGAGTTGCCATTGGTCTAGGGCTCATTTGTCCTACCACTGAGACAGTATCTAAGTATTCTACCCCAAACTATTAATTATGAAGTTTTCACTCTGGCTGAGGGGAAAGATTTTAGCCCTGTACTCTGCTTCTTTGGCATGGTTCCTTTCCTAGCTTAAGGTAGTTTTCTCACGTGCATGTACTGACCAGCACTCCCTCAGCTGAAGGCTTCAGGGAGCCCCTCTTCAAATCTCCAAAGCTTTCTCTCTCTGGGTACAACTCTCTCCTGACCAGTACTCTGTTCTGCAAACTAGCCACCTTGGTTTCTCTGGACTCCCATGTCCATCTCCTCAACCACAGGAAGGAGATATGAAGATGGCACCTCTTTATATTTATCACAATGAAAACATGCCATGCCCTAAAATGAAGTCCATCCAGGCCAAGGAAAAACTAAGAAAATCTCACTTGTACTTGCCAGAAGTATTCCAAGTGAATGGCTGTTCTTGGACTTGGCTGATAGTCCTTTAGAGGCTGCCTTTTCCAGAGACTCAGTCCCCGGGCTGGGTGCAGTGGCTCACACCTGTAATCCAAGCACTGTGGGAGGCTGAGACAGGAGAATCTCTTGAGGCCAGGAGTTCAAAACCAGCCTGGGCAACACAGCGAGATCCTGTCTCTACTTTTAAGATTTTTAAAAAGAAAGAACAAAAGGAAAAAAGAAACTCAGCCCCTCTTATAAAAGTGCCCCCATGAGCCCCTGAAAGGGGTGATGGTCTCTGTGGCACACCACTCAGGGCTGAGTGCTACCTAACCATGGCTTGTACCAGGAAGGCCCCAGCATGAAAGGCAATGGCACACTCCTTCTTCCAGAAACCTCAGCTCTAGTCCAAGGGTGAAGGTGGATGAGCTGATAGCGGACCGGGTAAAAGAGCTTCTGCAATCTATTGGAGTGAGACTACCTCACAAAAGCCTGAGGTGTCCCGCTAGTGTGGTTGTGGGTGGCCCTGTTTATCCACACTGCTCTGTAGAGGGGAAGAACAACCTGTCTCTGTCATTTTCGAAGACAAGGAGACCACTCCTGCTTTAAAACAGTAACTACCCCTCCTAACCAGAATATTTGGTCTCAGGATGGAGCCAAGCATGTTACGATCGGATCCCCAGGGCCCTCTGACTATCCCCCAAAAGGATAATTATTGGTTAACTTTTTAAATATGCAAAATACTTCATTTCTGTACACGGAGGACACAAGTTTTTTCCCCTCCACCGAGACTTCATATTTAAGTGTGGGTTTTAAAGCTGACAGTGTTAAATATCCAAATTCCTCACCATACATTGATTCCTGGAAATAATCTGTTCAATCTTTTTAACTAGTTACCACAGATTCAATGATTACCTGCATTCCTTAATGGAATTTAAAAATTGTAAACAAGTAATAAAATAGTTTAAGAATGATACCAAAAAGTATAAAAGTATATAAAATTAAAATATCCCTTCCCGTCTTTCATCCCACCTGTCATTTCCACATCTCTTAGCTAACCATTATTAGCAGTTTCTTGTGTATTTGTCTAGAATATTTCCGTACTTACACATTACTTATGGTACAGCTTTATTTCTCTATTTATTTTTGAGACACGGTCTCACTTTGTCACCCAAGCTGGAGTGCAATGGCGTGATCTAGGCTCACTGTAGCCTCCCCTCCCTAGGCTCAAGTGATACTCTTGCCTCAGCCCCCTGAGTAGCTGGGATTACAGGCGTGTGCCACCACGCTTGCCTAATTTTTTGTGTTTGTCATAGAGGTGGAGTTTCTCCATGTTGCCCAGGCTGGTCTCGAACTCCTGAGCTCAAGTGATCCACCCACCTCAGTCCCCAAAGTGCTGGGATTATAAGCATAAGCTACCACGCCCGGCCAGTACAGCATATTGGTTAATAATAAATACTTTGGAGCCAGTATGCTTGAGTTTGAACTCTAAGTTGCCCATTTACTAGTTGGGTCACTTTGGGCCAGTTACTTAACCTCTGTATACTTTGGTTTCTTCATATAAAATTGAGATAATATTAGTATCCACTTCATAGATTTGTTCTGAGGATAAGTTAATAAATGTAAAACATTTACAATAATGCCTCTATATAAGGACGATATAGATATTATTATGTATTTTTATTATTGCTATTATGCTTGCATTTTTATCTTCACTATACAAATGGAATTGTGCCATGCATGTTGTTCTACAAACTTATATCACCTAATGAACATATCATGGGTATCTTTCAATATTAATACAACCTCATTCATTGTAATGACAACACAGCATTCAATTGCATGATTGCAGGAGTTGGAGTTGTTTTTCAATCCAGGGTATAAGAAACTGTAGTGTACTGGCCGGGCGCGGTGGCTCAAGCCTGTAATCCCAGCACTTTGGGAGGCCGAGACGGGTGGATCACGAGGTCAGGAGATCGAGACCATCCTGGCTAACACGGTGAAACCCCGTCTCTACTAAGAAATACAAAAAACTAGCCGGGGAGGTGGCGGGCGCCTGTAGTCCCAGCTACTCGGGAGGCTGAGGCCGGAGAATGGCGTGAACTCGGGAGGCGGAGCTTGCAGTGAGCTGAGATCCGGCCACTGTACTCCAGCCTGGGCTACAGAGCGAGACTCCGTCTCAAAAAAAAAAAAAAAAAAAAAAAAAAAAAAGGAAACTGTAGTGTACTTGACATCATATCACAAAACATGTCCCAAAATGACAGTCTTGGCATTCTGGATTGTAGGAATGTCAGGGAGAGGAGAGGTCAGAACTGGTGTTTGCTTTTGCCTGTGCTGAGCTCCTAAAGGACAGGACTGGTTTGCTGCCATGATCTGAGAGTTGACGATTGCATTGTCTCACTCTTAGATGTTAGGCGTTTACAGTTGCTGTTTAATTGATCCATGTTTTTAAGTGTTCTCTCCAAACATTGTTTTCTAGCAGGCCCTTTGAAAGGAAGTCATCTTTTTCCTGCCCCTTCTCATGACCTGAAGTGGGAAGAACTGATCCCTCAGGGAAGGTCTATGTATAACCTGGCAGGAAAGGAGCCTCTGGGAGCACATGAATGATGTAAATGTAAAATCAAGGGGCCAGATTTGTGCGTGAGTGTATGTGTGTGTGTGTGCATGCCAGTGCATGTGTTTTGTGTGCATGCATGTATGAGAATGTGCATGTGCGTATGTGTGAGTGTGGGCTCAATGCTGACTTCCTCTCTTACTCTCCACCCCCTATTTACACTCCCATCACTTTCTATTCATCTTATTTATAGGAATCAGCGCATAAAGTCAATGAACAGTTAAGAGGTGTATTCCGAAGTAAAACACAACATTGATGTCAGGAAACCAAGAGACACAAAAGTTAGGGGAACACCCAGTTCACAGGAAATTAGTATAGTATCTACCTATAAGTACCAGATTTAGAAACCTGGCTCAACTGCCTATCAGCTTCATGACAACCTATTTGTGCCTCAGTTTTCCCATTTTTAAGGTGATCAAGAGAATAACACCTACCTTATAGAGTAATATTGAGGATTCAATGAATTAAATTCATAAAGTACCTCAACAGTGGCTGACACTGAGTAAGCACTGAATAAATGTCAACTACTGTATTGAAATGTATCAACCCACCCCACTTCTAAACCCTAGCTTCCTTTTGTGCCAACTTCCTTACACTTCATTCTGTTGAAAGAGAAATCACAGAAAAAATATCACACAGAAGCTTAGTGCAATATACAAATACGTATCACTCTAGAAATTGTTCCAAGGAGAGGGTCAGAGCCATTTCAGGCACCATCTGATTAGATGCTGTAAGCAGTGGGCATGGAATCCCTCTGGACTTTTGAAATCAGATGGGCATTTGTTCAATACATTCCTGTAGGGGTAGTTTACAAAATTAAACTAACACGGCAAAAGGACCCAGCAATCCAAGAACTTGCCCACCTAAAATGGTCATCGTAGGCAGAGCAAATGTTTAAAGTGAGGATGCAGCGTTCAATTGCCCCTTGTCTTACTGAAAGGCATTATTCACATATTGCTCAACAATCACTGAGAACATGTGCCGAGGAGGGCTGATAACTTCTGTTCGGGATGTGCTACTTGTTTGTGAGACTTTACAACAATGACTGGCTAGAATTTTACTCTCCAGACTCACGTAGAAATGAGTGTGTCCTGTGGGATGTCTCCAACAGAAAAGAATCAAAAGGAATCAAAAAGATTCTAGCCATTGAGCTCTAGAAATCCAGCTGCCTTCTCCCGGCCTCTGGACACACAACAGCTTCATTGTATGAGGAGAGAGCGTTGAACTGAAGCTTTCCTGCAAGCATATTTGAACTTGGACCGTCAGTGCACAGACCAGCAGCCAGCTTCCAGCCCAGGCACCCCCTCCTCTCCTCCTTTCTCTTCTCCATCTCTGCAAGAGAATTTAGCTCCATTTAAGTCCAGGAGATACGGCAAAAACAACACTCCAGATGCCACTTCCATTTATGGCAACGGGATCCTCTAAACCAGTGAGAAAGAGCCCTTCAGCTCATAAGTCCTTTAACTTCTCCTGTGCCTCATACATTTCGTTTGCTCTGCTCACATCGGAGGGAAGAAACAGGCCTAAAGAGTTGGGGTTTATTTTTTAAGCTGTTTTTTTTTAAGGAGAAAAAAACACTGATATCAACAAAAAGAAGGATCACTCGTTATTAATATTAGAAGGACATCAGCTAGCCACAGATCAACTTCCACATTTTTCAGATGAGGAAACTGAGGCCAAAAAAACTAAAAGCCCAAGCAGCACTTTGGGAAAATTCCTAGGATGAGCCATCTTAAGACACAAGATTGAAAGCCATGCCCTCATTTCCCTTACTTACTTGCACTATTAACTTCTTATTAATGATTATAATGAATTGCTGTATACTAAGTCCTATACTCAAGAGAAGGAAGCAAAACTGTACCCAGCAGGAGTTTACTGGGACTGAGTTAATTTCTTTTTCTTTGAATCCATTTCATTGCTCATACCCCCAATCCCTGTCAATGCAATGATAAACCATTTTTTTTGTCACTTAGGTTCAAATCCCTAGAGTCACAGTCATGCTTCATGTTCACTCCTTTTTCTGATACTGCAAGTCCTGTTAATTATCCACTTAAATATTCATTCTCTCAACAGGCATTTATTCATCTCCTTCCCTGTGCCAAGCCCTGTTCCTCCTTGTGGTTGTCCCTTCCTTTCCTCTCCAATCCTTCACTCATCCCCCAGGCCCAAGCTTTTTCACCTTCCAGTGACTGGTACTGCAAGAACTACATGGTTGCCTCCAGGCCACCTGTCTCCAATACGTTATATCTGGCCAATTTTCCTTCAACATTGCACCAGTCATGCCATCAGGAAGTCTGCAGTTGACTGCTTCCTAGTACTTAGCAATTCAGGTCCAAATTCTTCCTCCTGGTTTTCAAGTTTTCCTGCAACCACTTTAGCTACCCAAACTTAAGCTCCCACTATTTTCACCTAACTCTTTAACTGGTGAAATTGCACTCATCCTTCAAGGCCTGGAGTCATGTATCAGCTGCTCTCTGAAAAGTCCCTCTTCCTCACCATTAAAGCGATAGCTTCCTCTTACTCCTCCCAGGGCACTCATTTCTAGCACAAGGCTGTCCAGATTGCTGTATGCCTGTTTGTTCACCTGGATTCTGACCTTTTTGAACATAGGGACTATCCTTTTAAATGTTGTATTCCAATGTCCAACAGAGTGGAGGAGTTCAATAAATGTCTTGTGTTAGATTCATTTATAGCTCCTAGCACGTCACAGAGCCTTCCATGGTGCTCAGTGAAGACTTGGTGAGCATCTGACATCAGGGCATCATTCAGTGATGCTGGCAGGTATATAAACAGCAATTATGACACAAAAGATATGTTCATAAAGCACTGTTTTTTAAAGAAGAAATTTCCCTTTTTGAGAAAATGAGACCAAAGAGATCAAAAGTCCAAGCAGTACTTTAAAATTTATCGGTAGAACATCAGAAAGGACACCAGAGATTTCGTCTCTAAAGGGGAGCTTTCCCTTTTATTATGTTAAAGGAGTGCCCCCATTATTTCAAAGAATTAGAAAGAAAGTAGTCTGAACTCACTCCATAATTGCTAAGGACTAAAAATATTACATCTCTGAAAGAGTAGTCTTATTTTACCAAGCCTAAAGACATAGCTAATCTAGAATAATACATGTTAAGTAAAATTAAAACAATCTAACTAGCAATATGAAACATATGGGGCTATGATGACTGGGATGAAAACAGATGTGATCTTTTTTGTTGGACCACTTTACTATTCATTTATTTAAGGGCATTTTCCTCCCTGTACCCTCACTACTAAAATGGCCCTCTTACTATTTTTTAAAATGCTTTCCTTAAATACCTAAGCATTTAGGATATCAAGCCACTTATTTGCTATTTGTTAGCTCATATGGCATTTTCACAGTTTTTAAAAAGAGTTGGCTCAGAAAACTGAGCATATCAGGATGATGTTATGGATGATACCAACCATGAAAAATACGCTTCCTATGATGTGCAGAAAACCACATCAATTTCACCAAAAAACACAATTTGTGCCTCTGGAATTGGATCTCATACCAAACATTTATCAAGTACATATGATGAACAAGATCCTGTGCAGAAAACCAGGTTGTACCTGGGTGACTCCTTGCTCTCAAGTTGACCATACAGGGAAGCGGGATTTGAGCTGGGAAGTTTATCACTCTCTCCCCTCCATGTGTCTACAGAAATGGCAAGGTCTGTCTAGTACCAGGCTCACCGTTTAGAAACACTACACATCTGTGTGTGACTAAAGGCTCCGAAAGCGCATGAGGAGGAGGTTCTGGTGAGGACGTCTCTCTTTTGTTGTGGCTGCTGAGTCAGCCTACTCCCCACATCTGGCCCTTCATTGGGGGCATTTACCACTATTCCTTTTGTCCTAAATGCATTTGTTTACCTTTGATGTGCCAGGAACCAAGCCCACTGAGTCTCCTTTGGGTTTAGAATTATATTGTCTACAAAACAATCGCAATATCTATAGTCATTGAAAGGCATTTGGAGAAACATTCTCAAGAATTTGAGAATTGAAGTTACACAAAGCATGTTTCCATCTAAATGCACTGGGGAATAAAAAAGGGTTCACAGGGCCTCTGGCATTGCTCCAGGAAAGGACTATTACACCACAGAGGAATTGGGTTTTTGCCCAGTGGCCTTTGGAATGACCTGAACTTTATATACTTTTTAAAATAGATGCCCTGTGTAGTCATCACCTGGCAGAAGGGAAATTTCCCAAGTCTACTCTATGGAGTACATGTGATACATACATTCTTCTGCAAGCGTTCATATATTCTACACCCCCAATGAGCCTAATCCCCAGGAGCTACACTAAAGGATCTCTCCCACTTGCCAATGGTAGTGATATCCTACCCTTAGCAATAGGTCCTTGGCTTGGAGACACTGAATTCCTATTAGTTGTGTTAGGTTTATTTTTTTAAATGTTTTAAAAAATAATTTCAACTTTTATTTTAGATTCATGGAGTACAAATGCAGGTTTGTTACTTGGATATGTTGTGTGATGCTGAGGTTTGGGATACAGAGGATCCCATCACCCAGGTAGTGAGCATAGTACTTGACACTATGTTCTTCAGCCCATGCCTGCCTCCTTCTCTCCCTGTCTAGTAGTCCCAGTGTCTATTGTTCCCATCTCTTTTTTGTTTCTATTTTTCTTTCTTTTGAGACCGAGTCTTGCTCTGTTGCCAGGTTGGAGTGCAGTGGTGCAATCATGGCTTACTGCAACCTCCATCTCCCGAGTTCTAGCCTCCGCCTCCTGAATAGCTGGGACTACAGGCATGCACCACCACGTCCAGCTAATTTTTGTATTTTTAGTAGAGACAGGGTTTCACCATGTTGGCCAGGATGGTCTCCAATTCTTGACCTCATAATCCGCCCGCCTCGCCCTCCCAAAGTGCTGGGATTACAGGCGTGAACCACTGTGCCTGGCCTATGCTATTATATTTTACCACAATAAAAAAACACAAGGAGCTACTGAAAAAGCAAGGAAGCTACTCATAAGTTTGCACAATATCCCCCTACTCCCAGTCTCCACCGTCAATCATAACTTTCTGGAGAAGTAAATGGAGAAAGCATATTGCAGGTCAATTTGTGCTTGAGGCAGCTTATACCAGCCATAGAAAGGGGATGGATTTAAGTAGGACAAAAGGAGAGGCAGGGAGGCCGGTGATGTAGCGACAGCAATAAGGCAAAAGATAATGAAAGCCTTAACTAGCTCACTCCCTGCTAAAAGACAGACATTAGAAACACATTGAGAACCTAAATGTGTTTGGTGAGTGACTAATGATAAAGATGAAGAGGAAGAAATCCAGGTACCTAGCTTTAGAAACTTAGCGATGCACCATTACTTGAGACCAGATACACAGGGAAACTGAAATTTAACAATTAAATAAGAAATTTTAAATATTTTCATTAAAATTTTAAATAATTTGATTACAATTGATAATTGGGAATGTGATTATGGTGGTTTGTAATTTGTTAACTTAGTTAAAATGGCTATTTCCCAGACTGCTCTTTCTTATATGTTTCTGGTTGGGGTAAACCGTAAGAGACATTTTGCGTGAGTTCTGCGAGGTGGAAGTGAAGCAGCACCCAGAATGTTTTGACATGCAAAGGGTTGGTGCAGGAGTACTAGGCACTGATGCAGCTCACATGTACGTGATATCATTTATGTGCTGCTCCATCTCCTTGGCATGGGGCAGCAGCCAGTCCTAAGTTAGCTTCTCCACCTCCTCCTGGATCTTCCTTCCCCTTTTCTGACTCTTGAGCCAGGGGAGTATTTAGCTCCAAGACAAAGGGTGCCAGCTTCTGCTGTAGACAGCCACATCATCAAAGTTAGAGGTGGGAGAGACTGACACAGGATCCATCCATCCTTCTGGGTTCCAGTTGGTGGTTCTAGGATTCAGCTTGTTCCTCCTCCTTTTCCCCATCTACATGCATCTTTCCACTTCCTGACTGCCAGTCATGCAAACTTCATGCTCCAGCATGAGACACAAAGACAACAGCCTCACAGAGACTGGCTAATCACATCTCACAATTGTGTAAGGTTCAACTTCTGGTGGTTTTGCTTCCCTGACAAACCCTGATAGAGAATTTGGTAGCAGACAAGATTCCAGGGGTATAGAACCTTAAGAATGAGTTGTCTAGACAGGTTTTGGGTTACTTGGAATTCATCCTCTGATTTTCCTAATGCCCTGTTTCCAGTGGTAAAGAGGACACTAGTATTATGCAATGGCAAACAGTTACAGAAATTATCACATTGACACCTTTAATCAAATGCCTACAGAGCGAGGGTTGGCAAGCTTTTTCTGAAAAGGGACAGATGATAAATATTTTAAGCATTGGAAGCCACATAGTCTGTGCTGCGTACACTCTACCTAGATTCTGCATGGTCTCTGTCTCTACTCAACTCTGTGGTTGTAGCACAAAAACAGCCACAGACATATGTATATGAATGAATGTGGCTGTGTTCCAATAAAACTTTATTTACAAAAATAGGGGCAAGCCAGATTTGGCCCAGGAGGCATAGCTTGCTGACTTCTGCCATAGAAGGAAAGCTTTGGATGAACAAGTATTTGCTGCCATAGAATATTTCAGTGAAAATACAAACCATAATGGGATTGATTAATTGCTTCTAAGTGTGCTGGAGAACTTCAGAAAAGAAAATGATGAGCTCCGGGCTTTACATTCTTAGCTCAAGGTCTATATAAGGAAGCTAAACTCTTCTATTATTACCCTAAAAGAATTCTGACTGATACAGTGATGACTGAACTAAAATCAGTAGATGATTTGCAGGCTAACTTTAAAAAGAAGCAATAAATTTGTAGGGGAGGTAATTTGGGACATGCCAAGTTGGAGATGTCAATGAAGTGTCCAAGTGGTGATGCTTGGCAGACGGTAGGATGTGTAGTCTGAAACTCTGGGAGAAACGTCCATTTGGAAATCACTCACACATACTCAATTGTTATAATCACAAGAATGAAAGAGATAACCAGGAAAAGGAGAGAGAGAGAGAGAGAGAGAGAGAGAGAGAGAGAGAGGTGCAGGAAGCTAAAGCAGACCCTAAGAAATCCAACATTCAGTGGAGGGACAGGGGACGAGGGGCCTATAAAAGAGCCTGAGAAGTTGAAGACCCCAGAAGAGAGTAGCATCACCAAGACCAAGGAACTGGAGAGTATCAAGAAACTGTCAGTGACTGCAATAAAACTGCACATGGCAGAAGCTGAGAAAGTCCTAAGTCAAAATTGAAACAAAAGATCCACTGCCTTCAAAAGAAACAACTGGAGAGGAGAGGCAAGGCGATGAATTTTTATGAGGTATGTCACCAGGAGCATCATTCATTCCATAAGCATTCCCTTCTTTAAAGAGGAATACCTCTCTTAACAGCTTAACTTGGGGTGATGCAAAGAAGTTAAAAGAGAGTGTCTGTGGCTCCTTCCATGTAGGTGAAGGACTGTGCCAGCTGAGAGGTGGTAGAACAAGAAGCTGCCTGACGACCTCCATTTATTTGATAAAAGACTGGGCTCCATCCTTGAGAGAGCAAGTTGAGGGCTGTGTAGGAGTTGGAGGAGAGAAGTGAAATTTTGGAAGAGTCAACGGAAGGTGGGAAATTTTTATTTCATTTACAGCAGTACAGACTTCGTGGAGCAGAAAGTATGAATGCCCTTTCTTCTGTGACTTACACTGTAAAGGGAGCATTTCTCTTATGTGCAAACTAACCATAGTGGACATGTTTGTCTACGTCCAGACCAGTTCCTAGATTCAAAACTTGTCTCTTTTTTTCTTTTTTTGAGATGGAGTCTCACCCTGTCACCCAGGCTGGAGTGCAGTGATGCTGTCTTGGCTCACTGCAACCTCCTTCTCCAGGGTTCAAGTGATTCTCCTGCTTCAACCTCCGGAGTAGCTGGGACTGCAGGCGCGAACCACCATGGCTGGCTAGTTTTTGCATTTTTAATAGAGATGGGGTTTCACCATGTTGGCCGGGCTGGTCTCAAACTCCTGAACTCAGGTGATCCTCCCACCTTGGCCTCCCAAAGTGATGGGATTACAGGCGTGAGTGAGCCATGGTGCCCTGCCATATATTTGTTTTATAACCATGAGAAACTGAAATCAAAAGTCTATTTGTAGATTCTCCCAGTGGTTTATAAAATCTGGAATATTTCTGAAGAAATTATTTCTGACACACACACACACACACACAGACACATACACAGAGAGACAGAGAGACACACACACAGCACAGGTGGCAGCTCTTTGGTAACTCAGCTGTGAAGTATAGTTTTTAGAGTATTTTCACTGATGAAAGATCAAACTACAGTGATTCTATGTGAACTCTGGTGTGCGTGCGTGTGTGTGTTGTATAAATATCTATATATTTAACCTTAAAAGCAGAGAAGAACCTGATTTTGAAAGACCAACTGACAAATTTGATTTCCAAGGAGATTCACTGCCAGAAGGGAAAAACCATACTGTGTGGTCTCACCAAATACTATCTCCCTTCTAGTCTATTCGCCACTCAGCAACCAGAGTGATTCTCAGATTCAAAGTGATTTCTTAGTCATATCACTCTTCTGCTTAAAACTCCCAATGGAGAGTGTTCACCAAAATGTTAACACAATCCTTTCTAGGGGTCTTAATGCTTTGGGAAAATAAAAAGTCGATTTTCCTCATTAAAATATTAGGCTCTCTGTCTTAAGGAGGGGGAGGAAGAGGAGGAGGAGGAAGAGGAGGAAAAAGGAGAGGGAGAGGAGGAGGGGGAGGGGAGGGAGAGGGAGGAGAAAAAGAAGGAGGAAGAGGAGGGAAGAAGCCCTACTGCAGGTTGGACAGCTTCAAACAAAAATAGTATTACCCCTCCTCCCACATTTCATTCATTTTGTCATCCCAGGGTGGGCCATTCTTGAAGCTGGTAAAAGTTTATTTTAAAGCATTGGGACTTCTCAGAGAGAGAGAGTAGATGGTGATGGGCAAAGATGGGGCTCTCTTCTTAGGAGGCATTTCATACTCCCAGTCCCTACTAGAGTCTATGTTGAAGGTTTCTAAATTTTATTTCTAACCCTGAAGTCTCACTAGGCATCTATGGGAAGTCATAGTTTCCAATCAAATGTAGAGCCTTCAGAATGAAGCATTTGAACAGGTTTAAAGTCAAATTTGCCATTTGTCCTAACATAGCAGGCTCCCTTTTCAAACTAACTCATCTCTGTCAGTGCGATATTATTCTCTAAATTTACGCAGGCATAAAATCTAAAGTGGAGTCATTCATCTTTGATTTATCCCTTTTTTAAAAAGTTGAGATCAAATCCACGTAACATAAAATTCAGCATTTTACCAATTTTAAGGTGTACAACTCAGTAATTTTTAGTATGTTCACAATGTTGTACAACCATCACCACTATCCAGTTCCAGAGTATTTCCCATACTTCCCAATTTCCTCCTCCCCTCATCCTGGAACTACCAGTTTATAATCTGTCTCTATGGATTTGAACTATTTTGGACATTTCTATAGATGAAATAATAGAATATGTAGTCTTTCGTGTCTAACTCATTTCTTTCAGCATAATGTTTTGAAGGTTCATCCATGTTGTAATGTGCATTGTATCAGTATATCAGTCATTTTTGTAGTTGAATAACATTCCATTTTATACCACATTTTGTTTATCCCCTCATCAGCTGATGAACATTTGATTTGTTCCATTTTCAGGCTATTATGAATAACACTGCTATGAACATTGGTGTACAAGTTTTTGTGTGAACATATGCTTTTGAATTACACATTCAAAAGGTACATGAACATCCATTTTTGAAATTACCCAATTTCTTGGGTATATACCAAGAAGCAGAATTGCTGGATCATACAGTAACTTTATGTTCAACTTTTTGAGGAGCTACCAAATTGTTTTCCATAGCAGCTGCAGCATTTCATTCCCACCAGCAATATATGGGGATTCCCATTTCTCCCTATCCTTGCCAACACTTACTTTTCCTTTTTTTTTTTTATAGCCATCCTGGTGGATGTGAAGTGGTATCTCATTGTAGTCTTAACTTACATTTGTGTAATGACTAATGATGTTAAGCATCTTTTCACATGCTTATTGGTCATTTGTATATTTTCTTTGCAGAAATATGTGTTTAAGTCCTTTGCTCATTTTTAAATTGGATTATTTGTCTTTTTATTATTGAATTTTAAGGGTTCTTTATGTATTCTGGCTACTAGACTATTATCATATATATGATTTACAAATATTTTTCCCCATTCTATGGTTTGTACTTTTACTTTCTTGGTAGTGCCCTTTGGTGCACTAAAGTTTTCAATTTTGATGAAGTCCAACTTCTCTATTTTTCTTTTGTTGCTTGTGCTTTTTGTGTCATATTTAAGAAACCATTACCTAATCTAAGGTCACAGTGATGTACACCTATGTTTCCTTTGAAAAGTTTTATTATTTTAGCTCTTACATTTAGTTATTTGATCCACTTTGACTTAATTTTTGTATGCAGTATAAGCTAGGAGTCCACCTACATTCTTTGATATGTGGATATTCAGTTGTCCCAGCACCACTTGTTGAAAAGACTGTCCTTTCTCCCCTGAAACAGTCTTGGAAACCTTGTTGAAAACCAATTGTCCACAGGTGGATGGATTTATTTCTGAACTTTCAGTTTAATTCAACTAGCCTATATGTCTAACCTTATGCGAGTACCCTGCCCTCTAGAATACTGTAGCTTTGCAGTTAAGTTTTAAAATCCAGAATTGTGAGTCCTTCTATTTTTTCTTTTTCAATACTATTTTGGTTATTCAAGGTCTCTTGCATTTCTATACGGATTTTAGGATCAGCTTGTCCATTTCTGCAACAACAACAACAAAAAAGAGGCAGTTTGCATTTTTGTAGGTTTTACATTAAAACTGCAGAGCAATTTGGAAAGTACTGCCATCGTTTTTTTCTCTCTTCTTGTTTCAATTTGTTTGGTGTTTCAATTTGTTTGGTGTTTTGTTTTACCATTTTAAGTATTTTAAGTATTTTAACTCAGTGGCATTAAGTACATTTACATTGTTGTGCAACCATTACCACCATCCATTTCTAAAACTGTTTTCCTCTTCCCAAACTGAAACTCTGTATCCATTAAACAGTAACTCCCCATTCCTTCCTCTTCCAGCCTTTGGGAAGCACCATTCTTCTACTTTCTGTCTCTATGAATTGGACTACTCCAGGTACTTCATATAAGTGAAATCACATAATACTTGTCCTTTTGTGACTGGCTTATTTCACTTAGCATAATGTCCTTAAGGTTCATTCATACTGTAGCATGTGTCAGAATTTTCATCCTTTTCAAGGCTAAATATTATTCCATTGCATGTATATACCACATTTTGTTTATCAGTTCATCCATTGATAGACATTTGGTTGCTTCCACCTTTGGGCTATTGTGAATAAGGCTGGTATGAACATGGGTGCACAAATATCTGTTTAAGTGCCTACTTTTAATGATCTTAGATATAAACCCAGAAATAGAATTGCCAGATCATGTGGTAATTCTATTTGTATTTTTTTTGAGGAATTGTCATATTGGTTTTCACAGCGGCTGCACCATTTTACATTCCTACTAGCAGTTCCCAAGGAATTTAATTTCTGCATATCGTCACCAACATTGTTGTTTTCTGTTGTGTTTTGTTTTTAGTAATAGCCATCCTAAAGAGTGTAAAGTAGAATAATGCCCAAGTATTGTGTTCTTTTTGATGCTATTGTACATAAAGTTATTTTCTTTCATTGTTGGATTGTTCATTGCTAATATATAGAAATACAACTAATTTTTGTATATTGGTCTTGTATCCTTCAACTTTGAATAGAAGTAGTGAGAATAGTCATTTCCTTTCTTTTTTTTTTTTTCTTCATTATATTAGGGGGAAATTTCCAACCTTTTACCATTAAGTATAATGTTAGCAGTGAGTTTTTCAAAGATGACCTTTATGAGATTGAAGAATTTCCTTTCTTTTTCTGGTCTGGTGTGTTTTTAAATCATGAAAGGGTACTGGATTTTGTCAAATGCTTTTTCTGTGTCTATTGAGATGATGGCTTTTTTCCCTTTATCCTATTAATATTATATTGATTAATGTTTATGTATCAAATCAATCTTTCATTTCTGGAATAAACTCCACTTGGTAGTGATGTACAAGGAGAATTCAAATGTTCGTGAAAAATGGAATTAAAAATATAAAATATAAACTAGTTTCTCAACATTAAGCTCCACCAATTCAAGACACTTTTGTAAGTGATGATACTAGCCACTTAGTTCATCCCTAGAGAACTGAGGGTCCTGGAAATCTGATGTCAATACCATTTTTTTTTTTTACATTATTAACTGAAGAAAAATTGGTGCCTTTAATAGATGTTTTTAAAGATTAAGATATAGAAAGAAGTCAGAAGGAGCCAAATCAGGACTGTAAGATGGATGCCTAATGATTTCCCATCAAAACTTTCACAAAATTGCCCTTATTTGATGAGAGGAATGAGCAGGAGCATTGTCATGGTGGAGAAAGACTCTCTGGTGAAGCTTTCCTGGGTGTTCTTCCGCTAAAGCTTTGGTTAACTCTCTTAAAACACTCTCATAATAAGCAGATGTTGTCATTCTTTGGCCCTCCAGAAAGTAAACAAGTAAATGCTTTGAGCATCCCAAAAAACTGTTGCTGTGACCTTTGCTCTTGACCAGTTCACTTTTGCTTTGACTGGACCACTTTTTTGTTTGTTAGTTTGTTTGTCTTTTGAGACAGAGCCTCACTCTGTTGCCCAGGCTGGAGTGCAATGGTGCAATTTCGGCTCACTGCAACCTCTGCCTCCTGGGTTCAAGAGATTCTCCTGCCTCAGCCTCCTGAGCAGTTGGGACTACAGGCATGTGCCACCACACCTGGCTAATTTTTGTGTTTTTAGTAGAGATGGGATTTCACCATGTTGCCCAGACTGGTCTTGAACTCCTGGCCTCAAGTGATCCACCCACCTTGGCCTCCCAAAGTGCTGGGATTACAGGGGTGAGCCACTGCACCTGGCATGGACCACTTTTTACCTCTTGGTAGCCATTGCTTTGATTGTGCCTTGTCTTTAGGATCATACTGGTAAAACTAGATGTCATCTCCTGTTATAATCCTTTGAAGAAATGCTTCAGGATCTTGATTCTGCTTGTTTAAAATTTCCTTTGAAAGCTCTGCTCTTTTGTGCAGCTTATCTGGGCACAATGGCTTTGGCACCCATCAAGTGGAAAGTTTGCACAACTTTAATTTTTCAGTCAGAACTGGGTAAGCTGAACCGATTGAGATGTCTATGGCATTGACTATTGTTTCTGCTGCTAATCATTGATCCTCTTCAATTAGGGCACAAACAAGATTAATTTTTTCCTCATAAATGGATGTGGATGATCTGCCACTGTAGGCTTCATATTCAATATCATCTCATCCTTTCTTAAAACGAGTTATCCATTGCTGATTTCTTTGGGGAGTTTTCCCCATAAACTTTTTGTAAAGCACCAATGATTTCACCATTCTCCAACTCAAGCTGCACTACAAATGTGATGTTTGTTCTTGCTTTAATTTTAACAAAATTCATGTTGCTCTGATAGGGGCTGTTTTCAAACTGATGCCTTATCCTTCTTAGTGCTTCAATCTAGATCCTGTTCAGACATAAGCTAGTACAAGTTTATTTCAGTGCAAAACATTGAAATCATGCATTCTTTTCTCATATATGTTTTCCACGAACTTTTGAAGACCCCTCAAATAATCATTTGTATATGCTACTGAAGTCAATTTGTTTGTATTTTATTGAAGATTTCTACATCCATATTTATAATGGATATTAGTCTGTCATTTTCTTTTCCCTGTTGTCTTTGTCTGGTTTTAGTATTAGGGTAATATTTGTCTCATAGAAGGTGTTAGGAAGTATCCCCTGCCCTTTATTTAAAAAAAAAAAAAAGTTTGTGAAAGCTTAAGGATAATTATTTGAAAATTTGGCAGAATTTATAAGTGAAGTCATCTAGTCATGGGTTTTTTTTGTTTTGTTTTGTTTTGTTTTGTTTTCTTGTCTTTTTCCTTTTTTTCCCCCTTTTAAGACACAGTTGGGCTGGGCACAGTGGCTCATGCCTGTAATCTCAGCACTTTGGGAGGCTGAGGCGGGTGGATCACCTGAGGTCAGGGGTTCAAGACCAGCCTGACCAATATGGTGAAACCCCGTCTCTACTAAAAAATACAAAAATTAACGTGGTGTGGTGGCATGCACCTGTAGTCCCAGCTACTAGGGAGGCTGAGACAGGAGAATCGCTTGAACCCGGGAGGCAGAGGTTGCAGTGACCTGATATCATGCCACTGCACTCCAGCCTGGGCAACAGAGTGAGACTCTGTTTCAAAAAAAAAAAAAAAAGAGAGAGAGAGACAGGGTGTCTCTCTCTCTGTCACCCAGGCTGGAATGCGTTGGTCAAATCATAGCTCACTGAAGTCTCAAACTCCTGGACTCAGGAGATCCTTCCACCGCAGCCCCCCATGTATCTAGAGCTACAGGTGCACACCACCATGCTTAGCTAATTTTTTTTATTTTTATTTATTTATTTTTTTTGTAGAGACAGGGTCTTGCTATGTTGCACACACTGGTCTTAAACTCCTAGTCTCAAGTAATCCTCCTGTCCCAGCCTACCAAAGTGCTGGAATTACAGGCATGAACCACCACAGCCAGCCTTGTTTTGGGTTTTTCTTTGTTGGAAGTTTTTTGATTTCTGATTCAATTTGTTTACTTTTTATACATCTATCCAGATTTTCTACTCTTTCTTGAGTGAGTTTTAGTAGCTTGTGTGTTTTTAGAAACTTGTCCATTTTCTCTAGATTATAACATTTGTTGTTATGCAATTGCTCATAGTGTTGTCTTATAATTCTTTTTATTTCTTTAAGGTTGGTAGTAAGGTGCCTTCTCTCATTCCTGATTTTTGTAATTTCAGTTTTCTCCCTAATTTTCTGGTCAGCATAGATAAAGGATTGCCTACTTTGTTGACCTTTTAAAAGAACCAACTTCTGGTTTCATTGATTTTCTCTAATATTTTTCTAATCTCTTTTTCATTTATGTTCACTGTAATCTTTATTATTTTCTTCCCTTTTCTTGTTTTGGGTTCAGTTTGTCCTTCTTTTTCTAGTTTCTAAAAATGGAAGATTATGCTGTTAATCTGAGATCATTCTTCTTTTTTAATGAAAGTGTTTACAACTAACTGTAAATTTCCCTCTAAGCATTCTTCCAACATTCCCTGTATACCATACATTTTTCTATGTTATGTTTTCATTTGTATTCACTCAAGTATTTTCTAATGTCTCTTGTAATTTTCTTCTTTGACCCATTGGTTGTTTAAGAGTGTATTGTTTAATTTCCATATATTTAGGAACTTTCCTGATTTACATCTGTTATTGACTTCCAACATTTTAAAAGATGGGGGTCCCATTATGTTGCCCAGCAGGCCTTGAACTCCTAGGCTCAAGCAATCTTCACACCTCAGCTTCCTGAGTAGCTGGGATTACAGGCACGTGCCACTGCACCCAGCCAAATTTCATCTTAATGTGGTCAGAGAACATATTTTATATAATTTCAACATTTTAAAATTTGTTCAGACTTGCTTTGTGGCCTATCTTACAGTTTAACCTGGAGAATGTCCCATGTGCATTTGAGGAGAATGCTATTTTGGTCTTGTTATGTGGATTGCTTTTTAGATGTCTGTTAGGTCTAGTGGGTTTATAGTGTTGTCAATAGGCCACTGTGCCTGGCCTATTCTTTATTTCTACTTGTGGATTTGAGTTACTCTAGTTACTCTTACTTTAGCATAAAGAACTCTCTTTAGCATTTCTTGTAGAGCAAGTTTGCTAGCAATAAACTCAGTTTTTATTTATCTGAGAAGACTTCCTTGATGATCTTCCATTTGTTCTATACATTATTGAAAGTGTAGTACTTAAGTCTTCAAATATTATTGTAGAATGTCTATTTCTCCCTTCACTTCTGCCAGTTTTTTGTTTCATGTATTTGGGTATCTATTGTTAGATGTATACATGTGTATCATTATTGTATCTTCATGGTGGATTGACTCTTTCATCATTATAAAATGTCTTTCTTTGTCTCTCATGACAATTTTTGTCTTAAAGTTGATACATTTGTCTGGTTTTAGGATAGCCACTTCAACTCTCTTTTTGCTACTGTTTGCAGGAAATACTTATCTTTTCTCATTCTTTTACTTTCAACCTGTTTGTACCTTTAAATCTAAAGGGAGACTTTTACAAACAGCGTATAGTTGGATCATGTTTTTTTTAAATTCATTCTTCTAACCTGTGCCTTTGAGAGTTAATTCATTAACATTTAATGTAATTACTGAAAAGAAAGGGCTTACTTGTGGCATTTTGCTACGTATTACGTATATGTCTTACATCTTTTTTGCACCTCAGTTCCTCCATTACTCCTTTCTTCTGTGTTGAATAGACACTTTTCTAGGGTGCCACTTTAATTCCTTTATCATTTCTTTTACTACACACTTTTGAGTTATTTTCTTGGCGATTTCCCTGGGAATTATAATTAACATCTTAATTTATAACAATGTAATTCGGATTAATACCAATTTACTTTTAATATTATACACAATTTTGCTCCTATATAGTTCAGTTTCTTGCTTTATGCTATTACTGTCACAAATTCTTTTTTTTTTTTTTTTTTTTTGAGACGGAGTCTGGCTCAGTCTCCCAGACTGGAGTGCAGTGGCGTGATCTCGGCTCACTGCAAGCTCCGCCTCCTGGGTTCACGCCATTCTCTTGCCTCAGCCTCCCAAATAGCTGGGACTACAGACGCCCACCGCCACGCCCGGATAATATTTTGCATTTTTAGTAGAGACGGGGTTTCACCGTGTTAGCCACGATAGTCTCGATCTCCTGACCTCGTGATCCACCCGCCTCGGCCTCCCAAAGTGCTGGGATTACAGGCGTTACAAATTACTTCTTAATACATTGTTTTTCCATCAACATAAATTTATAATTATTTCTTTATGTAGCTGTCTTTTAAATCAGATTTTAAAAAAGGGAGTTACAAACAAAAATACGTTAATAACATCTTTTATATTTATCTATGTAGTCATCATTACCAGTGGCAGTGGTTTTTCGGTTTTGTTTTGTTTTGTGGTTTTTGTTTTGTTTTTGTTTTGTTTTGTTGAGATGGAGTCTCACTCTGTTGCCCAGGCTGAAGTGCAGTCATGCGATCTCGGCTCACTGCCGTCTCCACCTCCTGGGTTCAAGTGATTCTCCTGCCTCAGCCTACCAAGTAGCTTGGATTACAGGTGCATGCCACCACGCCTGGTTAAGTTTTGTATTTTTAGTAGAGACAGCATTTCACCATGTTGGCCAGGCTAGTCTTGAACTCCTGACCTCAAGTGATCCACCCACCTCGGCCTCCCAAAGTACTGGGATTACAAGTGTGAGCCACTGTGCCCAGCCTATTCTTTATTTCTACTTGTGGATTTGAGTTACTCTAGTTACTCTTTACTTTAGCATAAAGAACTCTCTTTAGCATTTCTTGTAGAGCAAGTTTGCTAGCAATAAACTCAGTTTTTATTTATCTGAGAATGTCTCAATTTCTGGATATTTTTGCGAAATATAGAATTTTAGTATGTTTTGCCACTGCCTTCTGGCCTCTATGGTTTCTGATGAGAAGTCAGCTATTAATTTTATTAAAAATCCCTGTACATGATGTATTGTTCCTTGTTGCTTTCCATGTTGAGCTTTTGAGAGTTTGATTATGATGTGCCTGGTTGTGGATCTGCTTGAATTTGTCCTACTTGGAGTTTGTTGTGCTCCTCGGAGTGGTAGACTAATATTTTTTATCAAATTTGGGGAATTTTTGGACATTATTTTTTTAAATATTCTTTCTGCCCCTTTCTCTCTGTCTCCTTTCTTCTGGAACTCTCATTATGCATATCTCACTTTGCTTAATGATGTCCCATGGATTTCTTAGGCCTTGTTCATTTTCCTCTTTTCTTTCCGTTCCTCAAATAGGATAATCTCAATGATTTATCTTCAAGTAGCTGATTCTTTCTTCTGCAACCTCAGTTCTGTTATTGAGCCCTCTCTAGTGAATTTTTAATTTAAATATTATACTTTTCAACTCTAGAATTTTTATGTGACTTCTTTTCTTAATTTCTACCTCGTTATTGATATTCTCTATTTGGTGAGGCATCATTTCCATGCTTTTATTTAGTTATTTAGATATGGTTTCCTTTAAGTCTTTGGACACATTTTAAATAGCTGATTTAAAATATTTGTTTGGTAGGTCAATGCCTGAGCTTCCTCAAAAACACTTTCTATTGATTAGTTTCTAGTGAATGGGCCACAGTTTCTTGTTTCTGTGCAATATGGTTAGGCTTTGTGTCCCCACCCAAATCTCATCTTGAATTGTAATCCCCAGGTGTTTAGGAAGGGATGTGACTGGATTATTGGAGTAGTTTCCTCTATGCTGTTCTAGTGATAGTGAGTGAATTCTCACGAGATCTGATGGTTTTATAAATGGTAGTTTTTTCTGTGCTGACACATAGGCTCTCTCTCTCTTTTTCTTTCTCTCTCTCTCTCACCTGCTGCCATGTAAGATGAGCCTGCTTCCCCTTGTGCCACGATTATAAGTTTCCTGAGGCCTCCCCAGCCATGTGGAACTGTGGGTCAATTAAACCTCTTTCCTTTATAAATTACCCATTCTTGGGTAGTGTATTTATAGCACTGCGAAAATGGACTAATACACTGTGCATGTTTCCTAATTTTTAATGGACAACTGGACATTTTGAATAATTTGGCAAGTCTAGAAATCGAGGTCTAATCCATCCATAGGGTTTGTTGTTGCTGCTTACTGTAGCAAGTTTGTTTAGTGACTTTTCCAAACTAATTATATAAAGTCTGTATTCTTCGTCATGTGCAGCCACTGAAGTCTCTGTTCTGTTAATTTAGTGGTCAGTTAATGATTGGACAAAGATTTCCTTAAACACCTGGAGCAAAAAAAATCTCCCAGTCTTTACAGAGGGATTCTGCATCTTTATTGTGGCATGCCGTCAGCACTCAGCCGAGCAGTTTACAACTTGGCCTTGGCCTTCACTTACTGTTTGCTCAGGTAAACCAGAGGGGAGAAATTGGGACTTTCTCTGGTCTTTCTTGAGCATGTGAACAGTTCTCAGCATGCACATGGCCTTCTAAATTCCCAGAAATGTAAGAGCTTTTCAAAGTCCTTATTTGCCAAAGCATCTCATTTAGGCTTTTCTCCCAAGATATTTGGTTAATCTATTGTTTGCCCCAACTATTATCCATTGTCTCAGTAGCAAAGGCTAAAACATTTACCTGTGTTTTCAACAAATGACTCCAGATAGTGACTTAGGGCTGGGCAAGCTCTGAAACAAGATAAAACGTGACTTTTGAGCCCATCTCTTAGGGAGTCACCAGACAATCAACCAAGGACAAATATTTCCAAATGACGACATTCATTCTCCTTCTTCTGGTACTGGTGCTAGAATGCAAGCTGTTATCTTCAAGTGGCTATCTGCCACTGAGCTGGGGAGCTAGAGATAGAACGAGGGCAAGTTATAATGTCACAAATCTGTCTCTCCTATGAAGGACTCAGCTATTTTTCCTGAATACATGTTCCCTGAGTTGCCACAGTATTTGGTTAATTTCCAGGGTTCTGAAAAAGTATATTCTGATCATTTTGGGGAAATTTTTAGTTGCTTTTATGGTGGAGTTCATTTTTGGAGTACCTTACTCTACCATCTTCATAGAGACCACAACTCACCATTTTTTTATCCACTCTATCCAGAAAATCACCAAAGCCAGCCAGTTATTCCTTTAAAAGTCACCTTTATCTGTTTTTCTTAATCACTACCACCACCAGGCAGGCCTTGAGAGGCAATTTATTATACTATTTAAAACCACCAGTTCTGCAATCATACGTTGGTGTTTGAATACCACCTCTACCATTTCCTATACGTATGACCTGAAGCAAGTCAATTAAAACTTTTTATGCCTCAGTTTTATCATCTGTAAAATGAGATAATAAAAGTATTGCTACGACGATTAAATGAATTAACACTTGTCAAGTGATTAGTACTAGGCCTGCATATAGTGATCACTCAAAAATTGTTAGGCACTAAATGCATCCAGCAAACATTTATTAAAGCTAAATTTATTTAGATTATACACTCATCTCTAGGACTATTACAATGAGCGAGACTAACAACAGGTAAGATCTCTACTTTTGTGGAGCTTACATGAAATATCCCGAACACTTCATGTTCAGATTGCTATTTCTCAGGTGACTTCTGTTGGGAAACAATTTCTCATGAATTTCTCATGTTTCTTCCCATCTTGTAAGCAGAGACACAGAGGGCCTTATTTTTGGACTGTCTTCCTCTAGAGCAGTGAACAGGTTTGTTTATTGTGTAGTATAATAAAAATGTCTTTCTCCAAGGTAAAGGCCAGGCAGGTATGCATACATTCCATTATAGAAGATTTGCGTTTCCAGGCTTAGGATCCCTCAGCTCTGGCAAAAACTCATGACATATACAGCATTCATTCTGCATCACCTCTGTGGAATTCGAGGAGCACAGGGAATGGATATGAAACTGGCATTCATGCTGCCACTATGCTATGAGTAATAGAGCCCTTTGTCTCTGACTCAGGAGTCTCAGGTCTTCCACCATCATCCATGCAACAGGATAACTTTTTAGCTTACATGCAGAGTAAAATCTCAGGTGTTTCAGTTTTTGACAACTTCTATCCAGTATGCTGTTACAAAGGCATCTTCCTTAAACCTAAATTCTACTGATTACATCTAAATTTCTTTATCTGGCTTTCAGGCTCCTTCCTACCTACTCAGCTGAATATCTATTTCTTCTTGAAGAAGACTTTCTGCTTCATAGACCAGTATTTTCACACATATACTGTGATATTCCTTTCTACCTCTGACATTAGGCTCAAATTCCACTCCACCCCCTTTTGTTGCAATTCCTTTCCTTTCCTCTTTTTTCCTATTTAGTCAACTCAAATCCATCTCTTAACACTTATATCAAGTCCAAAACTGTCAAGAAACTTCCTTATTGATCACTCTTTCTGCAAACATCTGTAGAACTTAAGAACCTATACAAAGAGTTTCAATATATATTGTGTTATTTTCTAGTGGTTCCATATGGGTATGCATTGCTTCCCCATTCTGATTGTAAGCAAGAAGGAGTGCAGGCACAAAGCAGAAATGGAATGTGACTGATTGGAATGGTTACGTGCATATGCACTAAAGCCAGAATTCCCAGATTTAGATCCCCACCACTTATTAGCTATGTGGCCTTGGGCTTATTATTTAACTTCCCTATGCCTCAGTTTCTCCATCTTTAAAATGGAAATAATTATAATGATAATACCTATCTCATAGACTTCTTGTGAAAATTGAATTAACACACGTAAGAACATAGATCAAGTTAGAAACATCCCAGAGTTTAGAACTGTAAGAACCTGTGGAGGTATATAGTATTACAGAGGAATCTGAAAAACCTTTCTTAAAAACCTCTCAAAACTACCAGATAAAAAAATTAAAAACATCTTTTTTTTTGACAAGAAAATATAGGAAATATTCAAAGGTCAAAGGTGGCATGGCACAAATCTAAAGAGGAGGGTGAATGCTAAAGCTGGTAGCTGTTCTAGAACTTTTGCTGGTCCACAGTAATCCAGAGCATTTGTTTCAGTGGCCACTTGGCTACAGAACAATAAGTCTCAGGTCTACACAAATTCAAAAGTAAGATTAGAAACCCAAACATTTATCCAGGATTGCAAAGGATCATATGCTCAGTGAATAATTTAAAAAGACACACATATACCCCTCAAAGGAATATGGTGAAAAAATAATGGCACGTGGTACAAGGTCGAAAAGTCTTCTCTTGAGAATTTTTAACCACATGTGAGACTTCAAATAAGATTACAGCCTGAATTCACATTTCTTTCATGTTTCTTCAAAGTGATCCGGGTTAGTAGACCCCAAGCCTCTGGCAAAAGCAAATACAAATTCTCTCCACTCAGGAATCTAAGAATCTAAAAAAGTTGCAAAGAATGTTAGCTCACAATTTACAAAAATCACAAAATACACAAGGAAACAAAATTCCCTGAGTAAGAAACAGCAGAAACACCATGTAAGGAAAAAATGAACTACTGAGATTTTTTTTTTTTTTTTTTTTTTTTTTGAGACGGAGTCTCCCTCTGTCACCCACGCTGGAGTGCAGTGGCGCGATCTCCACTCACTGCAAGCTCCACCTCCCGGGTTCATGCCATTTTCCTGCCTCGGCCTGCTGAGTCGCTGGGACTACAGGCGCCCGCCACCACGCCCGCCTAATTTTTTGTGTATTTTTTAGTAGAGACGGCATTTCACTGTGTTAGTCAGGATGGTCTCAATCTCTTGACCTCGTGATCCGCCCGCCTCAGCTTCCCAAAGTGCTGGGATTACCAGCGTGAGCCACCGCACCCGGCCCCGAGAATTTAAATGTAGTTATTAATGCTACAGAATACTTTTTAAGTATGTATAACACATTTAAAAGTAAGATAATTAATTGGAAATAGGAGAAAAGAAAAAGAGGCTATCAAAAATGATCAGACAGGCAGGGCACAGTGACTCACACCTGTAATTCTAACACTTTGGGAGGCCGAGGCAGGAGGATCAGTTGAGGCCAGGAGTTTGAGACCAGCCTGGCCAACATGACCAGACCCTGTCTATACTAAAAATACAAAAACTAGCTGAGCAGGGTGGTGCATTCCTGTAGTCTCAGCTATTCAGGAGACAGAGGCACAAGAATTGCTTGAACCCAGGAGGCTGAGGTTGCAGTGAGCCAAGATTGTGCCACTGCACTCCAGCCTGGGTGACAGCGTGAGACTTTGTTAAAAAAAAAAAAAATTACCACACATATTTGAAAAATAACTAAACAGATCCAGAATAAAAATTAATGTAATAATTAAATTAAAAACTCTGTAGATGGGCTAAATAGTAGACTCACCCAGAAGAATTAGTAAATTGAAGAATAGCTGAAGAAATTTTATAGAATTCAGCTTAGAGAAATAATGAAATGGAAACTACAAAAGATTAAGAAACACGGAGAATGAAGTGAGAGTTATGTATGTATCTATTCAGCTTCCCAAAAGAGTGATTAAAAAGGTAATATTCAAAGAGATTATTATCTTTTCAACAAATGGTGTTGGGAAAACTGGATAATAACAAAAAAATAAAGTCGGATGCTTACCTTATACCATATACAAAAAATAACTCAAAATGGGTCAAAGACCTAAACATAAGAATTAAAACTATAAACCTCTTCGAAGAAAACATAAGAGAAAAAGCTTCATGGCATTGGATTTGGCAAGGATTTCTTGGATATGACATCAGAAGCAAAGGCAACAAAAGAAAAAATTCAATAAATTGAACTACATCAAAATTTAAAACATTTGTGCATCAAAGGACACTATTGATGGATTGAAAAGGAAACCCACAGAATGGGAGAAAATATTTGTAAATCATGTATGTGATAAGGAATTAATACATAAAATGCACAAGAAACTCCTGCAACTCAACAATGACAACAACAAAATACCCTTGATTTTTAAAAGGGGCAAATTACTTCAGTAAACATTTCTCCAAAGAGATATACGAATGGTCAATAAGTACGTGAAAAGATCGTCAACATCAGTAATTATTAGGGAAATGCAAATAAAACCCACAATGAGATACCACTTTACACTCATAAGTATGGCTATTACCAAAAAAACATACACACAGATAAAAAGTATTGGTGAGGATATAGAGAAATTGAAATTATTGTGCACTGCTGATGTCAATGTAAAATGGTACAAGTGCTCTGTAAAATAGTATGGCAGTTTCTCAAAAAATTAAAAATAAAATTATGGTATGACTCCCCAGAAGAACTGAAAGTGGGGACTTGAGCAGATAATTGTACACCCATGTTTATAGCAGCATTACTCACAGTTGCCATAGGGTGGAGGCAACCCAAGTGTGTATAGATGGATGAATGGATACACAAAATGTAGCGTTTACATACAATAAAATATCATCCAGCCTTAAAAAGAAAGGAAATTCCAACACAAGCTGCAACATGGATGAAACTTGAGGACATTATGCTAAATGAAATAAGTCAGTCACAACAAGATGAATATTGTATGATTCCATTTATATGAGGTACCAGTTGAATTGGGACCGAAAGTATAATGAGTTGCCATGGGCTTGAGGGAGGGAGCTAGTGTTTAATAGGTATAAAGCTTCAGTTTGGGAAGCTTTTTGAAAAGTTCTGAGGATGAATGGTAGTAATGATTGCACAACAATGTGAATGTGCTTAATGTCACTGAACTGTACACTTAGAAATAGTTAAAATTATACATTTTACATTGTATGTACATTGTGTGTGTGTGTGTATATATAAAACCACAGTTTTTTCAAAACTTGGGGAAAAATAATAGTTGAGAATTTTCCAGAACTGATAAAAGATGCAAATATTCAACTTAAGGAATCACAATGAATCCCTCATAAAAGAAATACGTATCTAGACACTTTGTAAAATGTCTTTGTAAAACCACAGATCTATAAAGAGAAATGTTAAGACTAGTTAGAAAGGTACTACCTGCAGAGGGATGATATTTATACTGACAACTGATTTTTCAACACTGCAGTGGAAGGCAGATGGAAAAACATCATTTCTTCAAAAGACTGAAATTAAAAATAAGTTTACCTAAAAATGTATATATTTTAAAAATCTTACAGAAGGCCAGGGGCAGTGGCTCACGCCTGTAATCCCAGAACTTTGGGAGGCCAAGACGGGCGGATCACAAGGTCAGGAGATCAAGACCATCCTGGCTGACATGGTGAAACCCCGTCTCTACCAAAAATACAAAAACAATTAGCCGGGCATAGTGGCACGTGCCTGTAGTCCCAGTTACTCGGGAGGCTGAAGCAGAAGGATCGCTGGAACCCGGGAAGAGGAGGTTGTGGTGAGCCGAGATCGCACCACCACACTCCAGCCTGGGCGACAGAGTGAGACTTCGTCTTAAAAAAAAAAAAAAAAAAAAAAAAAAACTTACAAAAATAAGGAGGAAAATAAAGAAAATTTTGGATAATTACAAATTGGAACTTTACTAATAGACCCAAATGAACTTCTAATGAATACATTCTGAGAAGTAGAATGATGTCAGAAAAAAGGTTTGAGATGCTAGAAAGGATACTAAGCAAATACCCTGACAAATATATAGGCATAGACAGAAATCTAAAAACAATTGATTATATAAAACAAAAAGTAAAATAGCTAATTTATGGGATAAGAAGTAAAACAAAAAGAAATGTGAACAGTGACAGCATAAAAATTGGGGGAGATTAATCTGAGTAACAGCACTCTAAGCTTCCTTGAATTGTTAGAAGACGGGAGAAATGTATCAAATAGCTTTAGCCTGTATTAAGAAAATTATGCATGTTAAGATTTCTAGGGTAACTATTATAAGAATAGAACATCTATTACAGGGGGAAAGTTGAATAAAGGCATAAAATCTGAATGCAAAAGAAAGAGAGAAAGGAGTGGGAATAAACAAACAGCAAAAGCAGAAGAAATAGAAAGTGCACATTTAGATAATAGAAGTTAATCTAAATATAACAGCAATTACAATAAACAGACCAAACTCTTTGGGTTAAAAAAGTCAATATGGAATTTTTTTTTCTTTTTATTTTGAGACAGGGTCTCACTCCGTTGCCCAGGCTGGAGTGCAGTGGCACAATCTTGGCTCACAGCAGCCTCCACGTCCCAGGCTCAAGTGATCCTCTCACCTCAGTTCCCTGAGTAGCTAGGACTACAGGCACATGCCACCACTCCCAGCTATTTTTTCTTTTCTCTTTTTTTTTTTTTTTTTTAAGACAGGGTTTGGCCGCATTGCCCAGGCTGATCTTGAACTCCTGGGCTCAAGCAATCCGCCTGCCTCAGCCTCCCAAAGTGCTGGGACTACAGGCATGAGCCAAAGCACCTGGTGGGAAATAATTTTTAAAAAGGACTTTTTAAAATCCACATTTGCTATTTACAAGGCAAACACTCAAAACAAAGAGACAAAGAAAGGTTGAAACTTAAAGAATGGCAATGTAGTAACTGAAAGAAAGCTTTATAGTTATATTACATGACTATCAGACAGAAATATTGCTAAAATAAATAGGTTACTACATAACCATCAATGTTTTTATTTCTCAAGAAGATATAAACTTCTAAACTTTTATGTACCTAATGAAATTTAAACTATATAAAGTAAAAAATGACAGAATTATTAAAAAATTGACACATATACCACCATTGTGACAGATTCTAGCATACCTCTTTCAGTAACTGATATAATCGCTGCTTAAAATATCTACAGGGGATTATTTAAAGAACACCATAAGTTTGATGCAACTGATTATATATAAAACATAGTAACAAGTGAAAAGTATACTTTTACAAAAATCAAGCATATATGAGGTCATAAATTATATTCTAGCATATTAAAAATAATCAGTTTCACAGAGACCAAGTTCTCTGAACATAATGCAATTAAATTACAATATACATCCAGTTTTAAAAGATAATTTTTAAAAAACATATATTTAAACTTTAGAATTTGAAAATATTTAGAACTAAGTGATAAATAATAATAATGAAAATACATATAAAAACTCGTGGGATACAACTAAACTAGTATTTAGAAGGAAATGCACAGTCTTAATTGCCTATATTAGCAAGAAAAAAACGTAAAAATTAATGAGATAATCAACTAACATAAGAAATTAGGAATAAAGCAATTAAAACAGACTCAAAGAATTAGAAGGAAGGAAGCAATTTATTCACACATTAAACTAATGTTTACTGAACACCTACTATTAGGCATTTACGATTCAGCAGTGACTTAAACAAAATCATTTTCCTTATGAAACTTAGTGCCTCCAAAACCAAATATGGAAGTCCTGGTCATCAAGAGATTGGAGTTGCAGTCCAATTTTTCCATTACCCAGCTGTGTGTCTTTTGGTAAATCATTTTTTCTCACTTTGCCTCCTTTTTCTTATCTGGAAAGGAGACCATAATTTCTATCCTATCTATCATGATATAATCAAATGGTATCCAGTGACACAAACTATATTTTGGAAAAGTATAAGCATTATACAAATATAAAATTATTATTACTAATATTTAAAACATCCACGTTCCTTTTGCTATTACTGCCTTCCTAGTCTTGGGGAAATAAAATGACAGCTTAATTTAAAACTTTCCTTCCTTTAATTGGCTAAAAGCCATAACATGAGTCTAGCTATGAGGTGGCTTCAAATCTTAATGCTGGGAGAGACTGAGTGTTGGGTCACCTGTTACTGTGAAATCAACGATGTAGCATGAATTACTAAGTCTACTCTCATGTATGCCTTGTATTTCTGCAACTCTGAACAGTGGAATTTTCACAGTAGAATTTAGCACTTATCAGTTTTCCTGTCCCACACTTCAAGATCAAAGGTTCTTTTTTTTTTTTTTTTTTTTTTTTTTTTTGAGACGGAGTCTTGCTCTGTAGCCCGGGCTGGAGTGCAGTGGCCGGATCTCAGCTCACTGCAAGCTCCGCCTCCCGGGTTTGCGCCATTCTCCTGCCTCAGCCTCCTGAGTAGCTGGGACTACAGGCGCCCGCCACCTCGCCCGGCTAGTTTTTTGTATTTTTAGTAGAGACGGGGTTTCACCGTCTTAGCCAGGATGGTCTCGATCTCCTGACCTCGTGATCCGCCCGTCTCGGCCTCCCAAAGTGCTGGGATTACAGGCTTGAGCCACCGCGCCCGGCTAAGATCAAAGGTTCTTGACACATCAAACACTGAGTTAAAAATTGCTGCTCAGAGTAGGCAATTTTTTTCATTCAACATTCTTTTACAGAGCATTGCTTATGTGTTAGTTAATAGATTGAGCATTGGAAACTCAGAGATTACAATTCAGTTGGCGACGCTGACAAAATTGTCTAGCATTCTCTTAGCATACTTATCCAAACACATGAGATCACAAGGGAAGACTCCCCCACCCACACACAAGCCCAACCTCGTCTTACCGTCTTCAGAGCTGAACTAACAGAGTGAGGTCAATTGTTCTCAGCCTTTTGACTAAAATCAAGAACGGAGAGTGAGGGCAGAGGTAGATGGTCCTGGTCTCATTTCTTGTTTCTGTATTCCTAAGGCCTAAGGCAGGGGCTGATGTTCACTAAGTTCTTAACAAATATTTGTTGGGTAAATGAAGAGACTGTGTGGAACAGATTGAAAGAAGACCTTGGTAGCAGGCACACAATATCCAATAAATACTTTTTAAATATTTTATTTATTAATTAGAGACAGGGTCTTCTGTCACCAAGGCTGGAGTGCCATGGCACGATCATAACTCACTGCAGCTTCAAACTCCTGAGCTCAAGCACTCTTCCCGCCTCAGCCTCCGGTGTAACTGGGACTATAAGCATGCCTCACCACTTCCGGCTAATTTCTTTTCTATATTTTGGAGAGACAGGGACCCACTTTGTTGCCAGAGCTGGTTTTGAACGCCTGGTTTCACGTAATACTCCAGCGGCAGCCTCCAAAAGTGCTGAGATTACAGGCACGCACCACAGCACCTGGCTGGGTAAATACTTCTTTTTTTTTTTTTAGACGGAGTCTCGCCCTGTCACCTAGGCTGGAGTGCAGTGGCGCGATCTCGGCTCACTGTAAGCTCCGCCTTCGGGGTTCACGCCATTCTCCTGCCTGGTAAATACCTCTTGATTGTCTTAGAGACCAAGAAAAATGTATTCCATCAACTTCCCTCCGTCCTCCCAAGCCCTTGCCAGGACTTTCCCTCCTGCCTCAGGACCTGTAGCCCAATTAGCTCTTCCTCCTGTAACAACCGCACCAGATCTCTGGCTGGTCCAGAAGTCAGGTGAAAGAGTGCTGTCATCCTCTGAAAGCCCATTCTGTACTAGGCTGAATTTTGCCTGGTGTCCAGTGAACAAGGCTGACTTGAAAGAGGACTATACCCTGAAGAAGAAAATAATAGGACTTTCCATCTTCAAAGCTCCTACCTACACAATTTTGTTTGTTTGTTTGTTTGTTTGTTTGTTTGTTTGTTTTTGAGACAGGGTCTCCCTCTGTCACCCAGGCTGGAGTGCAGTGGCATGATCATGGCTTACTGCTTCCTCAACCTCCCAGGCTTAAGTGATCCTCCCACCTCAGCCTTCCAAGTGGCTGGGAGTACAAGTACACACCACCATGCCTGGCTAATTTTTGTATTTTTTGTAGAGACGGGGTTTTGCCATGTTTCCCAGGCTGGTCTCAAACTCCTGGGCTCAATTGATCCGCTCGCCTCAGCCTCTCAGTGCTGGGATTACAGGCATAAGCCACCTTGCCCAGCACCAATTGTTAATTTTAGATGGAGGATCTGGTGACCAGCTGGCAGCTATTATTAATATGTGACAGAGAAGCAGATTGTGTGTGTGCTGGGGGAAGGAGGGAGGAAGGGAGGAGGAAATACAAACTGAGATACAGAGGTCATAGACTCCACATCAAGGCCACATGGTCAGGTCAAACACAGAGCAGAAGGTCACAGAGTTTTATTCAATCATAGGCCATTACTCTTCTCTCCTACTGCTCACTACTATAGAATTTTTTGTAATTTTTCCTTCTCATTTGTGGAAGTGTCTCTTAATGGAGTCTTTCTCTCATATGTGTGTGTATTTGCGTGTATGTGTGTATACGTATAATTCAAAGAGGGTCCTGCATTGGGTCCATTCTGTCAGAAGTCTGTCTGAATTTAATCCCCTTCCTCCATTCCCATGGCTATAGTCCTAATTCAGGGCCAATCATTTTTGGCCTGGACTTTTTCAACACTCCTCCCGTCCCCTTCTTGCCCCTGGCCTCTCCCTACTGCATTTACCCTCCCTACTGACACCACATCATCCCTAGTTTAAATTTCTGCTTAGGATAGAATTCAAACCCTCCACACTCTGAACCCAAATTAACTTTTCAATCTTTTTTCTCAACTGCCACAGTCACCCCACCCTGTGATTCAATAACACCATATGTGTCTCCAGGTCTTCGCTTGTGCCATATCTTTTCTATGAGATGGTCTTTTCTTGTGGGCAACATGGACAAATCTTAGCTATTCTTCAGATCTGCCATTTCCTCTGTGAAATTTGTTCTGACCCCACCACATCTTCCCCTATCTTCCGTATCCATATCATTTTGTACATAACCCTTAAAACAGCACTTCAGCATTTCAATACAGTTATGTGTCTGTTTCCTCAACTATAATAGGAGGTCAAGAATTATACCTTGTCTTTGACTCCTAGAACCTGTTGGTAGAGTTCAGTAAGAGTTTTTAAACTGTTGTCTGTGTGGTTAAATTAAACAAATAGCCATAGAAATAAAATGTTAATCATTATTGGTCATGTACACCTGCATTTGTGTCCATCAAATTTTCTGAACAAAAATCAAAATGTGTGGTCTGAAAATGTGACAGATGATTTGAAAGTGGAAAATGTCCTAGAAAATTTGTGTCATGCTGCCCCATACTTGTGTCCCATAAACATCCCATCAACATTTCAGGACTAAAATTGCCAATATTCCCTCCCTCTACCTAAACCCACTGCCATGCTTCAAATGAAATTTATCCATTGTCAATCCAAGAAAATAAATTGCCTCTATATTGCTGTTTACTTCTCTGCCTGGATCAGGAGGCCATACACCTTTCAGTTCCTCTTGATAGACTGGAAGACTAAAACCAAGATTAGTTTTTAATTGCTCTGCTTTCTTTGGTTTACTTTTAGTTCTCAGTCAATCAAGTATTTTAGAAAAGCCCAATACTAGTAGATGCTTAGCCTTGTGCTGGTAGCTATTGCCAAGAAGACACATTGATTAGTCTTTTACTATGTACCAGGTACTGGATTAAGAACTTTAGATAGATTATCTTTTGTAATTTTCACAACAGCCCCTTATAAATTATTATTATAATGTCAATATTGTGGATGAGAAAACTAAGGCTTAAAGAGAGTAAGCAATGTACTCAAAGTCCTACACAGCTAGTAAGCAAGCAAAGTTAAACTTTAAACCCAATACTGAGGCTGGGCGCAGTGGCATGTGCCTCTAGTGCCAGGTGGCTGAGGCAGGAGGATTGACTTAGTGCAGGAGGGAGGCCACAGTGAGCCGTGATTAGCACCACTGTACTATAACCAGGGCAAAAGAGTGAGATCCTGTCTCAAAAATAAATAAATAATAAATAAACAAACAAACCCAGTACTGAAGTCTGTGCTTTAACAACAGGCAGCTTACTGTCTGTCTGGGGAGACAACACATTCGCATATGAAATCATTGGAAAACAGTATTCCTTGAAATGTCAGGATGTGGCTCCTTAAGTTCTCCAAGGCCAGACTGAGATTTGTTTTTCTGAACCTTGAGGGACATTCAGGAGAAACGAGCCTGAGTTTTATAACAAAATAAAAGTTTACAAGAGCCCTGAGTTATATACAATAAATTCAATGATCGAAGATGTAGGGTGGGTAGACAAGAGAATTCATGGGAAAATGCCTCCAGACCTAATAACTTGTATTTGTCAAACACTTTCCAGTTCACAGAGCATTTTCACATATACTACGTCACATCATCTTCACAACCCTGTGAAATACAAATCATCTTTATTTTACAAGCTAGGACAATGTATTGATGAAGTAGCTTGCCCCATATCATGAATATATGTTCCAAAGTGGTCAGCATGCAGACTCAGGCCCCAATCTCTGCCTCCCAGCAACTCTATTTTCTGCTGTGACTCACTGTGACTCAGGAGTCGAGCAGCCCAGTGTCCAGTCTGGCTGCTCTTCCCAGGAGCTTTCCCACCTGGCCTCCTTCTGCTCAGTGGGTGCTACTAGAGTCCCTTCCATTGGTCCAACTGGTGGTCTCTACCAACTGCCACAGAAGCTTCCAACAGCCACATGCCACGCATCCAACCCTTCTGCCATTAGAGAACCAGGAATTCCCTGGTTTTGGGGGCAAAGAATGGGACATACTCATAAAGCCTCAAGCTCCTAAAACTCATGACTATCCTTTTACTCCTGCCTCAAGTTTTACACATAAATCAATGAAAAGCTGGTCATTGTGTGGCTTTCCAAGCCATTTGGATGCTGTGAAACTTGAAATGGGAGAAACATTGAAATTCCTGTAACTCTACTTCTGAGTATCTCATTGCCTTTTCCCATTCCCTAACCTTCCCTGTGATAGTCTTAACATTCCTGCAGTCAATAAATATTTATCAAGCACCTGTTAGGTGCCAGAACTATTCTAAGTTGGGATTGTAGGCCTAGCGTGGTGGCTCATGCCTATATACCTAACTACTTGGGAGGCTGAGGTAGGAGGATCACCTAAGCCCCAGAGATTGAAGATGCAGTCAGCCATGATCGCACCACCACTGCACTCCAGCCTGGGCAACAGAGTGAGACCCCAACTCTTTTTTTTTTTTTTTTTTTTGAGATGGAGTCTCACTCGGTCGCCCAGGCTAGAGTGCAGTGGCGTGATCTCAGCTCACTGCAACTTCCACCTCCCAGGTTCACGCCATTCTCCTGCCTCAGCCTCCTGAGTAGCTGGGACCACAGGCGCCCGCCACCACGCCTGGCTAATTTTTTGTATTTTTAGTAGAGACGGGGTTTCACCATGTCAGCCAGGATAGTCTCAGTCTCCTGACCTTGTGATCCACCCGCCTCGGCCTCCCAAAGTGCTGGGATTATAGGCATGAGCCACCGCGCTCAGCCTGCGAGACCCCAACTGTTAAAAAAAAAAAAAAAAATTTACTTGGGTGAATGCATCACTGATCACCCCAGAAAAAGCACCCCATGCTTGGTATCATGAAACTTGCATTACAGTTGGGACAGACTAACTAAATAAATAGCATGCCAAATGGTGATGGACATTATAATAAAAAATAAACTTAGGAAATTAACTGGTGGAATGGGGTCTATGTTGGAAAGAAGTTGTTCAGGGAAGGCAGGTTTAATACGACACCTAAATGCAATACAGGAAGAAGCAAAGCCAATTGGCCCTCAAGGGAAGGGTTTTCCAGGCACAAAGAACATAGTGCAAAGGCCCTAAGCTTCCCTCATACTTAGGTTATTCACAGAATGGGAAGGAGGCCAGTGCGGCTGGAGCAGAATGAACAAAGGGGAGTGTGGTAGGAGATGAGGTCAGAGTGAGCAAGTGAGGGACCTGATTTTGTAATGCCTCATAGGCCCATAGAAGATTGTTGTTTTTCAGGCATTCAACCTCATTCAAACAAACCAAGCAATTATTTTAGGCCAGAATTGTTGGGTGCTGACGATACAGAGATGAATAAGACAAAGGCATTACTGTCAAGAAGCTGAGTCTGATGAAGAACAGAGACAAGTAAGCAGACAGCTATATCACAGTGTAACTGGTACTGCGAGAGGGTTAAGCCCTGATTACTGTAGTAACATATGGAAGGCACCTACTGCCGATGGGAGGTCAGAGAAACTGAAGTCTAAACCTGTGCCATTCGGAAGGAGACCACTGGCCCAATGGGGTTATTAAAGATGTTAAATGTGACTAGTATGACTGGGGAACCAAATGTTTAATATTAATTAATTTAAATATAAAACTGAAACAGTGTGAAATATTTTTCCCTTAAATTCAACCTTACAGTTTTGGTAGGACTACTTCTACTTTTGTCATTGCGTCCCATAAGATTTCATGATTGTTTTGTAGTGCTCATGTACTTTTTACTTTTACTTTTAAAAAATGTTGCTACTACAAAATCTACAATTAAATAAATATGTGGCTCACATAATATTTCTACTGGACAGCACTAACCTAAACTCAAAGTGGGAGAGACAAGCCAGGGATGTAGAAGAAACCTCAAGGCAGAGGGGCTATATGTGCCAATGTCCAGATCGCAGACAGAGCATGGCACCTTCGAGGAGGCACAAATAACTCAGAATGATGAGTCCTGAAGTGTCAGCAAGCAGGTAGGTGGAGATGAGGCAGAAAAAGTAAACAGAAGCTGGGTCTGAAGGTCTCGTGTGTAATTCAAGGGAATTTGAGCTTTATCGTGAGTATAACAGGGAGCTACCGAGGGAAGACACCCGGCCAGCTGGGATTGTTGCAAAGGTCATTCTGGCTATCATGTGGAGCATACAATGAAGTGGGGCAAGCATGGAAGGAGGAAGACCAGTTAGTGCTGCTTGCAAAAATGAGGCAAGAGTCGAGGGCAGTGACAGTGGAGGAGAAGAGAGAAGTGGGCTAATGAGAGACATTATGAGAGGTCAGGTTGGCTAGACTTGTCATTGGATAGGTATGAAGAATGAGGGTAACAGGATGGCTTAGAGATCAGTCCCTAACACTGTAGGCTCTGAAAAGCAAATGACTACTGCCCTCCAAAGCCAGGTGTCCAAGCAAATGACTGAGCTCCTAAAGGGATGCAGGGTGTGAGGGCTGACTCCAGTGACCATACTTCCCTCCGACCGTAAACAATATGAATCAAGAAACATCTCCTGGAATTCCACCTGGGCATCTTGTTTGTCTTTGATTAGTATAATTTTTGGAAGTCAATGTATTCCATGCTGCCAGGTACACTGCTCCAGCATTTGCATTTCCTTTGATCAGAGGATGGTTAAGTGGCAAGATTATATCTCTCAAAAATAATCTCAGGAAAGGAGAAATGTATTTCAGGTGCTTCCTTCTCCTCAAATGGCAAACAGGGAACATATATTCAATAGAGTCACACCCATCTCAGCAACCCAGGGGCATGCCCAGGTTTTGTGGAGCCTAAAATTTATATAGCTGTTGGTTGAGTTTTTTTTTTTTTTATGGACCGGGGAGGAGGAAGAGTCTCTTTAAGGAAAATAATACCCAATTATGAATTTAAAATCACTAGGTAGGTTCTCATGCAAATGAGGGGCCCTGACCCTTAAGCTTCACTAGCATATCGATAGTTTTAGAAGGCCATTTTTAAAAATCCATTAAATACGTATCAGCTGATGGGTTATGGGCACTGAGCAGTACATAGAGATATAAACGTGAATGAGAACAGACATAGGCCCTGCCCTCAAGAAATCTACCATTTAAAGAAGGAGATACATAAATAGGTCATTGTAGAACTACATTATAAATGCAGGTATAAGAGCTCTGTCCACAGAGTGTAGTGGGTGCAGAGAGGAGGGGCACTCAACTCACCTGAGGTGAAAGGTGCTTGGGTATCTTCCTGAGGGATGTGCCACCAGCGGGATGTGTAAGATACGTGAATTACTTAAACACTAGGTAGAAAACAGGTTTTGGATAATATTTTGTGCCCTATGAAGCTGGAAACTTTGTCAGCTAAAAGTAGAAAGGCCTTAAATGGCAAACCCAGTTCTTGCTAAAAGTCTCATCACTGCCAAGATTAACTCCGTACTACTAGCTGGAGATTCTCCCCAGGATAAAATGACAATCCTATTGTGGACTGAATTATGTCCCCCCAAAATTCATCTATTGAAGCCCTAGCCCCAAATGTAACTGTATTTGGAGCTAAGGTCTTTCAGCAGGTAACTGAGGTTAAATGAAGTCATCAAGGTAGGACCCTGAGCTGATAGGATAGGTGTCCTTATAAGAAGAGGAAGAGACACCAGAGACATATATGTGTCTCTCTGTCACTCTTACTCTTTCTCTATCTTCCCCACCACCACCACCCAACCCTCTGCAGGGCACAGAGGAAAGGCCTTGCCAGAAGATACTGAGAAAGTGACTCTCTGTAAGCCAGGAAGAGAGTCCTCACCAGAAACCAAATTTTCTGTCACCTCGATCTTGGACATCTAGCCTCCAGAACTATGAAACAATTAATTTCTGTTGTTTAAGCCACCCAGTCTGTGGTACCTTGTTATGGTAGCCTGAGCAGACTAATAAAGATCTTTAGACAAATATGGTCCATTTATCCCTATGCCTGGCCCCTGAGCAGAATATCCAGGAACAGCGGGCTATTACTGTGCCTCCTTGTCCACATTTCCAAGGGAAATGCAAGAATGATGTTTAGTGTCCTCTTACCACCTTGGGCTTTATTCCTCCCTTCTCACACCTTAGTACCTGTAGGCCACTCTTAGAGTCATGCCCCAAGGGTCATAGTCACTGTGTTAGTCTGTTCTTGCATTGCTAGAAAGGAATACCTGAGGCTGGGTAATTTATAAAGAAAAGAGGCTTAATTGGCTCATGGTTCTGCAGGCTGTACGGGAAGCATGACTCTGGCATCTACTCAGCTTCTAGTGAGGCCTCAGGGAGGTTTTGTTCATGGCGCAAGGCAAAGCAGGAGCAGTCACATGGCCAGTGAGGAACCCCAAGTAGTGGGGAGGAGGGCAGGCTCTTTTAAACACCCAGATCTCAAGTGAACTAACTGAGCAAGAATTCACTCATCACCAAGGGGATGGTGCTAAACCATTCATGAGGGAATCCACCCCCATGACTCAATCACTTCCCACCAGGCCCCACCTCCAACACTGGGATTCACATTTTTCAACATGAGATTTGGAGGAAATGAACATCCAAACCATATCAGTCACAGCTAGCTAATGATTCTTTGCTCATTCATTAGGGAGGTAGCCTAATAATGCTGAAAGTGTTCTGGTAATACATTTGACCTCTAAAAAACACAGGTTCAAACTTTACAGGTCCACTCACATATGGATTTTTTTAATAAAAGTTACACTGAGTATGCCTGCCTCTCCTGCCTCCCTTCCACTTCCTCCATCTCTTCCGCTCCTGCCACTCCTCAGACAGTAGGACCAACCTCTCCTCTTCCACCTTCTTCTCCTCAGCCTACTCAACATGAAGATGATGAGGATAAAGATCTTTGTGATGATTCACTTCCACTTAATTAATAGTAAATACAATTTCTCTTCCTTATGATTTTTAATAACTTTTCTTTTCTCTAGCTTACTGTATTATAAAAATACAATATATAATACATATAATATACAAAATTTTATTGTGCATATTATCGACTGTTTATGTTGACTGTGTTATCAGTAAGGCTTCTTAACTGTAGGCTGTTAGTAGTTAAGTTTTGGGAAAGTCAAAAGTTACACTCAGAGGCCGGGCACGGTGGCTCACGCCTGTAATCCCAGCACTTTGGGAGGCCGAGGTAGGCGGATCACGAGGTCAAGAGTTTGAGACCAGCCTGAGCAACATAGTGAAACCCTGTCTCTACTAAAAATACAAAAATTAGCCAGGAATGGTGGCGCGCACCTGTAGTCCCAGCTACTCAGGAGGCTGAGGCAGGGGAATTTTGAGCCCAGGAGGTGGAGGTTGCAGTGAGCCGAGATCGCACCATTGCACTCCAGAGTGAGACTCCATCTCCAAAAAAAAAAAAGTTACCCTTGGATTTCCGACTTTGCCAGGGGTCAGCACCTCTAACCTAACCCCTTCATTATTCAGGGGTCAACTGTACTTGGAAATAGCCCAGCTCAGCTGCTGTACTGGGTGCAAGGTCCCAGGCAAGTCAAGTTCTGTCTCTGTACTGGAAAATTAAGGAATGAGCTAGATTATTCCTAGGCCGTCTTCTACCTGAATGAGTCCAGGTTTCTAAACTGTTATCTTTCTGGGGTTCACTTTTAAAAGCCTCCAAAGACTTCATGAATGTCTCCAAGGCCCACATCAAGGAATCATTATCTAAGATGGGGAGATACCTTTGGCCAGGAGTTCTTCCCAGAAGTCTTCAAATCGTGTTTGGTGTACAGGTAGCTGCACTACCTGCTCAGAAGTATTAGAATCTCCCACTTTTTAGCACTTTGGGATTCACAAAATGTTTGGGGTCTCAAAGGTCTCACTGGAAGGTTCTGATTAACAAGAAATATTACAAAGTCTTTTCCCATTGAGAAGAGGAGTCTCTGTAGTATTCCTTCCATGTGGACAGGGAAAAACTAAAAGCAAAGTGTAAAATGTCAGGGAGGAAACTGCTTGAGTGCTATCTCCTGACTGTGTAGAGAGGGGAACCTTCTTAATGTCCCGGGGACAGGCAAAGTTGTGCCAACCTAACTTGCATTTTGGCATGGGATCTCAAATGCCCCGTGAGCAAACAGCCAGCATCCTGCTCTCACTGCCACACCAGTGTCGTGATTGGTGAGTGTGGCAGATCCTCCTGGAAACAGGCTTCAAAACCAAGCCTCAGAGGCCACGTAAGAGGCAAGGAGCCATTTCACAGTCCTATTGTCTGTGTGCCTGAGAATCACAGAGTGAAAATACGCTAAAGTTGAAAGGGACTTCAAGGTCAAACCAAGGTTGAAGGTTGGGCACCTATCAAAATGGCTTTGAATTGTACATTTTTTCATGTGCATTGGAACCCGCAGCTGATTGTAAACTCTGCAAGTAACCGTCTACTATTTTCGTGTCTCCTCCTTTGTACTTAGTATGTTCATTGTATTTTCTGATGCCAAATGTGGGGGAGCATGCAGTGGGGAGATTCCACACTGATTCTTCAATTCTCCAACACCAACTTGGCGTCCGTCTTAGTCCATTTTGTGCTGCTATAAAAGAATACCTGAGACTGGGTAATTTACAAAGAGGTTTATTTAGCTCATGGTTCTGCAGGCTAAGAATTCAAGGATGTGGTCCTGGCTTCTGGTGAGGGTTTTTGCGCTGTGTCATAACATGACAGAGAAGGTCAAAGGTGAAGCAAACGTGTATGAAGAGAGAAAAGCCTGAGGGGCATCTGACTTTATAACAAATCACTCCCGCAGGAACTAACCCAGTCTGGCCAGAGCAAGAAGTCACTCACTACCACAAAAGCAGCACTAAACCATTCATGAGGGACCCACCCCCATGACTCAAACAACTCCCACCAAGCCCCACTTCCCAATTCAGCCACATGGGGACCAAATTTCAACATGAGTTTTGGTGAAGACAAACAAACAATAGCAATGTCCAGCAATTCAATTCAATTCTGACACTAACTACTGGAGCCAGCACAGACCTCACAGCGTAAGGGCTCAGTCTCACAAGACTACCCCCACTTCAGGTGCCCAGGCTACCTGCACTTCTGCCTGACTACAAATTCAAGGGTTGCCATGACTCCCCCTCAGGTTTAATCATTGGCTAGAATGACTCACAGAATTCAGGGAAGAACTTTGCTTACATTTACTGGCTTATTTTAAAAGATACAACTTAGGAATAGCCAAATGGAAGAGATGTCTGGGGCACGGTATGGGGCAGGGCACGCAGAGTTTCCACGCTCTGTCCAGGTGCACCCTGTCCCAGCCCATCCCTGTGTTCACCAACCCAGAAGCTTCCTGGGTCCCATTGTTCAAGACTTTTTACAATCAATTTCAAGAGCCCTGCTTCCCACCCTTTCTGGAGTTCAGGGGATGGGACTGAAAGTTCAGTCTTTCTGGTGACCAGCCTCCATCCTGGAGATACCTAGGCACTCCAACCTGAGTCACCTCATTAGCATAAATCCAGATGTGGTTAAAGGGGTTCCTTATGAATGACAAAAGGCACTCCTGTCAGTCGGGAAGTTCCAAGGATTTTAGGAACTTCTTGACTTGAACAAGAGACTAAAACCAAATGTATTTTTTATTGCACCACAATTGCACACAGGTTCTTAATTAAACACGTATCAGTTAATTCACTGACTAGCTTGGAACACAGGAAGCATGATGAGGGGCTAAAAATGGCTAAGAAATCCCTTATCTCTGAAATCAGAAAGATTATGGGAAACCCTTTATTTTGGGACAGGTCATTCTGCTAGAAGAACATATAGCCCCAACTCCATACATAACCTTGAATTTGGTGAGAGGATAGATAAAATGGCATAGATTTTTGGCTATTTTTGTAATTTAAAAAGGCTAAATTTCTTATTTGGGAGTTTTCCCAGATTTAGTTAATTATGAGGCTCTCTGATTACTCCTTATTCTCTGACCCTCTTTATTGAATCCTGTGAGCTAACAGAATGACAGAAAGCAGGGGCTGCAGCACAGTGCCCTTGGCACCTCTGCAGCTGAGAAACCTGCTATTTCCATATGCACAAGCTTGCCAGAGCTGCCTCTGAGCAAGTTGCGAAGAGATAACTGGCAGCAGAAAGATGCACCAGCACCAGGGAGGTATCAGAGCCGGTCAGCCGGGGTATGCCGTGGCAATCAATTATGTAGTAGGATTTGGCTGCCTTTCAGAAGCTCCTTTCACCACATTCCAAAGGCTCTTGCATTAAAAAGCATGCAGCGCTCTGTTCTCCTCAAGATGGCAAACTCAGAGAGGATTGCCTGGGCCATCCCACAGCTTCCTGCCATTAGAGTTTCTTACATGTTGTGAATTGAAGCTGAGATTAAAGAAAGATGCTTGGAGATTTGCAACTCAGGAATCCTCAGCCTGAAATACCTCAAGAGATCATCTTGTTCATTTACAGTGTTCATGCCTACATTGAGAATGGACAATGCTTGAGATGTTCCATTTATCCCCTGATTCACTTCCCATCTTTGGAGGCAGTAGACTGGACTAGATTATTTCTACTTCAGCAGTAGAGACAGGCCTGGGTGAAGCTGAAGTTTCACCACCCCATCAATCTGCTCTGATTCTGAAGTTAGACCTATTTATGTGATGCTTGATCTTTCCTCATCCTCTATGTTTTCAAGGACCAGACTGGGAAATAGGAGGGTGACCAACTGTCATGGTTTTCTCAGGACTATAGAGGTTACTGGGAAATATAACTTTCTCTTTTTTCAACTTTTATTTTAGGTTCGGGGTACATGTGCAGGTTTGCTATATAGGTAAACTTGTGTCACAGAGGTTTGTTGTATAAATTATTTTATCACCCTGGTACTAAGCCTAGTACCCAACAATTATTTTTTTCTGCTCCTCTCCCTCCTCCCACCCTCCACTATTAGGGAGGACCCAGTGTCTATTTGTGTCCATGTGTTCTCATCATTTAGTTCCCACTTATAAGAAAAAATGTGCAGCATTCGGTTTTCTGTTCCTGTGTTAGTTTGCTAAGGATAATGACCTCCAGTTCCATCCACGTTCCTGCAAAGGACATGATCTCATTCTTTTTTATGGCTGCATAGTATTCCATGGTGAATATGTACCACATTTTCTTTATCCAGTCTATCATTGATGGGCATTTAGTTGATTCCAAGTGTTTGCTATTGTGAATAGTACTCCAATGAACGTATGTATGCATGTGTTCTTATGGTGGAACAATTCATATTCCTTTGGGTATATACTGAGTAATGGGACAAATAGTAGTTCTGTTTTTAGCTCTTTGAGGAACTACCACACTGCTTTCCAAATGGTTAAACTAATTTGCACTCCCACCAACAGTGTGTAAGGATTCCCTTTTCTGTGTAACCTCACCAGCATCTGTTATTTTTTGACTTTTTTTTTTTTGCCTCCTGGGTTGAAGCAATTCTCCTGCCTCAGCCTCCAGAGTAGCTGGGACTACAGGCATGAGCCACAATGCCCAGCTAATTTTTGTATTTTTAGTAGAGACAGAGTTTCACCATGTTAGCCAGGCTGGTCTTGAACTCCTGACCTCAGGCAATCTGCCCACGTTGGCCTCCCAAAATGCTGGGATTACAGGCATGAGCTACTGCACCCAGCCTTGACTTTTTAGTAATAACCACTCTGACTGGTGTGAAATGGTATCTCATGTGGTTTTGATTTGCATTTCTCTAATGCTCAGTGATATTAAGCTTGTTTTCATATGCTTGTTGGCCACATGTATGTCTTTTTTTGAAAAGTGTCTTTTCATGTCCTTTGCCCATTTTTTAATGGGGTTGTTTTTTTCTTGTAAATTTGTTTAAGTCCCTTATAGATGCTGGAAATTAGACCTTTGCCAGATGCATAGATTGCAAATATTTTCTCCCATTCTATACTTTGTCTGTTTACTCTGTTGATAGTATCTTTTGCTGTGCAGAAGCTCTTTAGTTTAATTAAACACCATTTGTCAATTTTTGCTTTTGTTGCAATTGCTTTCAGCATCTTCGTCATGAAATATGTGACTGTTCCTATGTCCAAAATGGTATTGCCTAAGTCGTCTTCCAGGGTTTTTATAGTTTTGAGTTTTACATTTAAGTCTTTAATCTATCTTCAGTTGATTTTTGTATATAGTGTAAAGAAGGGGTCCAGTTTCAATCTTCTGCATATGGCTAGCCAGTTCTCCTAGCACCATGAATTGAATAAGGAGTCCTTTTCTCATTGCTTGTTTTTGTCAGCTTTGTCGAAGATCAGACAGCTGTATGTGTGCAGCCTTTTTTCTGGTTTCTCTATTCTGTTCCATTGGTCTATGTGTCTGTTTTTGTACCAGTGCTGTGCTGTTTTGGTTACTCTAGCCCTGCAGTATAGCTTGAAGTTGGGAAGCATGATTTCTCCAGCTTTGTCCTTTTTGCTTAGGATTGCCTTGGCTATTCAGGCTCTGTTTTAGTTCTATATGAATTTTAAAATAGTTTTCTCTAGTTCTGTGAAGAATGTCATTGGTAGTTTGATACAAAGAGCATTGAATCTGTAAATTGCTTTGAGCACTATGGCCATTTTAATGATATTGATTCTTCTGATCCATGAACATGGAATGTTTTTCCATTTGTTTGTATTATCTCTAATTTCTTTGAGCAGTGTTTTGTAATTCTCACTATAGAGATCTTTCACTTCTCCTGAGACACAGAAATTTCATGCTAAAACTAGTAAAGTCCCAGACAAACTAAGATGAGTCAGTAACTGTAGGAAATAGTTGGAACTGACCTGAAACAAGTATAGTCCCAGACAGGTTTTTGGGAAGCCAAATTCAGAGCCTGGTTTTGTTTGGAAGGTAGTGGTTCTGCTATACCATTCTTTTGAATTTGGCAAGAAATAATTATGTGATCTGTGGCTGCACAAAAAATGAATCACGCATATAGACTCCAAAATAAAAATCCACAAAAATATATGTTTTATGAGAGAAGGAATAATTATTTCTATATTTCTATCACTTACTATAATGCAAGCCACATAGTAAATATTCTAATAAATATTTGTGAAGTAAATGAATACATGAATTCCAGCTCTGTCTGGCTCTATCATTACTACCTGTATGACATTACCTAAGTTACCGAATGTCTTTCTTTTTTTTTTTTTTGAGATAGAGTCTCAGTCTGTTGCCCAAGCTAGAGTGCAGTGGCACGATCATGGCTTACTGCAACTTCTGCCTCCAGAGTGCAAGGGTTCAAGTTATTCTTGTGTCTAAAACTGAGTAGCTGGGATTACACGCATGCATCACCACACTCAGCTAATTTTTGTATGTTTAGTAGAGACAGGTTTCGCCATGTTGGCCAGGCTGGTCTCAAACTCCTGGCCTCAAGTGATATGCCCGCCTCAGCCTCCCAAATTGCTGAGATTACAGGCATGAGCCACCACACCCAGCCTGAAGGTACTAAACGTCTTTAAGCTTCTGTTTCTTCATCTGTAAAGTGAGGATGATAATAATTAGCCGCTTCATAGTTGTTATAGGCTAAATGAATTGTGTCCCCCTGCTCAAGTTTATATGTTGAAGTCAACCGCCAATACCTCCAAGTGTCCTTATAGGAATTGGAAATATTGACACAGAGACACCAGGCACAAGTACACACAGAGAAAAGACCATGTGAGGACACAGTGGGAAAGTGGCCACCTGCAAGCCACAGAGAGAGGCCTTAGGAGACACCAAACCTGCTGACACCTTCATCTTGGACCTCTAGCCTCCAGAACTGTGGGAAAATAAATTGCTGTTGTTTAAGCCATTCAGCCTAGAGTATTTTGTTATAGCAGCCTTATCGAACTCATACAATAGAAGAAATAATACCCGTAAATCACCTAGCACATGAATGCTCAGTAAATGTTTCTAATAATAAAAATATCTGAGCAGGGCATTAAAAATATGTAATATACACAAAAACATACAAAAGGGAATCAGTAGAATTATTTGTCTACACCTGAGGACCTTGGGGGACAGAGAAAACTGAACCTGCCCTGCATACTATTCTCTGCACTGGGATCATGAAAGAGTGTATCCACACACCACATTCTAGTCCAGGACATCTCAAACCTTAAAGTGCATGCGGATCACCTGGGGAACTTGTTAAAATGCAAATTCTGATTCAGTGGGTCTAGGGTCTGCATTTCAAACAAGCTCCCAGGTGATTCTGATGCTGCTGGTTACAGGACCACACCAGGCAACACTGAAGAAATAGGTTTCTGAGTCCTAAGGAGAGTTATAAACCACTGGATACACAAGACACAAAACCAAATGCATCAAGTGGCTAGAAAATACTCAGTAAATTGAATACTGTATTTGTATATATCATGACTAGAGATGGCAGTGCCACTTAAGTATATATATAATTCAGGACCATGGAGTTAAAGTGCTCAGGCAGATAAAGTCATCTGGAGAATTCCTGAAGGAGGAAAGGGAGACACTTCATTCAGCAGGGGAAAATAAAGAAAACATTCTCTGCAGGAGAACCCCTGTGGGTTACAGCGACCTTAAATAGTTCAAGTTGAGTTGTATTTAGTTCCTTACTTCCCTACCCTAATAAGTACAGGGGCGACATTTTGCTGCTCCTCTGGAAGGGTGAGGGGAGGGAGGAACGTGTGGGTGTGCTTATGGCACTGTTTGCTCCAGCTAGCTAATGTTTGGCTTCCTTATCTTTGGAGAGTGTAATGGGTGTTGGTGCCAGCTTGGAGGCCACCTGATCTCAATCAGACTCTAAAGTCATTAACGAAGCTACTAGGAGGTAAGCCTCCATGTGGCCTGCAGCCAGAGCTTTAGGAAGAGGGAACATGGAGAGGGAAAACAAACTCAACCTTGGGTTACCTAAGATGAACATCTTTACTAGAGCTCCAGAGTCTGCATCACCAAGGCTCTTACTATGCTCCAAGATGTGGTCCCTTCCAGGTACCTGGCCACACACAGATCAGACTTCCCTTGTCCCCTGAGACCCAGGAAGTTCCATGGGGCCATCAGATGTGGATCCAAGCACTTGGGGATGTTTATGTTTTTAGTGGTTTTTCTAGAGTTGGAGGCTGAATCATGAAAGAATAGCAGAAATTCGGCAGGGTGCGGTGGCTCACACCTGTAATCCCAGGACTTTGGGAGGTTGAGGCAGGTGGATCACCAGAGGTTAAGAGTTTGAGACCAGCCTGGTCAACATGGCGAAACCCTGTCTCTACTAAAAATACAAAATTAGCCGGGTGTGGTGGCATGCGCCTGTAATCCCAGCTACTCGGGAGACTGAGGCAGGAGAATCCCTTGAACCCAGGAGGCAGAGTTTGCAGTGAGCTGAGAGTGTGCCGCTGCACTCCAGCCTGGGCAACAGAGCAAGACTCTGTCTCAAAAAAAAAAAAGAAAGAAAAAAAGTAGCAGAAATTCCAGACCCTGAAAACTTGGATTAATCAGCTGACATATGGGTATTCTCTTGTAGAAAAGTGAGTTTCTTCTATGTTAAGTGGTCAAGATGATCCCTGATGGTAATATCTCCATAAACAGATTTTTTTAGGGCTTCATTCAAACTGTAGGATCATATATTATTGGGTTTAGATTAGGAGCTTGGATTTTGGAGGTTTGCCAGCTGTTTCATCTGGGCAAGATCCTTAACCTCTCTGAAGTCTCAATTTCCCAAATTTAAAAAATAATATTTATGTCATGGATTAAATGAGACATAAAGCATACAAAGTGATTGGCTTTTATTACAATTTTTTCTCTTCTTATCCCACTTAATTATGTTCTTCCCATGAAGTAATGTCAGGCTCTATAAAGGCAGTTGGGGCTGTGGGCCTATTTCCCTCTTCTCCACTCATCCTGAAGTCTGCTACATTGCTTCTCTATTAGAGAATATTTAATTGAGCATCTCCTGTATGCCAAATAAAAGACACAGTCTTTGCACTTAAAGGAGTCCACAGTCACTTAGAAGGAGACAAGATGAGTCAGCAAATAAATATAATCAAGTATCTTAGGTGCTCTGGCAAATGTCTAAATGGACAAGGAGTGATGAAGCAGAGCATGTTTACTTCTAGTTTGGAGTAGAAGGATTAAATAAGAAAAGGATTAAAAGTGGATGTGTTTGAACTGAGTTTTGAGAAATGAGAATTGGCCAGATATTCCAGAGTGTGTGTTTTGTGTGTGGGCACTTAGTGGAAGGGGAGGATTGGTGGGCATGGGTCACCAAGAAACAAGCAACAGCCTGACTTATCAGGGATCTGGAAGAGGTTTGAAGTTGTCAGAGTGTGGGATGTGTGGGGAAGGTGGTAGAGCAAGAGATAAGGTTACACAGCTAGATCAAGGTCAACTCACAGAGGATCTCCTAAGCCATACTTAGGAGTTTGGGCTTGACCATGAGGGTAATGAAAGCCAGTAAGAGGGGAGTGGTTTGGTCAGACATATGGGTAAGTGTTATAAGGAAAAATTTTTCTCTAGTTGCAAAAATAGTTTATTTTCAATGGGGGGGGGGGAACACAAGAAAAAAACTACATATGAACTGACTACCAATACCCAACTCGTAATGTACTGGAGCGAGTTTTCCAGAGAGAATAACAGAGTGTAAAAGGAAAAAAACTTTTTTTCCTACTCTCCCTGCTCCCTATTTACTCAATACAGATCACTTCTTAGACCAGATGTGTGTTTTTCCCCACACATCAAGCAATTCTCCAGCAGACCCTCACTGGGTATCCTAAAATCCAATTCTGATTCTGTCTACCTGGATATAGCATCAGATCCCAGTGGTTGTGGGCTCAGTCCCACAAAACTGCTCTCACTTCAGAGGCCAGTTGCAAGTCTGGGCCACCTTTATTTTTCACCAACTGGCTATAAACTGGGAGTCCCTCAACTTTCTGCTTGGGTTTGATTAATTTGCTGGGATGGCTCACGGAATTCAGGGAAACATTAACCAGCTTATGAACTGTTTTACCAGTTTATTACAAATGATATTACAAAGGATACAGATAAACCGCCAGATGAAGAGACACATGGGCAAGGTATGGCAGAGCGGTTGCAGAGCTTCCATGCTGTGTCTAGGTGAGCCACCCTCCTGGTGTCTCCTAGCATTTAGCAGTCCCGAAGCTCATCAACTCTTATTTGAGTGTTTGTAGAGCTTGATGTTCAGCAACACCCTCCCTCCCCTTCTTGGAGGTTGGAGGGTAGGGTTGAAAGTTCCAATTCTCTAATCACTTGGTCTTTCTGGTGACTGGTCCTATCCTGAGACTAATGTCCCTACACTAAGTCACCTTATTGGCATAAATGCTAGAGTTATTAAAGGAGGTCATTATGAATAACAAAGATGTTCCCATCACCAAGGAAATTCTAGGGGTTTTAGAAGCTATGACAGGAACCAGGAAAAAAAAAAAAAACAAAACACCAAAGATATTTTATATTATATCACAAGGGGAAGGGGAGCCAACATGTACTGCGCACCTATTATGTGGCAGGTATTTTATGAAGTTTATCTCATTTAACATAACTCTAAGGTTTGCTGCTCCATGTGGGTCCACAGCCAGAGGGTTTTGAAGAGGGTCTACAGAAGGGAAAGAATAAACTCAGTCTTGCATTACAGAGGCTCCTCAACTTATGATGGGGTCACATTGTTGTAAGATGAAAATATCATCGAAGTCAAAAATGTATTTAATACACCTAACCTACCGAACATCATAGCTTAGCCTAGCCTACCTTAGACATACTCATAACATGTATGTTAGTTTACCATTGAGTAAAATCATCTAACACAAAGCCTATTTTATAATAAAGTGTTGACTATCTCCATTTATTTATTTCTTTATTTATTAAGACAGAGTCCTGCTCTGTCGCCCATGCTGGAGTGCAATGGTGTGATCTCGGCTCACTGCAAGAGATTCTCTTGCCTCAGCCTCCCGAGTTACTGGGATTACAGGTGCACACCACCATGCCCAGCTAATATTTTTGTATTTTTACTAGAGTCGGGATTTCGCCACGTTGACCAGGCTGGTCTCAAACTCCTGACCTCAGGTGATCCACCCGCCTCGGCCTCCCAAACTGCTGGGATTGCAGGTGTGAGGCACTGCACCCGGCTGCCTGTAATTTATTGAATACTGAACTAAAAGTGAAAAACAGAGTAGTTGTATGGGTACTCAAAGTATGGTTTCTACTGAATGTGTATTGCTTTTACACCATTCACAAAGTCGAAAAATGGTAAGTTAGGGACTGTTTGTATTAGCTAAACTAAGGAGAACATCTTTACAAAAGTGCCAAATATTTGTATCGCCAGGGCCTAACGCTCTCACTGTGCTCCACGGGTAGACAAGAGGAGGAAGGGAAGGTGGGAGGAGAAGCAACTTTGGGAAGATGAGATGAGGATAATAAGTTCTCTTTGAGATGGTTGTAAGGCACACAGGTGGATGTATAGGTTTAATACTTAAAAGAGAAATCGGGGCTGGAAGTAAAACCTTTGGAATTGGCATTTACATTAGATTTAAAGCCATGAGAATAAGTGAATGTGCCCTAGAAAGACAGAAGAGAGAAGATCAAGACTAGAGCCCTAGTTGCCAGGCACGGTGGCTCATGCCTGTAATCCCAGCACTTTGGGAGGCCAAGGCGGGTGGATCACGAGGTCAAGAGTTCAAGACCAGCCTGGCCAAGAAGGTGAAACCCTGTCTCTACCAAAAATACAAAAATTAGCCAGGTGCAGCAGCAGGTGCCTGTAATCTCAGCTACTCGGGAGGCTGAGGCAGGAGAAACACTTGAACCCGGGAGGCAGAGGTTGCAGTGAGCAGAGATCACGCCATTGCACTCTAGCCTGGGTGACAGAGCAAGACTCCATCTCAAAGAAAACAAAACAAAAAAAGACAAATAAACAAACAAAAAAACAACAGAATAGACCTCTAGGAAATGCCAGAACTTAAGAGGCAGAGCAAAGGAGATACCACTAGGGCCTGTGAAGGAGGGTCAAAGAAGAACCATGAAAGAAAGATCCTGGAATTCACCAACTTTCAAATGTCACACAGGACAATCAAAGTGAACAGTACAAAGAGGACACAGGGTTTTGCCATTTCTCAGTAGGAGCTTTGCCAGGGCCCTTTATGAAGTGGGATGCAGGGAGCCTCACTGCAGCAGGTGGAAGAATGGATGGAAAGTGACAGTAAATGCAGTCTGTACTTTTAGAGAGCTTGACTATGATGGGAGAAGGTTTTGTGGTTGATTGATTTGTTTTGCTTCTAAAGACTGGAGAAAACAGCATATTTTTATGATGGAAAGGAGCCAATGGTGGCTGAGCATGAAGACTAGAGAGAGGGAATAACCAAGGGTGCAAAATTCTACATCAGTTTTTCTCAACCAGGGACATTCAATATTTGGAAACATTTTTGGTTGTCACAACTGAGGTAGAGGAGCTGTTACCAGCATCTACTAGATAGAGTCCAGGGATGTTGCTAAATATCCTTTAATGTGCAGCACAGCTCCTCATGACAAAGAATTATCTGGCCAATGCCAACAAGCTAGAGGTCAAGAAACCCTAATCTAAAGGAAGAAAAAACAGACCAAGAATGCAAGTGATAGGATTAGCTTCCACCCGATATAACTCAATACATATTTGTTAAATAAATTAATGAATTTAAAATTCCATAAATAGATTCCATCCTATTTCCTTTCATCTTTGGAAGCCCTACAACTTAAGCATGGCATGAAAAATTTGAATACTATGGTACTACAGACTCAAAGATAAGATACAAGCTCATACTCTAAGTTTTGAATAAAATGATGCTGCCTAGAGAATTCAGGGAAGCCTTGCAAGATGGGAATAGGGAAATAAAATTGACTTTCATTGAGTGTCTACTTTATATAAGCACTTTAAATACGCTTTTATACAAGCACTTTATTTAGTTGTGTGACTTCATATGCACCACACTCCGGTGAGTGAGATATTAGCTCCATTAACTAGGGAGGAAACAGAGTCACAGAGGTCAAGTTAACTTGTCCAAGGTCACTCATCTAGTGCGAAATGGAACCAAGAGTTGAACCCAGTTAAATCTCACCCTAAAGTCTAAGTTGTTTCCACTGTACTATGCTGTCTTCATGCAATAACCAAGTCAAGTGACATCTCAGCCTTGAACGATGAGCAGGAATTTGTAAAACAAAGAGAGGCAAAGAGAGGACTGGGCATTCCAGATATTATGGAGCACATGCAAAGGCCCTGAGGTATGAAACAGCCATTTGGTGAGGCTGTGTGACTGAAATAAATGGCACAGGGCAGGGCAGGGGCAGAGATGGACCACAAGGGGTGGAGAAGTACCATGGCAGCCATGCAGCTAAGTCTTTTCTAGAAGTCAGCAGCTCTTAATTTTAGCCTTTCCTAATGCTATTCAAATAACTGAGCCTCCCTATCCTCTGTTTTACATGGTTTTTCTTTTGCCCAGTGTTAAATGTTTCATATTCCAAGTACAGAGGTGTCTAAATATTGGTTTAGGGTTTAGTAAATCTTTTTCTTTCCTATGACAGCAAAAACGAGCTATGTAACTTGCAACTCCCTTGAGTGAGACATTCATTTTACAAGCAAAATGAGTTATAGATTAATTCGGGAATGTTTAAGCTCCGGTTAAGCAGCAGTGGGCACGCAATTGCCTAGAACATAAAATCAGGACAGTCAGGGAGCATCTCTAGCTTGTTAACTGTAATGCCAGATAAATGTCACCCTCTGCTCAGGCTTTTTAATCATTTCTTAAAAAAACAAAAAGTATTCAGTTGTACTTCCTAAGGCATTTCCTGTTTAGAGGGTGTGTATTCTAACAGCTGTGTTAGAAAGTGTGACCTAAGAGCTTTCAGACTGCTTGTCCTTTGAAGCTCCTGAGTGCCAAGCTAGGGGATTACTCCCACCTAGGCCAGAGCCTGGCCTCCTGGCCTGAACCTGGCTATCCTGGGTTCCCAGCTCCTACAACCATATAGTCCTGTGATAACTGCAGAGGATGTAGGGTGCATGGAGGTCTAGAAGCCAATCCACCTTCATGGAAAGTATCATTTATTTGGAAAGTGGGAAAAATAATGTTTACAATGTATCTTGCAGAGAGTTCTATATTTCCGGGTGGCAGAGCAGAGGCTGACAGGCACAGATCGCCACTGAACCTCTAAACATTCCTATTCTCCTCCACCCCCAATGTCTTTCCCTGTCCTGGAAAAGTGCAAAAAAGGAGTATACATCCCAGGCTGCTGGACATATGCCCCATTATTCTCTGGGGCAAGAAGTCTACCCCGATAGTGATATATATAAATGCTCATGCTTAAAAAAAAAAATACAGTCAGTTTAACCAGGCGCAATAGTTCACACCTGTAATCCCAGTGGCTGGGAAAGCTGAGGTAGGAGGATCACTTTTAGCCCAGGAGTTCAAGGCTGCAGTGAGCTATGATTGTGCCATTCCACTCCAGCCTAGGCGACAGAGCAAGACCCCATTCAAAAAAAAAAAAACAAAAAAAAAAAACAAAAAAAAATTACAGTCAGTTTGAGCAGGATGTATCACTTTCAGGTCACGAGTTCACTAATTTCTACTCCAGTATGTTTTTAAAATCCCAGTCATAGTTTTGCAACTTCTATGTGAGTCTCATTTCACACAAAAGATTAACGCATCAAATTGTTTAAAATAGCATTGCTTACAGTGAAAACCTGAATTGAAAAAAAAAAAACAAAAAAACCTGAACTAAAAAATAGCCAAAAAATCAAATGCAATTTACAATCACAAGAGAATGGGTAAAGAAAGTTATGGTACATTAACAGTAGATATTTTGCAGCTATTAATAGTTATACTTAACAAGAGTAATAGTAACACAAAGAACGATTATATAATAATGTTGAATAAGCAAAACAAGATACACAACTGTCTGTACAATTGTTATTTCTTTCTTTTTTTTTTTTTGGAGACAGAGTCTCACTCTGTTGGCCAGGCTGGAGTGCAGTGGCACAATCTCAGCTCACTGCAACCTCCACCTCCTGGGTTCAAGTGATTCTCCTACCTCAGCCTCCCTAGCAAGCTGTGATTACAGGCACCCACCACCATGCCCAGCTAGTTTTTGTATTTTTAGTAGAGATGGAGTTTTACCATGTTGGCCAGGCTGGTCTCGAACTCCTGACCTCAGGTGATCCACCCGCCTCGGCCTCTCAAAGTGCTGGGATTACAGGTGTGACCCACTGCACCTGGACACAATTGATATTTCAACTGTGAATATCATGCATAGAGAAATGATTGGAGATGTACGACAAGATGTACCACAGATTAATTTTACCGCTAGAAAAGGCAAAATCTCCCTATCTGTTTGCTTGGGCTGCTATAACAAAATACCTTACACTGGGTAATTCATAAACAACAGAAACTTACTGCTAATAGTTCTGGAGACTGGGTAGTCCAAGATCAAGGCGCCAGCAGACTCAGCATCTAGTGAGAGCCGGTTCTTCATAAATGGTGGCTTCTGTGTGTCCTTATGAGACAGAAGGAGCAAGAAAGCACCCTCAAGCCTGTTGTATAAGGGCACTAATCTCATTCATTCAGGTGGAGCCCTCATGACTTAATCACTTCCCAAAGGTACCGCCTCTTAATACTATTACCCTGAGTATTAGGCTCTAACATATGCATGTGGGGGGACACTGCATTCACACTGTAGATAGAAGGAGCCAAAGAAACAAACAGACTCTCGTATAGTGCTGTTTACATCCTTCTAATGTCTCTAGAGCAATTCATACATAAATAGGGAATACTTTATATGCCTGATGTGGCTGGTGACCACAATGCTGTTATTTAGGAAGAGTAGAAAAAGTAACAGCTCTGATAACTAAGGAAAACAATAAACCCACAAATATAAGGCTTATTCAGTCAAAATACCAAACCTAGGAGGATGAGCTTCAACTGCTGGCCATAAAAATCTCACTACAAGAGTCTACAACTTTCCACTGCAAAACTAGAAAATTAAGTATCTTTCATCTTTATTTTCACACCCTTTACTGTATATTCTTATAATATTAGGAGCCGTGGATGGTAAATCAATAGATTGTTTCTATGACAGCATGGACCAAACAGAATGGGGTAGAAAGAGATAAGTCTATCTCTAGCTATTCCATTGTGGCTTTATCAATTGGACAGAATGAATGTCACCTCTGTTCCCAATTTAATCCTCCTCTTTCAAGTCTGGACACCTGCATTCCTCAACTATCTTAGCTCCAGGGGAGGACTAACAGGAAGGGAATTTGGTTTTTTTTAGGTACTGAAAGATAATCACATCAAATAATAAATTATTCTCTATATCTATTTAAAACTGTCTCATGTGTCTTCAAAATATCATGGGAAAAATAAAAAGGTACACTGAGAGAGTGTGCTCAATGAAATATTTAAACCATAAAGCCAGCAAGGCCAGTGATTAAGGAGATTAAGTATATCTGGATGATGGATATAAATCAGAAGCATGTTGTCAAAGATTAGTAGTTATTAAAGCTGTTTATTGTCCTTCCAATAGAAAAAAAAAAGCAATCATATGGTTTTTAGTGTCAGTCTGAGCCATCAAGTCATTATGTAATTTTTATCTTTTCTTACTCCTTTTGCCATGAGGCAAGACAATTTATTTCCCCTGTAGCAAATAAATTTCCTCTGCTCAAACATGCTCTGAGTGTAATCCTGGGCTAGCCACCCACCTCTCAGGATTCACTTTCCTCATTTGCTAAAGGAGGGAATTGGTTCTTATAGTTCTGACATTCTGTGTTTCTCCGAAAGATGTTTAGAGAGTTCCAGGACGTGAGTTATCATATATTATCTACTCTAAGACACATTTGATTATAAGATATGCCATTATTTTATGTACTACTAACAAAAAAAAGATCCTGCCAACTAAACTGTGACACAATACCCTAACTATAGCCCTGTGACCCCGGGATTAATCACACCAGCCTCTCATGCTTTGAAATAAAGGACAATTCCTACCACCCTCCATTGCATGGCTTGGTTGATTTTAGACAGTTCTTTTGTATGTATCTCACTAATAAAACAACACAATTTTGCTTGTAGGTATCTTTCTTTCTCAGGTCCCATAGAACTCTTGATTCTTGTTTTTTTCAGAATAATATATGGAACTGCAATCATTTCTCTGATGATGAATATTTGCTTCACTAGTATCAAATTCATGCCCCACTATGTTCATGCCTTCTGCAAATACAGGAATCATAGTATAGTTTTTTTTTATAATTTAAACAACAAGTAAGCTCAACATATTATTACCAACAGTGTCCTTAACTAAATGGAAGTCGTGACAATATGAACAGTGATGACTAATTTTGAACCTGGGCAGACCAGGACAGCTCCATCATGACTACAGTCTAACTGACATCCCAAATGACTTCAGAGACATTAAAAAACAACTGCGAACCTGGGCAACAGGGTGAAGCCCCATCTCCACAAAAAACACAAAAACTGGCCACGCATGGTGGCAGGCACCTATAATCCCAGCTACTCAGGAGGCTGAGGTGGGAGGATTGCTTGAGCCCAGGAGGTCAAGGCTGCAGTGAGCTGAGATTATGCCACTGCACTCCACCCTGGGCAACAGAGTGAGAACATGTCTCAACAACAACAAAAAAGTGGGGGGTGGTGGGGAGGAGAAAAATATGTGATTTAGAACTGATGAGTTGAGTGAGATGTCTTCTTCACCTCCAATGAGAGAGGAGTGGCATACAGTAAGTGTTCCCTAAATATTTGCAGGTTGTTGAAGGATTGAATGAAAGTATGGATGAGAGGATGAACAAACAAACAAGTAGTTAATTGGGAATGTTGAGAAGGAGCCTTACTGCCTTCCTTGAGATTGCTTCTTATGGCAAACTGTACTGCAGTCTTGAGTCATCATGGCTGGCTAAAATCATGGTGCCCCAGCCTTCACCTAAGACTTTGGAATCTGATTCACATTCCCATCCCAACCCCTGCTAAGCTCTTATGCCTCTATCAGACTGTGAAACTAAATGCCAAGGTCCACATAGAAGGCTCAATGTAACACAAGATCTTATATTTCCTTGACTCCTCAATACCAGTGGCCTTGCCTTCTTATCCTCCCCTGCAGCTGCTCTCAACCCTCCTCCTCCTTGTCCTTGTTTTTCCACTATTCTATGACATCCCATCCCTGCATATCGACTTCCTGCTTTCTGCACCCAAGTGGTTACAAGCAATTATATAGATTCATTTGCTTCAACTTTAGGTGACTCTCAAGCTGCTGCTAACCTGTTCCTTCTGCCATTCTTCTCAACAGCTCTCTCATGCATTCTCTTTTTTCCTTAAACCCTCAACACCTTTCTCACCTGCAACTTCAGTAAATCATCTTTCTACTTTATGAGAAAATTAAAGCTACCAAGTTGGAACTCCCTGAGCTCCATCAACAACACCTAAAAACTCTTAGTCTAATTCTATCCCTTCTTCTTTCTCTCCTCTCAGGACATTTTCTCTAGTTCAAAACTAATCCCTCCATCTGGCCTCTGCCTACGCCTCAGGAAACTCTTACTCTGTTAGTTATCCTCTCTATCTCCTTTACTCCAAGCTTCCCCTCTACTTGATCTTTCCTGGCAAAATATAAATATTATCATCTCTACTCTAAAAACAACTTCCACTCGCCCACTCTTCTCTTCTAGCTCTTAGCCATTTCTCTCTTTTTCAAAGCCAAGTTTTTTAAGTCTACCTATTATTGTTGCCTCCATTTTCACCTCCCATTCACTTACAAGTCTAGTGCAATCTGGCAAACATGTTCACCATGCCAACAAAATTGTTCCCTAAAATCACTAATTACCTGCACAGGCCTATCCTTAGCTCACTTGACCTCTATACAGTATTTAATGCTGTGAAATATTCCCTCCTCGACATCTCTTCCTTTTGGTTATTGTGATACTGCTCTCTTTTCCTTTTTCATGTCCTTCTGTGTTTAATTCTTTGGTCAGACAGAAAAAACGGTTTTTGCTTTCCCCAGTCTACTTATGAGCTCTCTTTGGTGATCACAAATACACTATGTTAGCTTCTGCAAATAACCACAGCCTCAAGTCTCTATGCCCAACTGAAACTTCTCTCTGCATTGATGATAACAGGTCTCAAACTCATCATCTTCCCCCATAAGCCTGCTTCTCTTCCTGCCTCAGGTGTCAAGCCATGTACACAGGTGTCAAGCTGGAAATCCGTCCTTCCCTTTGGACGTGCCCCTCCTCACTCACACAACTGATCGGTTACTTAGGCTTCTAGAGCCTATAAGCTGCCATCTCTGTAATCCACTTCCACTGCTTCTACTTTAGCTGAGGCCCTTGACATATGTCACATGGATCATCATAGTGGGCTTCTGGGTGTTTCTTCTCTAATCTGTCTGCCACACTGCTGCCACATATCACATTACTACCAGAATAATCTAAGATGAAAACCAATCAGATCATGTTTTTTTCCTGTTTAAAAAGATTTTGTTCTCCCAGTAGATTTCAGGATGGAATTAAAACACCTAACAAACAAGGTCCTCCATGAAATGCCCCTGCCCACATCTTTAGCCCCTTATTCCACCAAGTACCTCTAATGGTTTCCTGTTTTCTGATCACACTTGATTATATACACATGATGTTTCATGCCCCTGAGCTTTCTCTGGGGATACTCTCTACCCTCTTATCTCTGGCTCAGCTTACTAACTGCTGAACATCCCTCTCAAGCATCTCTTCCCTAGGAAGCCTTAACTACTTCAACACAATTGGGAGCCTCTCTTCCATTCTAGAAGAACAACTGTTGCATACCTCTATCACCTCTATTATCATTAATGATTTGTTTATACATCTGCACTAGAATTTACCCTCCATGAAAGCAAAGACTGTATGATTTTGGCTGAAGACGTTATAAATATTAGCATAAAATAAATGACTAAATGAGCAAACCACTGAGCTTTTGGGTCTAAAAACAAGGTCAAGTGAATAAGGTGTTTTTTATAATCAAGACAGAGTAAAACTTGTAGAAAAATTAAGTAGTGATAACAGTGAAAGAACTGCAAAAAAAAGTGCCTTATTATAATTAGATATCTATATTTATATCTTTCTCTAAATTGTATCATCCCCTTAAATGTGTTAACACAGCTATTATTGTTTTGGTGTCTTAATGATATTTTAATTTTCAGTGAAGAAACTAATTTATTAGTTTTAACATCTGGATTGAAACTCCTAACAAAATAATTCAAGTAGAGCCAACGTACTTGAAACACAATCTAGACACCATAGTACACCTTAGGCAATTCAGGTTTTCTTACCAAATACCTTAACTGGGTATTTCAATTTCTCCAAAACCAGGCATAGTGGCACATGCTTGTAGTCCCAGCTACTCAGGAGGCTGAGGCAGGAGGATTATTTGAGCTCAGGAAGTCAAGTCAAGCCTAGGCAACAGAGCAAGATTCTGACTCTATAAGACAATAAAATAAAATGTTTCCAAGATTTTATCCCAATATACCTTTCACCATTATTCAGCACTAAATCTACATTCAGGTTAAATTAAACTTCTAAACACTCCCTGAAAATGCTCCACATTTTCCTGGTATGTTATTTCCTCTACATGGGCCTTAATTCCTTCCACTGAGAATCTCTTTGCTCTATTTCTACCTGTTTAAATACTAAGTCCAACTCCATGCAGATACAGTTTTCTGATTCCTTTCAGAGAGATTTTGTGCCTTTTATTGCATCCAGTTTTATTTATTTATTTATTTTTATTAATTTATTTTTGAAACAGGGTCTCGCTTTGTCACTCAGGCTGGAGTACAGTGGTGCTGTCATGGCTCACTGCAGCCTTGAACTTCTGGGCTCAAGTGATTCTTCCACCTCAGCCTCCTGAGTAGCTGGGACTACAGGCACATGTCACCAAGCCCAGTTAATTTTTGCTTTTGTTTTTGTTTTTTTTGTAGAGATGAGGTTTTGCCATATTGCGCAGGCTGGTCATGAACTCTTGGGCTCAAGGGATCCTTCTACCTCAGCCTCCCAAAGATTTGGTATTACAGGCATGAGTCACTGTACCTGGCCTACTATAGTTTCTAATTATTTGTTTTTTCTTAATTTGGAACACAGTTGATTTTTGCATTTTAATCTTGTTTCTATGGATTTTGCTGAACTCTCTTAACAGTTTGTAGATTGTGTTGAATTTTGTGTAGATAATCACTTTGATTGTGAATACAGTAGTTTGTTTCTTCCTTTCAAATCCTTATACATTTAATTTTTTTATCTTATTACTGCTTGCTAGGACCCCCAGTACTAAATTTAATAGAGGTAGTGATGGTAGACATTCTTGTCTTATTCTTGACTTGAAGGGAATGCTTCTAACAAACATTTAACCATTAAGCATGCATACTAAGCATATTATTTGCTGTAAATTTTGGATGAAGATCCTTTATCAAGTTAGGGAAGTTCCCTCTGTAATGATTAGCTAAGAATGTTTACTGTGAATTAAATTTTATAAAATGTTTTCTCTGCACCCATTAAAATAATTTGAATTTTTCTCCTTTAATGTATAAATGTAGTAAATTATAATAATACATTTTCTAATTTTTTTTTTTAAAGATATGGGGTCTCATTATATTGCCCAGGCTGGTCTTGAACTCCTGAAAGTGATCCACCTGCCTTGGCCTCCCAAAGTGCTGGGATTACAGGTATGAGCCACTGTGCTCAGCCTCTCCAATGTTCTAATATTATATTCTGGGATAAGCCCAAAGGGATCACAAATATTAACTTTAATGCATTACTAGATTTAATTTTCTATTATTTTGTTTAGAATTTTTACTTCTGCATTTATGAGAGATTGGTCTATAGTTTTCTTGGTCTGGTTTGGCATCAAAATTCTGCCAGCACCATAAAATAAGTTGTAGTCATTTCCTCCTTTTCTGTTATCTGGTATAGATCGTACAAGATTATGATTATCTTGTTCTTAGGTGTTTGGCAGAATTGCTTATAAACCCCCTTAGCCCTGGTATGTTTTGTTTTGTTTTTGTAGGTAGATTTTAAGCTACCAATTCAACTTTTTAAAAATAGCTATAGTTTTCTAATTAGATTTTCTATTTCTTCTTGACTCAGTTTTGTAAGTTTTATTTTTCTAGGGAACTGGCCATTTCACTCAAGTTTTCAAATTTGGTTGCATGAAGTTTATAATCATCTCCTATTGTTTAAAAAATGTTACATATGTAGCGATTTTCTTTTTTTATTCCTGTCAGTTTTATTAGTCTTTTCAAAGAACCAGCTTTTTGTTTTCCTGATCCTTTCTATCATAACTTTGTTTTAATTTTATTAATTTCTGCTCTGTTAATACTTCCTTCCATTTACTTCCTTGTGTGTGTGCTATTGTTCCATTATCCAATGTCTTGAGATGGACATGTGGTTCCTTAATTTCCAGCGTTTCTTCTTTACTAAACAAACATTTTAAAGCTTTTGTAAATTTCTCTGCATAAGTTTTGGAATATATTTCATTATTTAGCTCTCTATATTATCTAACTTTTGTTATAATTTGTTCTTTTATTTAGGACTTAATCACAATTGATTTATTCCTAAAGTTATTTAGAAGTGTTTTAAAATGTCTGAGCACATGGTGTTATTAAAGTTTTTTTAAAAAACTGATCAGATAATATGATCTATATGATACTGACTTGTCTGGGCTGAGACGGTGGCATGATGTCATCAGATACCTGGATCCTTCTATCTTTCTGTTCTGTCATCCTAATTCATGGCTTCCATCACAGATCTTTTTTGTATTTCCCACTGTTTTCGGTAAAATGGTTTGCACATAGCAGCTGTAGGGGGCTGGGAGCTGGGTTGCGTTGGCTTGCAAAGGTGAGATCAGTGCTGTGGCTTGTCACACACATCCTACATCATGCTACATAAGAAGGATTTAACAGCCCAAGCTCAATAATCACGAGATTTATCATGAATCAGTCTCATCAGCTTTTCTCTTTCAGAATTCAGAATTTGAAGTTCAGAGTTCCATTTTGGATTTGCTCATCAGAGGTCTGCACTCTATCCCACACCCCAGCTTTGGACCTGGAGGGCTGGCTCCAACATTAGGCATTTGGAGAATATTTGTTAGATTAAATAATACATAAGTAGAAAAGAATGAATACTCCCTGCATGCTAATCCTGCTAGCCCCAAACTAGAAACGGATGGCAAATGTCACAAATAGTAATTCAATACTCTTTCTAAAGAGATTGGAACACAGTCTACAACAAGGCAGACTTATAATGCAAGCAGAAGCATCATGTACTGCACAATCTTGGGAAGAACAATTTAAGGAAAATTAATGTCTAAACAATAACATTCTGAAAGCCTCTCAAACATATATATTCACAAATCTCCTGGCTGACCTGTCACAAAGGGTCACTGTTGTTCACAGCACAAGCAGCGTCTGTCTACTCAGGACAGCAGCCATTCAATCCTAGATATTGTGCACAGAGCAAATCTAGGTATATGAGCCAAAGGCATGTGTATATTGGGAAGCAGGAAACCCGAAGTTTAGGGTAAATGATTTCTATCATGTTCTGTAGGCCATGCTTGACCGTCCTGTAACTGCACCCTTCCACCTTGCTTTGGCCAAGTCAACATAGCTTGGGTGTGGTTGCTCATAAATATTCCCAAAGAGCAATGACGATTCTTTTGGATTCCTGAACACACCATCTCTGTTGTGGGAGAACTCTGGGGTGTGTTTCCAGCTCTCTCAATGAAGTTTTAATCAAAGCACTGTTTCCTTCCTGTTGTTGCTTTTGGAATGGCCTTATTCTCTGAGTCCTAGCTTTGACAACAGCAACTGCGCTGAACTTTTCCACAGCAGCTCTTGGATTTCTGCCCCACCCCCTCCCATCTGCACGCCCCCATTTCCTCTCTTCTCTGTTTTGGCTCTGCGTCGCTCTTCTGAGTAAAGTGGCTGAAGAGTAATGAACCCAAAATACCTAAGTAACAAATGAGTCACCACACTTCCACAGCAGAGCTCTGAGGATCAGCGGGTGTGTTGGGGGGTAAATAGCAGAGGAGGTGGCTGCCCAGAGAGAGGGAGAGAGAGAAAAAATAGAAACAAAACGAGCAAGTTGGCAGAGGTGGCTGAGAGCAGCTGAGTGGGCGGAGGGGGCGGGGAGCTGGGTTGTGTTGGCTTGCAAAGGTGAGATCAGTGCTGTGGCTTGTCACACCCTGGCTGACTCAAGTTAAACCCAGGCCCCTCGGGAACTGCTAACACTGGGCTGTCTAGTAAAAATCAGCTAGACAAGTCGCCTAACTGCTGTACTCTTGTGTTTACAAGTTCTGAGTTGTAGGGCTTGGAATTCTTTGTTCAAGTTGCTGCAAAGCTGCTAATCAGGAACCTGCAATGATACTGCTCTAAGGCCATTCCCTTTCTGGTTATATGGTATCTGGGTGACAAGAGTCAGGGCAGATTTTTAATTTCTTCTTTGTACTTTTTTGTTTGTTGGGGATGTTTAGAATGCATCCTTTTTTCAAAATCTGATCTTGAAATGTAGTGGTGGAGCTGGATCGCCACCTCAAAGCTAAGGCTCCAGGCAGCATTGATCCTGACCATGCCGAGCACCCTAAGAGGATGAGGCTCTGCTGAGAGATCCTGGGATGCTGCCCCATAAGGCCAGCTTTGCTTAGAAGCCACTGGGAATTTGTCCTGGTAGCTTAAGATATGACTCCTACTTTTTTTTTTTTAACCTTTCTAAGTAAAAAAGGAGTGGAATAGGCTGAGCCCTTGGAACAAGACAAATGGTCTGATTTCATGAGGCTCTGCCTGGCCAGCCCACAGTGGACTTTTAATCTGTCACGAAAAGACCAGAAGGAAAATCCATGTGTGCAAAGAACAAGGCCTAAGATGCGTTCAGGACTGTTTATGTGAAATGACCTCCAGGAGAATCTTTTGAAAAAAGAATTATAAAATGTCTCCTGAGGCAGGTGGTCTCAGATCACGAGGGTGACAGGATTTGATCACAAGCTGTCTGGTTTTCTCTTAGGTCAAAACCAGGAAGTTCAGGGACTAGCTTACAAACAGAGGAAAACAAAATAAGTTGATTTTGATTTTTAAGCCTCCAGCAACGTTTCGCTTCACTTGACCCTGCAGTGGGGGCTGGTGTCAGCCTTTGGTTTTTATCTTCTGCAGTTCTCCCACCCCTATCCCGCATAAGTATAAAAACAGATGCCACGACTTGGAAAGAGCAAAAATTTGATCTTGAGAAGAAGTGGGAAAAAGTAAAACTAACACAGCTTTGGCAGCTAGAAACAACTATAGCCCCTGCAAAGAAAGATTCACACCCTAGGCAACACAGTGAGACCCCATCTCTACAAAAAATAAAAAATAAAAGAATTAGCCGGGTGTGATGGTGTGAGCCTGTAGTCCCAGCTACTTGGGAGGCTGAGGCAGGAGAATTGCTTGAGCTCAGGAGGCCAAAGCTGCAGTGAGCCGTGATCATGCCACTGTGCTCCAGCCTGGGCAAGAGAGATAGACGAAAAACAGAAGGAAGGACTGAAGAAAGAAAGGAAGGGAGGGAGGGAGGGAGGGAGGGAGGTGGGAAGGAAGGAAGGAAGGAAGGAAGGAAGGAAGGAAGGAAGGAAGGAAGGAAGGAAGGAAGGAAGGAAGGAAGGAAGGGAGGGAGGGAGGGAGGGAGGAGAGAGAAAAGAAAAAGAAAAAAAAAAAGACCGAGACCCAAGACTTGATAAACGTGAACTTTCTGAACCCATGAACTTTCTTAAGTGCTGCCTCTGCTCATTTTGACTTCTGCTCAACTGAGCCCACTGGTGAATAAATGAAACTCTTCTTTGGAAATGATTCATGAAAATCATCACAGCGAAGCATATTCTTGGCCTCTGAAGTCTTCATTTCAAAATGAAGTTTATAGTTTAAGACTATAAACAATACATGGTTGTCATAAAAATAAAAGTAGAAACAAAAAATATTAGCCATAGTTCCAACCCTCAAATGTTAACACTTCAGTGTGTTTCCTTCAAGCTCTCTTATAGGCATATAGACTTATTCTTGTAACACAGTTGCACTCATTCTGTATATAAGGAATTGTGTATGCTGCTTTTTGCTAAATATATATTACTATTATCATACAGACAATTATGCCACCATCATTATTAATAGTTGCCTAATAACCAATACAGTTAATCAGCCCATCTTCCCCCACTATGTTTTGAACATTAAATTTGTATTCAGCTTTTTAAACTATAAGTCTTGATTTAATTAATGTACAAAATTTAGAGCTTTTTGAATCAGCCCCACTACTTAGCCATGTGTCAAATCTTACCAATATCTGGACCAGCAACCTGAAGGCTGCAGGAGGAACCTGTAGGACAGTCAGAGGCAGGAAATAGTACAGATTCCTTGGGCTATAGGAGTTTCTGGTACAGGGGTCTTGAAGGACAAAGAAATTGCCTGAGGTAAGGTCACCAGCCCTCTAGTTGTGTATTCCCTGTCTAATGTCACCCACAAGCTTCATCTCCAGCTCAACATCTTCAAGTATCCTAGAGAAAAGAGAGGACATTTTCAATGAGTGAAAAAAACAATAAAACAAAGGACAGGGATAACACATGGCAAAGCTGAGGATCTTTTTTGTTTTAACATAAAGTGACATATTGTCTCTTATTCTCATTTCTTGTTGGAGCATTCTGACATCTTTATTTTGGGCTTCCCTAGTTAGGTTACCTGCTGGAGAGGTGTGTTTAGAGCTGCAGTTAGGGCAGCAAAAGCAGAGAGAGTTGGCACCTGTCAGGATGGGCAGAGTTGGCTATGGATATAGTCTATCATTTGCCAAATACCCCAAAGTTGTATGAATATCATTAAGTATTTCATGTAAATGCTGTTTTTTTTTTTTCCAAGGGCAAGTCCTGTTTCATAGAAAATAAGTTCCTGAGCATAGTAAAGGAGCATGTGCTCCATACTAAGCACTTCTAAGTGATTATTTCATTTAAGAATCTCAACAATTCAGAGTTAAGTGCTCTCTTCTCCAGTTTGCACATAGGACAATTAAACAGCAGAAAAGTAAAATAACTTGCCAAGGGGACTTGCTAATAAATGTTTGAGCCAACATTAGAACATAGGGCTGACTTCAAAGTTTGTGATCTTTGCTCTACATTATGCTGCCTCCCTTGTTAAACCTAATAGATAAACATACTTGCAATTTAAAAAAAGAGTTAACGTTTATTGATTAAAGGCAGGGCTTTCTCTGAGATCCAGGAGTCACCATTATGGGTAGGCAGGATCATTTACATGTTACAAAACATTATTTTGAGGCGCCCTTTAGAAAAAAAAGGAAAAATGACTGCCAGGTCAACTATGGATGAGGAACCCTTCCCTGGAGTTCTGAAAGGCCATACAGAGGCTCTGACAACAAGGAGGCCACAGGACAGCTTCCACCTCCTAGTTTGTCCTAGGCCAATCCTTGGGACATGGTGTGGTTGATGGAAATGGAAACGATTGCTTCTTGGTGCATTTTTTAAAGGAATGGTTAAATTATAACATAAGAGTCTGTTTTCCCACTAGACTTGAGTTTTATAATATCAGGGACCACGTCTGTCTTCTTCATCGCCATAGTCCCATTCCTTGTACGGTGTTTGGTCCATAGCAGATGATCTTAGTCCATTTGAGTTGCTATAACAGAATGCCATAGAGTGAGTAACTTATGAACATCAGAAATTTATTACTCACAGTTCTGCAGACTGGGAAGTCCCAAATCTGCAGTGCTGAGAGAGGTGGTGGCTGGTGAGGGCCCGCTTCCTGGTTCATAGATGGCAGTCTTCTCACTGTGTACTCACATGGTAGAAGGGGTGAGGAAGCTCACTGGAGTCCTTTTTAAAATAGCACTAATTCTGCTCTTAAGAGCTCTACCCTTATAACCTAATCACCTTCCAAAGGCCTCACCTTTAAATATCATCACATTCAGGATTAGCTTTCAACGTATTCATTTGGGGTTAGGAGGTCATAAACATTCAGTCTATAGCATAGATGCTTAACAAAGTTTGTTGAATGAAAAAATAAATGAAAATATTATCTGGGCCAAAGGTGTAGGCTGGAGTTATGGACGGCTCACGGTCAATGCCCTGCATATAAATGTATTCTTCAAGATGTGTAGTCTGAATTGAGGTGGCCTAAATCAAGATATGTCAGGAGTATGTGTTGTCAGTTTCCATTTTTTAATATCCATAATAAACCCTTGTTCATAAGCATGAAGCTATCTGAAATGAGGAGTGAAGAGTTTCCTTGTTTCCCCTGTCATTACAGCATGGAGAGAAGAAAAACTTTATTTTTCTTACTTCTCCTTGATTCCTCAATCAAACTGGATTTATGATAGGCTTAGGAAGACAATCCCTACTATACAGAGTGTTTATAGGATCCTGCTTTTTTCCCAATGGGAGAATTGGGGCTGAAAGTGTGCATTAAGCCCAGTCTTTAAGCAATTAATATTGTGCCCAAGTAATAAAAAGCATGAACATTACAAGTGGATTTTGTCATAATCCTACATATCCCAAATGTGTATACTCCAGGAAAGTCCAGATCCCCAGCAGAAGCCCATCTGCTATATTTCTAGTGTGATACTCCTCTGTTTATATTTGCTCATTTCTCTTACAGAGTGCCAGGAAAGAAAAAGCGATATTTAAAAAAATCATCTGCTAGTATTTATGCAAACACATTTCTCTCCAAGTGTGGGTTGAGCAATGTGAGTAAAGCAGACATAAATGCCTCCGACAGACCACAGAGCAATTTTCATAAAGAAAGGGGGGAAATATACACCTAGAACAGTTGAAGTTGGTGGTGGAGGGGTGGGAACTGTCCTCTGACCAGCAACACTCAACAGGGGAGACATTCTAGGTCTCATGCCTCAGACTTGGAGGCTCGTTTGAACCGTGAATGATGCTATTGAGTTTCTACTATGTGCTAGCCGGTTTGGAGATTATAAAAGCTTAAGACTCCTGGTTGAGAACACAATAGTAAATAATCATAAGACAGCATATTACTGACACAGGAAAAAGGGGAAGAAACACTGTGAACCTCAGTTAGGTGCCACTTTTTGCTAAGTGTTTCACATATATTATTTCATTTAATTCTCACAACTATCCTATGATGTAATTATCCTCCTTTTTCAGACAAGGCTCACAGTGGCCATAGAACTTGCTCAAGATTATGTAACTTAGGCTATTTTGAAAATCCCTGTTCTTTCTGCTATACCATACATAAGATGTTTCCCAGCTTTGTAATCGAATGCTATATATGTTTGGAATCTAAATAGCTAACACTTGTTGAGTGCTTACTATGAGACAGGCAAAAGTCTTTTTCATATATGTTAACAGATTTAAACTTTGTAAAAACCCTAGGAGGTAGATACTATTATTATGCCATTTTAGGATGAAGAAACTGAGTTTACAAATAAGTAAAGTTGTCCACATCACAAGGAAATACCAGAGTCCAGTCTGGATCCAGATTCCGTATATTTAAGCATTACACTACCCTGCCTCCCCTTTGAGGAGCACTTTTTTTTTGTCCCACAGACTTCAAAACTGTTGAGGAGCACTTTTAAGCACCTTTTATTACATACCCCAGATCAACCATCCCAAGCCTACATTGAGCAATGTTCAGCAAACCACAGTATGAAAGTGGAAAAATTCAAACTGTGTTTCTCCTCTGCTTTCACACCACAACAATCATCACAGAAGACTTCTGTGACGAACAGAAGTCTGTGTGACCACAGAAGTCGTCTGTGACCAAATGGCGTGGGGTTTTCTCCTCACACATCAAGCAAGCAAGCAGTTCTGCAGTAGATACCAGCTGGGCTCCCTCTAATTCTGTTCCAACACTATCTACCTGGCGATAGCAGCAGAAACCACAGGTTGAGGGAGGGCTCAGTCTCACAAAGCTGCCCCTACTTCCTACCAGTCGCAAGTCTGGGCCTCAGAACTTCCGACCAACTGACTGCAAGTTGGGATTCCTACGATCCTGTCTTTGGGGTCCATTGATTTGCTAGAGTGGCTCAAGGAACTCAGAGAAACGCTTACATTTAACTGGTATATCATAAAGGATATTACCAAGCATACAGATGATGAGATGCATAGGGCAAAAAAGGGGCACAGAGCTTTCATGCCCTCTGGACATGCCACTGTCTAGGAGCCTCCAGATGTTCAGCTATCCAGAGGCTCTCTGAACCCTATTCTTTTGTGTTTTCGTGGAGGCTTAATTACATAGGCATGATTCATTCATTTTTACTTATTTTATTATTTTTACTTTTTTTGAGACGGAGTATCGTTCTGTTGCCCAGGTTGGAGTGCAGTGGTGCGATCTCCGCTCACTGTAACCTCTGCCTCCCAGGTTCAAGTGATTCTCCTGCCTCAGCCTCCTGAGTAGCTGGGACTACAGGCGTGTGCCACCACACCCGGCTAATTTTTTGTATTTTTAGTAGAGACAGGGTTTCACCGTTTTAGCCATGATGGTCTTCATCTCCTGACCTCGTGATCCACCTGCCTTGGCCTCCCAAAGTGCTGGAATTACAGGCGTGAGCCACCGTACCTGGCCACATGATTAATTAAAACACTGGCCACTGGTGATCAACTTGAGCTTTGGCCCCTCTCTCCTCCCCAGAGGTTGGGGGTGGGCTGAAAGTCCCAACCCTCTAATAATGACTTGGTCTTTCCAGTGACCAGCCCCCATCCTGAAGCTTCCTAGGGGCTGTGAGCCACTAGCCACTTCATTAACACATAAAAAGATAGCACTCTGGAAATTCTAAGAGTTTTAGGAGTTGTATGTCAGGAAGAGGGGTTGAAGACTGATATGGTTTGGATGTTTGTGCCCTCCAAGTCTCATGCTGAAATATAATCCCCAGTGTTGGAGGTGGGGTCTGGTGGGAGGTGACTGGATCATGGGGGCGGATCCCTCATGAATGACTTAGCATCATTCCCTTGGTGATTAGTGAACTCTCACTCAGTTAGTTCTGTCTCGTGAGATAAGGCTTATTTTTTTTAAGTGTGTTGCACTGTCCCCTTCTCTCTTGCTCCCTTTCTTGCTATGTGATGCACTGGCTTCCTCTTCTCCTTCCATCACGATTGTAAGTTTCCTGAGGCCCTCATCAGAAGTAGATGCTGACACCATGCTTTGTGTGTAGCCTGCAGAACCATGAGCCAAAATAAAACATCTTTTTAAAATAAGTTACTCAGCCTCAGGTGTTTACAGCAACACAAGAACAAACTAAAACAAAGACCAAATATGTATTTCACAGTGTCACACACGGTATTGCCATTCCTCTCTAAACCCCGCTTTTTGCAGCTCACATTGCAGAGGCCCTGCCTGGCCTAATGCCTTGGCAGGTCAGGACTGTTAATCACAACAGCTTGAAAAACAAACTAGATATTCTACAGTCTCTAGAAGTTCACGAACCAAGTCTCTGATTTTAGAGTTTCCCTTAAGCGTAAATGGATATTCCTCTGCCTGTGATAGAGGCTAGCAAGCCTCCTCTTGCAGCCAGTGCTATGAGAGGTAGGGAGTGGCCACATGCCAGGCAGCAAGCTGTCTTCTCCTAGCCTCCTCTCCAGTGTTCTGCCTGAAGAATGAAATCGATTAAAGAACATCAAGAACAAGAGAGCTCTTTCCCCATTCCCTTTGAAATTCCTTGTTAGGACACTGCTTTGTAGATGGCCCTGCACCACCATGTTTAAGAGGGCAGAGCAGTACGGGGAGGGCACCAGGGGACCTGGTCTGAGAACCACTGGTGCCATTTACAGAAAAGAAACCAGAAGAAGCAAGGAATCTGAAACACTCTTTTATCCCGAAGTCAAAAAGTTAAGCCTAAAGAAACTGCTTACATAATTGCATCAGACTAGTTTTAAAATCTATTGAGCTAAAACTATGTTTTTCTCTCTTGCTACCCAGCAGGTGAGGACTCATAAGGGAGATGAGGGTGATTAAGAGAAAAAAGAAACTCTACGTTCTTTACGCATGTGAGTGGAGTGAGTAATTTTGCAACCCTGTTTACACATGAAGCGTAGGCAGATGTGAGTTTCAGCAGTCAAAATCAGAAGCTGAGGTTGCTGCATCTGGCTTACTCCCCTCTCCACAACAGCAGAGGGTGGGATTTCCAAGACCTTTCTTGAGGGCCTGGTCTCTCCTCAGTGAGGTCCACATACTTATATTTAGACTACGTAAGAACGCGTTCATTAACCTCGATGACAATGTTCAGTGTGGGTAAACCACCTGCTTCTCTTTGTGAGGCCTGTGATCACAGTGGGATCTTTTGTATCTAAGAAGTTGAATTTCAACCACTCTCTGATTTCAATCACACCTGTTGTCCTGGGTGTCCAGGACAATGGCCATATCAGAGAGAGGTAACCCACTGCTGAGAAAGGAGATCCTTGTCTATGATCACCCCTCACTCCTAACACAAAAGGAAGATGCCGAAGACCAGCTGAGGAGAAGGAAAGGGAGGAATAAAGCTATGTAATGACTAAGGAGGACTAAGAGATTGTACTGAATAGACTTATCTAGCAGGTTAACATGAATGTGGGTAAAGGGATTTGGTGCTTTCTGTGACAGAAGATTGCTATTATTCTAGAAATGGAAAATGAGAAAAATATCTCCTTCTCCAGTAAAGAAACAAACACCCAGGAAAAAACTCACCCTTCCTATCTATGTACAATCTTCCCTGATGACAGGTAGCAGAAAGTATAGTTGAGAGGTGCCCAGGTTTGAAAGTTCAAATCCCAGTTCTGCCATTTCTCTCCTGTGTAACCTTGGACAAGTTTCTTAACCTTTTTGTGCCTTTCATTTGTAAAAAAGAGAAAATAATAATACCTTCCTCATAGGATTGTTGGAGGGTTAAATGACACATATAAAGCCTAAAGAACAGCTCCTGGCACATAATAAGCCCTCAACAAATGTGGCTATTATTATTTTTATTACAAGGGTAAGAGTAACATGATTTCAAAGGTCCATCTAGTTTAAGGCATGTGTAAATTTATTGAGAAGTGATTCAGGGTAAACTTTAACCGAATTTTCAACAAACAAGCCATAGGGTTTCTTCCTCCACAGTCCATGACCTGCATCCCCAACCATGGAAAGAAATGTGTTCATTCAGTGAATGAGATCCTTTAGCCAAACAGCGTTTGTAAACAACCACTTGGCATCCTGACCCTTTCTGTCACTGAGGGTGTTCTAACAACTATGTTGAGTAATAAGACAGTACCCACCTGCGTCCTTTTCTTCTTGTAGGTTATGTTCAGGATCAAGTCGGGCTTCATTTGAAATGGGCACTTCAGCAGGATAACAGGAAAGAGAGGATTTTGGAGTCAGGAAGCTCTGGCTCTTAAATTTTGGTCTCATGTTTTCCTAATTGCAAGAGCTGAATAGAGTTATCTTTAAAAATGGGGATAATAATATCTACATAGTAGGGGTTTTTAATGGAGGATTAAATTCAACTATTTATGTATAGTGCCCAATATAGAGTTGGCACTCATTAAATGTCAGTTTCTCTTCCTCTTTCCCCTTTTCCTGCTGAGACACAGAGTTAGACTACTCTGTGGGGTGGGACATTCATCAGGTGGTGTGTTGGTTTATTTTTCTCCCACTTTTCTGAGGCAAGAGATCATGCAGAATATAGGAGGAAGCAAACATCTACTGCTCTAACCTTTTCTACTTAGTGAACATTGTTCATCCTTCTCTTCTGCCACTTAAAAAAACAATAAGTCCAGCTGACACAGAATTATTTAGATACTCTAAGGCCATTTTTATCAACCTAGAAATAAGTGTCCTGTTTATTTTCATTAAAGGTGGATACAAATAAAACCTCAGGAAAATCTACCCCAGTATCTACATGTTATGCCCCTTTCCAAAGTTGAAGGGATATACCTAACACCCAAGGGGGCAGGGCAAGTGAAGTGTGTAGTCAGGTGTGGCCATGGCACTGTGATGCATCATTATCAAGGGAGGACATAGTATACGTCCTGCTAGCTCTTTCCAATCCAATCGGCTCTCCTTACAGTAATCACAATCACAGAGCCTTTCTTCCCCTCTTAGATTTCCATTCAAGCACCCAACCATCAAACTCACTGAGGCCTCACCCTACTTCCCCACCCATCCCATTTTCTTCAACTGCCAGAGGGCTTTCCTGAGATGAAGCAGAGGCTGAAGACCTGGGGCCCTTGGACGAGAGACTTAGCTACTGACACATACAAGTGCTGACACTGGAAAGTACCAGTGCTGAATCAAAAAGCCACTTCCCAGAGATGACATGAATGTTCAAGGTTTGGTTCCTGGAACACCACCGATTTGGTCCTGAACCTTGAAGCCAACATCTTACCTCTGTTCTTCCATGCCTCAGTTGCCCAGTATGTGGGAAGGGTAATGACAACAAAGGAAAATTGCCACCTATCGCCCAACCCGTCATCACTATAATTTGAATGACTTGGCCAACTTTAGAATGTTGTGGAAATTAGTGTTTACTGGGGACTCTGAGATGAAAGGTACCAAGTTTGGCAGAGCTGAGGCCACTGGTAGGATGTTCTGGGGTGCACTGAAGATTCAGCAGAATGTTCTTTAGCTTGTAAATTGAACTTTCATTTTTGTCAAAGTAGAAAATTTTAGGTAACAAATATTTCATTTTTTCCTTTGTAAAATGTTTTCTTCTCTCCCTTCCCAAGTTTGGGGCATGAACAGTTGTGTTGGAATACAAAACCCACTCCTCTCAGTAAAATGTTCACAACGGCAGTTTAAAAAATGATGAACGTCTTTTAGATTATTTTTCATACCATGCCAACTAAGGGGGTACTATCTAGCTTTTTAAAAAACTTCCTTCTCTTTTTAACAAAACAAATAAAATTTGCAGGATTGCAACTCTATGAGATCCTGCCCAACTTTGACCCTGAAAGCTGTCTTTGGCTCCAGCTACATTTTCAGATGAGCTTCATTTCAGACTCATTTTAGAAATGTAGACATTTTGCTCCTGGGCCACTTTTTCTTTGCCTCTCTGCTTAGACTTCAAGAGTACAGACGGAAGAGTTTGCAAAGATCATTTGCAATGTGCCATCCCAAACCTCTGATGTAAGAGATGCAAAGCAGGCTCCAGTGGGCCTTAGTGTCTCTGATGAGAGGAGCAACGTGAATGGGGAGGAAGTGGGTAAGTGAGAAGAGGCCCTGTGGCTGCGGTGGTGACTCTACCAGCAAAGTCAGCACCTACAGACTGATGAAGGCAGCAAATGAGCTTGTGTAGTGCTCCACAGTGAAGCTGCCCTATCTGTCAGCATCAGGAGGGCTGACGAGCCAAGTTTCTGCACACTGTGCACTGCTAAATGCTGTCAGTGACACAGGCATGCTTTAAAGTCAGGCGACTGTTTCTTGCAGGACTAAAGCCTCTGCTTCACTTTCACCTGCTCAATGCTTCCCCTCACTGCCACGCTTTGATCCAAATTCTTCTTGTGAGTGGAGTCCCCATTACATTCTGTGTTTTTTTCTACTCTAACTTAATTCCCAGTAGCAGGATGTCCACAGTTCAGCTTATGCCCTTAAACTATAAAAACAAAACAAAGAAGTCATCATCATCCTCAAAATAATTTTTAAAAACAGTTCCCCACCTCTGACAATTTTGGCTTGGATTTGTTTACAATGCTACAGCTTCTACCCCCTTCTTACCTTGTATTTTCATTTATCTTCTTTGGTGCCCTTTTCTTTGTTCCTCCTTTTAGACCAATCTATTGATAGCCACCCTGCAAAATGGCTGGGAGGTGAATCTCCTTTCTCATAAATTCATCCTCAAAATAATTGCATGATTAAAACAGTTGTGGGCCCTCCATCAAGAGTAATCAGCAATGTGCTTTGAAGCCTGGGGTCTGTTGACTCTCTGATGGCACCTGGGACCATGTTTATCTCCATTTATACATTTCAGCCACCACTCTGCCTCACTGGGTTCCCTGCTGTTAGATTGTTTTGAGGTCATTTGGGAGAGGAAGATCTACTGCCAGAGCTTCTAGTTAGTAGTGATAACTCCCCATTGGACTCAGACGGGACACCGACATGGTTTCTTGCCAGGCAGCAGTTAGTGACTACAGGACTGAAGCGGTTTCCAAGATTCAGAATTTGCCTAGTAGTTGTAAGAGGCAACAGCCAATAGAGGAAGAGGAGACCCAAACCCAGCCTATCCTGTGGAGTGTAGGGCATGACTGGTATTCTAAGGATGGTAGTTGTCACATTTTTGTGGCTTGTGAATCACTTTGGCGGGATAAAATTTTCCAAGAGCCAATTTACCTGACCGATTGCCACTTGCCAATGCAAAACCAAATAAACGTACATGTGTTTATTGGGAAGAAAACTAAAGCTTTTGGAGAGTACAGGGACAATGTCTTTGGATCCCCAGGGCCTAATGGTCTCAAAAAATATTTACTGAGGTCATCTGATTCTTCTGAGAGGTAAAGCATACATAATTTTCCAACCATTTTGGTCTTTGTACTATATTCAGAGAGTCGATCTCTGCGTTAAGTACAACCAGGTGATGGACTCTGGGCGGATTGAATTTTTCATTTTTATCAAGCATGGTATGGAAGAAGCAGCAGTAGCCTGAGCTTCTCAACTGCTTGGAATTCATGGATTAATGTACTGATGATTTGTTAAAGATGTTTCTCTCTTGGTAGGTGAAGAAAGGAGGAACTAAAGTGGTCACCCAAAAGGCCAGAAATCCAAACACTGTTACAGGCCAAAGTCTTGGCCTCGGAACAAAGAAAATTAGGCAATAGGATCGGGCTGTGCCTTTCTGAAGTCATGTCAGCAGTCTCCTGGGCCGCAGCTTTGGCTTGCTCAGATGCAATTTGTTCAGGCAGTGCAGCTGGGGGCAGCAGGCTTCAGCTACAAAAGTGTTGGCTGGTAAGAGGAAATCAAAATAATCCCCATTTAGTTCCCATTATCTTAAAAATTAGAAACTCTAATGAGAGGCTTCCAGAGCAAGCTGAGCAGCAGGAGGGCACCTCTGATGGATGCTGTCTTCTGTGAGGATGTCACTGTCGTCACCAGGGGCAAGCTGAGGGCCCAAGTGCCTCTGCGCAGTTTCCCTGGAAGCAACCAAGATTGATCAGGCACCCCAGGACACAGGAGCCATAAGAATAGACAGAGAAGCAGCCCAGAAGCGAGGCTGTCATGGAAGGAGACACTTGACCTGACAGGTGATCATTTTTAACCCTGAATTTTGTTAACTGTTTCTCAGAAAGTCTCTCTGAATCGATTTAACTTTTATAGTCCTGAATTCTTCTAGGTGTGGTGTTGCCTAAAGACAGGTAAAATGCCCCCTAAGGGAATTCCTTACCTCTATGGTTCTAAAACTGGGTTCTCCTCATATTTCAGGATGAGGAACCTTTTTTAAAAAAAAATGCCTTCATTCTCAGAGCACGAAGAACCTTTTATGAGAAGAAGGTAGCTGGAGAATGCTTGTTCTCCTGGCAAATAGCAACTGTGGAAACACTATTTTCATATAGACCTGGCAAATGGCTTCCAGTATTTTCTGTCCAAATATTACATCTCCTCACCAGCTTTGCATATATCTTGGCACTGCACGGCCCAGTAGTACCACATCATTTCATGGCACTGAGCCAAGAGTGTGCCCAGCAGTGCTTAGCACCATACAGCGAGTCTACAGGGCCCTCCAAGCTCCCACCACCACACTCCTACCGGAGCAAAAGGGGAGACTATCAGGCAGCAAAGTCACGGTGTTGTTATTATTACCCTGATGTGTAATAAATCTGTGTAGTGCAATAAATTAAGGCAAGGCTCTGTTCTCACTTTACAGGCTGCCAATAGTTTTATTGTAACAGCTTAAAGATGTGAGTTTTCCTTTTTAGGCAGAGTAGAGGAAGCTGTGAAATTCGAAGAGAGAACAAAAGGATACTCGAGTGTAGTTTGTAAGACAGGTATTGTACAAGAACTGGTTCATCAGGACACCCAGCACCTAATGTTTTTCTGTTTAATGATATTAGAGAACAGCGAGGCCTTACAATGGCCACAAGAATTCATTTGAATCCATTTTCATATCCATATCTCACTGCTGAGTTCTGCTGAGCTGACCTCTTGCACTAGACTTACAGTGCTTTCTTTTGGTGATAAACCTGAGCGATTGTAAGATCACAAATTGGTTCTAGAACTCATTAAAGTCAGCAAATGAGCATTAAAAGATACTTGCATAGGCTGAGTTTGTGATAATCTGTCTATTTTGGCAATTACAGCTCAGAGGATGAACAGAGGGGCGGTGAGAAAAAACTCTCCAACTCCCAGCAAGATGATAATCTATTTCAGATGTCTGTCAAGGATGCACATGCCCTGGCTTTTCTTCCTTCACACCTTGAACCCTGGGTGCAGGAGGCAAGGGAAGGATTTGAGAATGCTTCACCTCTACCCTTTGCCAAGTTCAAAGCCCAAGTGAGCCCTTCAATCAGGTCCCTGGCACACCTGACACTTCGTTATTATTATTAATTTTTTAGCAAGAGCCCCCTTCTTTGGTAGCAAATTCTATTTCTATTCTCTATTTTAGAACTCGACCCTTACTTTTTTTTTTACTCAAATGTTAGTCATTCAAGATTTCTTAACCCTTTGGTTACTGAGTCTTCCATCTTTTTCTTCTGTCTTCGTCTAGGCTCACAGGTTATTTCTCCCTAAACTAGACACACTAGGTGCTGCTGCTCTACTCTGTGTCATTGTATCCCCTGAACACTGAGAGGCTACTGAGTACAGAGCTGATATTCAATATATAAATATTGATTGGCTTTTTTTTTTTTTTTGAGACGGAGTCTCGCCTGTTGCCCGGGCTGGAGTGTAGTGGCCGGATCTCAGCTCACTGCAAGCTCCGCCTCCCGGGTTTACGCCATTCTCCTGCCTCAGCCTCCCGAGTAGCTGGGACTACAGGCACCAGCCACCTCGCCCAGCTAGCTTTTTGTATTTTTTAGTAGAGACGGGGTTTCACCGTGTTAGCCAGGATGGTCTCGAACTCCTGACCTCGTGATCCGCCCGTCTTGGCCTCCCAAAGTGCTGGGATTACAGGCTTGAGCCACCGTGCCCGGCCCTTTTTTTTGAGATGGATTCTTGCTCTGTCACCCAGGCTGGAGTGCAGTGGTGTGCTCTCGGCTCACTGCAACCTCTGCCTCCTGAGTTCAAGTGATTCTCCTGCCTCAGTCTCCCAAGTAGCTGGGATTACAGGCACCGCACCACCACACCCAGCTAATTTTTGTATTTTCAGTAGAGATGGGTTTCACCATGTTGGCCAGGCTGGTCTCAAAATCCTGACCTCAGGTGATCTGCCTGCCTTGGCCTCCCAAAGTGCTGGGATCACAGGCATGAGCCACCACACCTGGCCTGACTGACTTTCAAAATCGCCTTCTAGTTTATTCTGTAAACAACAGCTCTACTACTTTAGTTTAACATCATTCATGTAATGCCCTGAAAAACTATACGCCCCTTATGACCTTACAGCCAAAAATGATTGACTCCCTTGGTAATCCTCCTTGCAAAACCCTAAGACTCACCCCCTCACTCTTCCTTAGCAAAACACTATACTTTTTGCTTGAGTCTCATTTATTAGCAGCAAATGCTACCACAAGAAACTTCATTCACTGAGTTTACGTATTCTTGTGAATTCTATTTTTCTCTCTTATTTTTCCCCTAATACAGTCTACCCCTGGCCAATCTATAACAATCCGAATCAGTAGAAACTCTGGAAAAACTGAGGTCATAATTTCTGAATCTGGTTTGAATTTGGAATTTACTCCCTCAGCTCAAAATTAATATTGTAAATTTACTGGAAATATGTTTTCTACTTTTCGGACTCAAGCTAGTAGTTTTATACACAAAGTTGGGTATCTGACTTAACTAGTTACTGAAAGAAAAAGGACATCTCCAGCTCCTTTTCTGGCCTTTCTCCTATCCCACTACTTCCCTCCACCCAACACACACACACACACACACACACACACACACACACACACACACACTGCCAACACCACTCACTGAAGATGGGGGAAGATGGAGTTCTTCCTTGAATTCCCCCTAGGTTGTATCATTGTTTGGAAGTTACTGGTTCTTATCCAAAAGCAGACGTGGACAGAGTAAGGAGTTTTAGCTCAGCCATATAAAGTAGCATAAGCCTCAGGCTTTAATCTTTCCATAAGGCTGCACTGGTATATAGTTTTTCTTCTGTTGAATATAACAGATCCATATTAACAAGCATTTATTGAATGCTTACTTTGAAAACCAGTACTGTATTGTCCCTTATATTATCTCATTTAACTTAATTATTGCTCTTTAAGGTAGTATTCTCACTTTATAAATGAGAAAACAAATATTCAGAAAGCGACTTGCACTGAACAGGAGAAACATATTTTTTTTTTTATTCCAAGCCCATTGCCCTTTCTTCTTGTTTGATTTTTAACTTCATGATAACAGAGCTCAATTACAAGAACTGGAACTCCCTGTATAAGTTGGTTATTCTTAAATGATCTACGCAGAGTACAGAAGTCCTATCACAAAAAATCCATTGTAACAAAACCTCTCTCTAAGAAAACCCCATTCTAGAGCTGTCATTGGCTCCTAACTTTTATCTAGTACACATTCAGGGAATATTTTGTAAATGTTTATCCAAATTTCTCACTGGAAATTTTGTGCTTAGAATGTCTTCAAAATTGGGTTCAAGTATCAGGTACTAAGGGAAAGAATAGGAAACCTGATGATATTGTACAATGTTTGGTGTGTATTCCTTTATACCATAAATAGTGAGTCTAAAAGTTGTGTTAGCTCAGTTTGTTGTAAAATAAAGAGACAGTACCATGGAAATAGAAGAGAATAAAAAGCTCCACTTAGATTTTTTTAAAGGTACTTGAATCATAATGTCAATTAAAGAAAATTATTTGGTTAATGAATAACAGTTTGTCTTTCCTATAAAAATAGCTAATAGTTTTTGAGCACCTATGATATATCAGTTAACACTGTAAATTTTTAAATGTATTATTTAATCTTCACAACAACCCTATGAAGTAAATATTATCCTAATTTTACACACAAAGGAACTGAAGCTCAGAATGGTTAAATAATTTGCCCAAGGTCACACAGCTGGTAAGAAGCAAGATCAGAATTTGAACTCATGCCGTATGACTCTAGAGCCTACATGTTTAACCACACTTAGGGATGCCAGATAAAATATAGTCACACTTGATTGTTGGATAAACAGATCCTAAATATTGCATGGAACATATTTTTACTAAAAGCATATTTTTTTGTTTATCTGAAATTCAAATTCAACTGGGGATCCTCTATTTTTATTTGCTAAATCTAGCAACCCTAACCACACTATTCTGCCTTCTGTAAATTCAGATATCCATATATTTGGGTTGTTTAATTTGCAGCTTACACATGCTTGAGTTTTTTGTTTTGTTTTGTTTTTTACAGAATAAACGATGTTAATTCACATCTACGAAGCTAGGCTCCTGGATTTCTCTTCCCTCCATTTATTGAAGGCTGGGTTGGTCTGAGGCCAGTCTTCTCCCTGATAGTGCAGCTAAGTGCAAGCTTTTCTCTTCTGATAAGAAAAGACTTCACTTACTGTTGGCACATTCTGGCCTTCTGCCTACACTGGGCTCTCTCTCCAGTGGCCAGCTGTGTCTTGCCTGGTGCTCATCATTATCCAACTTTCTTGCCTCAGGAATCCTTGACTGTTTCCAAGATTTGCAGAGGTGCATGACTGAGTAGCAGCTTACTTCCAGACGACAGTGTTCACAGAAGGAAACAGAAAAGAATCAGTGGGCTGGAACTTAGAAGAACTTTATATATAAAGTTCATTGAATAAAACATATAAATAGGCAATATACACACCACCAAATGAACAACTCTTATTTCTCCATGGGTATCTTCCACTCTGATTGAGCTCTCTTACAATGCACAATATGCACCCGCCTTTCACCACTTGGATCACCTAAGCTGAAAATATAGACACTATTTTCAGTGGCCATGTAGAAACCAACTGTATTGCCCCTCAAATCACACAATGCATTAAAAAACAAATATAAAAGCCTTTGGAATTGGGTGATCTTTATCATCTTTTAACAATGTGAATAACCGAAAAGTAACTGTCTATTTACAAGCCTGGATATTTATAGAGTTACCTCTATAGTCAAGATCTTTTAAATATTTCAAACAGCCTGAATTTCTATAACCCAAGAATAGAATAATAGTAATAGGTATACTTATTATAACATAAAAATAACATTTTGTCATTATGTGCCAGTCTCTATGAGGAGTACTGTCCTTGCATTCTCTCTCTTAGTTTTTACCAAAGCACTATGAAATTTTGTACTCTTTTTAGTATCAGATAACAGACAAGAACACTGAGGCTACAAGAGTTTAAGTAACTTGTCCAAGGCTGCACAGCTAGTGGCAAAAGCTGCATTTAAAGCTACGTAGCCTCACTCCAGGGATCACATACTTAATTACTGCATAACGATACCTTTACACAGTAAGATCAGTGGTAGATAGCGCTTTTTTTGGTGAAAATGTAGGGTTTTTTTTTTTTTTTTTTTTTTTTTTTTTTGAGACGGAGTCTCCTCCGTCGCCCAGGCTGGAGTGCAGTGGCCGGATCTCAGCTCACTGCAAGCTCGCCTCCCGGGTTCCGGCCATTCTCCTGCCTCAGCCTCCCGAGTAGCTGGGACTACAGGCGCCTGCCACCTCGCCCGGCTAATTTTTTGTATTTTTTTGATAGAGACGGGGTTTCACCGTATTAGCCAGGATGGTCTCGATCTCCTGATCTCGTGATCCGCCCGTCTCGGCCTCCCAAAGTGCTGGGATTATAGGCTTGAGCCACCGCGCCCGGCCTTTTTTTTAAGTTTTAAATCTGTTGCCAGCTCTTTCATTTCAAAGGCATGAAGTGTTCTCTTTGTTAAATAGTAAAGAACATCTAGGAAGAGGAGAAGTTGGGCAGTAAGTGGCCAACATGATAGGATTAAATGAAATGCTATGTGGCTAGTACATAGGTTATATATGCCTCATGTAACCAACCATAAGACTTAGACAACACCTGAACTGGTCCACGCCCTGGTTCACCTAGACAAGTCCACTAATCACTTGCTTGGATATCATAGCAATGGCAAGCTGCTAGAAAGGATTCTAAATGCTTACTCTCATTTTCTGTATTTATCTCAAGGTCAACTGGTCATTTTGTGGACCAGCACCAACAATCTATGGACCACATTTTGAGTGGCACTAATACAGATAACATCAGTTTAGTTAATTCAAGTATACAAATAACCAGTAAAGTATATGGTTCGCTTATATTCTCTCTCTCTCTCTCTCTACACACCCACAGACACATGCTCCTGAATACTTATTCCTGAAACATTTACTGAGAACCTACTATATTCTTGTTACTTTTCTAGGCTCTGAGAATACAGTAATGAATAAAGAAAATCAAGTACCTGCTTTCAGGGAACTTAAAATTCTAATTCAATCAATGTCTTGATACCCAAACATCTGGGTACCAGTTTGAGGCTTTGCCAATTAATAGCTCTCTGCTTTTGTGTAAATTCATTTAATCTTTCTAAGCAAGTCTTTCCCTTTACAATATGAGACTAATAATACGTAGTTTAATGGCATCATTGGTAGGATTAGATATTGTGAAAACTGTAAAATCACATACCAATGCCAGGTCACATTTTTATCATGTGCCCTTCTTGAGTGAAGGGATGGTATTTTTCCTGTCTTTGTATCCTCAGCGGCAAGCATAAGGGCTTGCTAAGTAGCAAGCTTCAGTTAAGGCTCATTGAATAAATGTGCCTAATGTCCCGTATGTGTGAAATACATTTTTTGTTTAAAATATTATACCTGCTCTTCAAATCCTTAAAAGCTACTGCACCAATAAGAAAAGTACATAAGGCATTGTAGGGCATAACATAAGTAATTCTACTCTTGCATTATAGATTCCTAAGAGTTCAAGCTCTAAAAATATATTTTCTAAACATTTATTAGATGGAAGCCTCTTTTTATCGATATGTATCACAATCTTCTTAAAGGCTTCAATTGGTCCCAGAAGTGTCTATGCTGGTCCTGTCAGTTCTAAGAATAACTGTGCTCTTTAGAATTACAAACTAGAACTGAATTGTAAAAGTGCTCTAAGTTTGGGGAGCCTTTGGAAGAAATTCTCAGCCAATAATAACATGAAAAGAAATGTACCTAGTCTGTTTCTCTTCAAACGTCTGAACTTCATGTTAGAAAAGTTGCTTCCAGGGTATAAAGACTTTCTTTTTGAGGGCTAGTGATGTTGCTGTTAGAGTTAGACAGGGGTATGGATGCTCTACAGATTTCATGAAAGTGCATAACTACTTTCAGGGGCTATTTGAAGAGTACCTTATTTTATAAGGCGCCCCTTATATTGCAAGGGACATTAACATCATTAAAACACAGTGATTTGCAAGGAATAATATTTAGTAATCAGAATAAAATGAATACATAAAATGCACTATAAGGCAGCCTATAAGTGCCATAGGTGAGGAATGAATAGGAACTACTTCAGAGGAGTGTTCCACTTAGAAGCTGCAATATGAGACAGGCCTTCAAGGATTTCAACAGATTTTAGGTTTGATAGAGGGAATGGAAGGCATTTGTTGCAGGCAGAGATGCAACTTAATAAGTTGACTCCTTTGTAAAAAGCTAGTAGGAGTTACAACAAGTAGTTTGGTATACGTGTAAGGGTATAGTGAAAGGTAAGGCTAGAAAAGTGGGATGGAGATACATAATTGGGCAAGTGCCAGATTGAGCAGTTTGTACTAAATTTGATGGGGAACTATTGATAGTTTTAAAAATAGGGTGGAGTCATGATCTGGCCAATGCTTTAGGAAGATGGTTTTGGCAAGAACACAAGACGGACTGAAGGGAAGGCAACTAAGCAGGAGACCAGACAGGAGAGCACAGCAAAAGTCTCAACCTAGGTTAACCAATACCTGACCTAGGGTCGTGGCAATAGAGCTAGAGAGGTGGGGGCAGATGGAAGGGTCACTGTGTAGAAAGTACAGTATTTGTACCTGTGCAGTCCAATATAGTATCTCATAGTCAAGGCTCTTTAAATGTAACTTTAATTAAAATCAAATAGGATTTAAAATTTAGGCCGGGCATGTGGCTCACGCCTGTAATCCCAACACTTTGGGAGGTCGAGGCGGGCAGATCACGAGGTCAGGAGATTGAGACCATCCTGGCCAACACAGTGAAACCCTGCCTCTACTAAAAATACAAAAATTAGCTGGCCTTGGTGGCCTTTGCTTGAAGTTCCAGCTACTCGGGAGGCTGAGACAGGAGAATCGCTTGAACCTGGGAGGTGGAGGTTGTAGTGAGCCAAGACTGTGCCACTGCACTCCAGCCTGGTGACAGAGCGAGACTCTGTCACCAAAAAAAAAAAAAAAAAAAATTAGTTCCTCTGTTGCATTGGCTGCATTTAAAATGCTCAATAGCCATATGTGACTCCTGTATTGGACTATGCAGATAAAGAACATTTCCATCACAGTGCGATGTTTATTGAACAGTGCAGCTCACTATGCTTTAGGGACTAATTGGGCGTAGAATGAGGAAGATGGATTAAAGGAGGCTTCGGTTTGGCAGCTGAGCGACTGAGAAAGGTAGTGCCATGAACAGAAAAGAGGAAGTCAGGAAGAGGAAGAGCTGGATTTACGAAGAAAGGTGTCGTTTAGCTTCTGTCAAATACCAGGTCAGATAAAGTGTCTACCAAATGGTCAGATATCCCTGGTGAAAGGAAAGGGCAGGGAAAGCAAAGTGCCCGTTGTGTTCTCCCAAAGCTTGTAAAGGAGCCCTGGGAGGATTTAATTGGTTTATCCCCTGCTGCACTCAGTTTCTCCCGTTTGTGAAGCTCCCTGAAGATCATGAGTGGGCAATCCAGTTCCTCAACCTCTCCAAACCAATGGTTCATATATACTGTGATGAGGACAGAAGCCCAAGGGCTTTGCTGTTTTCTTAACTCCTTGGAGCCAGCCTGAACCTTTTTCTTACAGATACTTTGTGCTTCCTCTCCCCTAACCGCCTTACTCACCCTTCCCCATGCTCAACCTTTGGAAAGTCCCCTTGCCCTCACTTGTTTGATTACTTCCTCTCAAACTACTTCTCACAGGGACCACACCAAACCAGTGACTCCACCACTTGCCCTCTCTTCCCTCCCAGCTTAAATTCCAAGGTCTATCACCATAATGACTCCCTTACATAATACTCCTACCCTCTCATCGGCTTTCCCCAGCAAAACTCAGACCTGGTCAAATACAATTCTCCTCCAACCCCCAAGCAATGGAATGTGGCTGGAGGAGAATCACACGGCCTTGCTGAGTGGTCTCACTTTAATGTATGACCATCGACTCAAGAGGGCACTCAGCATTGTCCATACTACGCTTCTCTAGTTACTTTTCCACCCTTCAAGGCGATTATTTTTCACTTTCTTCTATCTCTTTAATAGCAAACAGCTTTTCATTGTTTAAAGAACAGATCTTACCTCATCAATCCCAGTGAGGCAGCCAGTACACATGGCACTCAGTGGAAACTGGGAAAAGGTGCATACGTGTGTGTGTGTGGGTATGCATGTGTGTGTATGCGCATGTGTGTGTGTTATATGCAGGACTGCTAAAATGCACCACCTCTCCTGGTGGAGCAATCAGAAAGGTACCCTTTCCTCAAGGCTGATGTGACCCCACCAGGGCACATGGCTTTGCCGGCAAAGCAAGGGCTACATTTCAGCTCCTACTTGCCGCCTCTGCTCTGCAGGGGCCTGAGTGTGCCACCACCAAATGTACTGCCTAATCTATCTGTATCTGCACCCAGACACTCTACCTTCTCTCCAGAAATAGCGTGTGAATGCATTCCCTTACTCCTATCCTAGGCCAACCCTTTCACTTGTGTGCTAGATCCAATTGCTTCTCACCTACTTGAAGACACTCTCTCCAGTTGTCTCCTCTTGCCTTCTGTGTCATCAATTTTACCTCGCTAAAGAATCATTCCAGCTGGGCGCGGTGACTCACGCTTGTAATCCCAGCACTTTGGGAGGCCAAGGCGGGTGGATAACCTGAAGTCGGGAGTTCTAGACCAGCCTGGCCAACATGGAGAAACCCTGTCTCTACTAAAAATATAAAATTAGCCGGGTGTGGTGGCGCATGACTATAATCCCAGCTGCTTGGGAGGCTGAGACAGGAGAATCGCTTGAACCAGGGAGTTGGAGGTTGCAGTGAGCTGAGATTGCACCACTACACTCCAGCCTGGCAACAGAGCAAGACTCTGTCTCAAAAAAAAAAAATCATTCCAGCATACCAAAATGAGAAAAAGCATTTATCATCTTAAAATACCCTCCCTTGATCTCAAGTACCTCGCTGGCTACTGCCCTTTTCACCTTCACAGCAAAGTCTCTCAAGAGCTGTTTAGAACACTTTCTCTTCCTCACCTCCTATCCTATTAACATACCCTAATCAGACTTTCTCCCCTATGACTCCACTGAAACTGTTTTCATCAAGGTCATCAGCAACTTCATCAGGCCACATCCAGTGTTCAAATTCTCTTTCCTTATCTTACTAATTTCAGCAGTATCTGATAAGACTCTTCACTCCCTCCTTCCTGAAACAATTCTCTTGTTTTCCAACGCTTCACCTTCTCCTGGTGCTCCTGCCCTGACTGGTAGCTCCTCCTTTTCTACTTACCTTTCTAGCGTTGGAGTGCCTCTTCGTCCTTTCCTTCAGCTATCTCCTCTCCCTATGTGATCCTAACTAGACTTAAGACTTAAAAAGTATCTATGTGCTAATGAATCCCAAATGTGTCTCTCTAGACTCATATATCAATTGCTTATTCAACATCTCCATTTGGATGTATAATAGGCACCTTAAACGTAACGTGTAAGAAAAGACTCTTAAGTTCCTCATCCCCAAATCTGCTCCTCCATTTCATTAAGTGGCACCGCCATTAACTCAGTCATCAGGCCCGAACCTAAGAATCAACTCTGATTTCTTTTTGTCCTTTCACACGCTATGTCCCAAATCCAAATCCATTCCAATCAAAATGTATCTAAATAAAATAAAATAGCCTTCTTCTCATCCTGTCCATGGCTGCCAGGCTAGTTAGTCCAAGCTACTTTACTGGTATCCCAAGGACATCCGTGCTTCCCCATTGTGTATTTTACACACATCAGCAAGACTAACTTTTAACAATGTGAATCAGATGCCGTCATTCCTCGGCTCACCCTTCTCTCATGGTTTCCAGTGCTGTTATAATGGCCCACAGGCTTCACTGGATCTGGCTACTGGCCCGCCTCTCCGAGCCTAGCTGGTACTGCTCTCGGGCTGGCTGACGCTGCTCAGCCATGCTGGCCTTTCACTGTTTCTGCAACATGGCAAGCGTATCTCCACCTCTGGGTTTACGGCTGATTTTCTCTCAGCCTGGAAAGGCTATTCCTTCTCCCGGCCCGCGTGTTTGCAAGACTTATTCCTTCATCCCGTGTGTATGCGCTCAAAGGTCTTCTTCGAGAGGCAGTATCTCACCAGGTGTAAAGTCACCCTATCCCCTGCTTTATTTTTCTCCACACCACTTATTATTACCTGCAATTTTTGTCACTTGTTTGTTGTCTGTCTTCCCTCTCCCACTCCACTAGCATGCGAGCTGCAAGAGGGTATTTGCCTACTCTATGGCTTTATCCCTCTGCGTTTAGTGACAACAGCGCCTGGAACCTAACAGGTGCTCAATTAGGGCTTGTCGAATGATTGCGTTCCCTCCAAATGCTCTTCCTGAATCTTTGGACCCTTCCTCATTTTTTTTCCGGTCTTACCCACCTCCATCCCGCCCTATGCAAAGCTAAAACTCCCCGCCCCTTCCCGGTAGTTCCAGGCTTTCCCGGCTCCTATGTGCGCGGCTCCTTTAAGCTGACTCCGGAACGCCGCGGGGAAGGCGGGGCCGAAGCCCAGCTGTCGCCAACTTGGAGGGGCGGGGTAGAACAGGGGGGCGGGGCCTGCGTGCTGCGTGCGTGCGCGTTCTGGAGGAGGCGCCGCCGCCGCTCCCGAGGCCGCCGCCGCCGCCGCCGCCGTCGCCGCGCAGAGCCGGAGCCGGAGCCGGAGCCGGAGCCACGGCCGAGAGGAGGGAGGAGGAGGAGGAGGAGGAGGAGGTGGAGGAGGTGGAGGAGGCGCTGGACCGGGGGGGTGAGTGAGGGGCGGGGAGCCCCAGACGGCCCCAGAGGGAGCGGGGGGCGCGGGTCGGCCGAGCAGAGGGTGAGGCGGCTCATGTCGCCGGTCAGTCGCCTGGCTCCCCCTTCCTCCTCCGCGTTCCGTCGGTGTCCGGGGCGGCGGCCCGGGGGCCTGGCCGGCGGGAGGGGCCGGGGATCTGGGAGGCCCGGCCGCAGCCAGGACCAGGGCCAGCCACGCCCGCGGACCGACCCGGTCGACTGTAGGCCTGCGGGAGACCGTCGGGAGGGGCCCCGGCCGGCTGTGGGAGAGAAAGAGGACATTGTGTCCCCCACCCTTCAACTCCCTGAGGTGTCATAGCACAAGCCCATTTACCTCGCCGTCTCCCCAGACACGGTGCCCTCGTCCCTCACTGCCTGAGAGACGTAGAAGGTTGGACATCGCTGCCTTCCTCCTCTTGCATGTCCCCTGTCTAGGGTCAGAGCTTCCTTCAAACCCAGCTCTCCCTTTTGGGCCGGAGGGAGGGGCGGGGGGGACACACGGGGAAGGGGGTTCTAGGGTTGGGTGAATTCTCTGTCCTCTGCTGTAGAAGTGCGGGTAGACTGGAGCGTTGCTGTCTCCGGGCTCACTTCTGTCAGGGTTCAGGGTCTCCCTTTCCTTCCTTTATTCCCCCAGTGAATAGGGCTGACATCTACATCCCACTCCACCTTCCAGCCCCTTTCCCGCCTTCTTTACCCCCCTGTCTTCCTTAGCTTACCATGTGTTCGCCTTTTCAATGTTACTTTTCATGCGTCTCTGCTTCTTCCCTGAATTTTGTTAGGGAAGAGGTCACGGTGTGATTCTTGTTATCCTTCAAACTAGCGTTGGTGAGAGTATCTCTTGCCCCCTTACTCAGGAAGTTAAGGACAGTGTCTTCAGCCGAATTGTGTAATTTACTGCTACGGGGAGAAGATGAGAGGAAGACATTTGTGCCTACAAAATGGGATCTCCTCATAGAGCTGAGAACCAGAGTTTAGGGAACCTTTGACCTCTTGGAAAAAGAACTGCCGTTGAGGAGTAATGCATTCTGTTTTGGGAGGGAAAATAGTTTTGTTACTTCTTTGAAGGGAGGAGGTATAAAAAATGAAATAAAATAATAGGGCAGAAGGTGAATGAGCCACAGCCCTACAGGTGGCCACTCTTCTCCTTAGGTGGCGGATGATAGTTCTGTTTTTATTACAGTAAGAGTAAAGCATCAGCTCTTAGATTTAACTTGGGGCTCCTACCGTCAAAAGCATGAAGGGCCGTCTCAGAAGAGATGCTGCTGGAAACAGGATTTGGAAACTTTCTTTGGGTTTCCTGTCAGAATGTGTGGGGGTGGACATGCCTATGTGTAGTTTTTCTTTCCTTGTGATGTAATTTATTTCTGTGATACTTTGACATAATAAGCGTTAAATTAGGCCCCAGACTTTCTGTCTTTATTATGCTTTCCTGTAACATTTTTGTTTTGAAATTATATGGTTCGATATTCTTTTGTAGCGTGATATTTCAGTGAATCCTGTCTAGTTTCCTTGGTGTTTTAAATTACGGTCTACTTCAGATACGATTAGCTGTTAGGTATTGAGGATCATATGTTCAGTATTTGTTGAATGAATTGAATGATTACAAAGATGAGTCAAGGTGTTAAATCTTCTGTCCTTTTGAGAGGTACCCTATATTAGGATATTGCAGTCCATTTCCAGTTTGTAAAATAGTAATTCTTAACCTTTTCTAGGCCACTGACACCTTTGAGAATATGATGAAATATATAAACTCTCTTCCCAGAATAAAGTTAATAGGCATTTATTCACAAAATTTTGCATTAATTTTAGGGACCCTCTGAAGCCAACTATGAACATCTGTCTTAGAAGTGAACTGGATGGAATCCCCACAGTTAGATATTAACTCAAAAGCCTTTGTTCACTCTTTGTATGGCCTCAGGAAGGACAGTATCTACACTTAATATACCCCAGACGACAAGTATATTCATATACGTTGATCCTGTAGTCCTTCTGGAAATGAATCCCAAGGAAATATTCCAAAAGAAAGAAAATGTTGTGTATGCACATGTTCGTTTAGTTATTTTAATAGATGGGAAGAAAAGGAAACTACTGGCCCAACAGCAGAAAGATACACACTTTTGCAGTCACTGAAAAAGGTTAGAAATGAAGATTTTTTTTTTTTTTTTTTTTTGAGACGGAGTCCTGACCTCGTGATCCGCCAGTCTCGGCCTCCCAAAGTGCTGGGATTACAGGCTTGAGCCACCGCGCCCGGCCCTTTTTTTTTTTTTTTTTTGAGACGGAGTCTCGCTCTGCCGCCCAGGCTGGAGTGCAGTGGCCGGATCTCAGCTCACTGCAAGCTCCGCCTCCCGGGTTCACGCCATTCTCCTGCCTCAGCCTCCCCAGTAGCTGGGACTACAGGCGCCCGCCACCTCGCCCGGCTAGTTTTTTGTATTTCTTAGTAGAGACGGGGTTTCACCGTGTCAGCCAGGATGGTCTCGATCTCCTGACCTCGTGATCCGCCCGCCTCGGCCTCCCAAAGTGCTGGGATTACAGGCTTGAGCCACCGCGCCCGGCCAGAAATGAAGATTATTAATCTCCTGATTGATCTTCCAGCTTCCACTCTTGCCCCTCCACCCCAAGTTGATTTCCACACAGCAGCTACAATGATGCTCACAAACTTCAGAACAAGTCTTTTTTCTATTCAAAACCCTCCAGTGTTTTCCCATCTCGGCGGTAAAATCCAAAGTTCTTACCATGGCCTACAAGCCTTACAGCGACCCGGCTATTTCTTGAATCTCAAGCCCCTTTACTTTTCCTCTTGCTTACTGTACTCCAGCCACACTGGCCTCCTAGTTCCCAAAAAGGTAAAATACACTCAGGTGTCTGCACTTGATGTCCTCTCTGCCTGTAATATATCCCTCACTTCCTTCAGGTCTCTGCACCAGTCTCAGTCTTCCCTCACTACCCTTCCCTGCCACTGTTTCTATCTCCTTACCCTGCCTTATACTCTGAAGACTAGGTTATACTAATTTTGACAGCCACAGTTGTTGACAAACGTTTCATGGTAATGCCACTGCTATACTTGCATTGGACATTATTGTTTAACATTTGAAAAACAATGTCAGTCATAAAAGGAGATCTTTCAGATTGTTAAGTTGAATATTTCAACAGCTCACATTTAAAGTTCGGATGTTAGCTTACCTCTCTTCAACATTTAACTACAGGGTGCTAATTGTTGGATACAGAGATGAATTAGACAGGGTCTCTGCCCTCAGGGGGTTTCACAGTCTGTCATGATTTGTATTGTAATAGTTACTCCAGATCTTGCCAGTGTTTAGTGTTACTCCAGATCTTGCCAGTGTTTAGTGTTACCTATGAACTTTAGTGTATGGTTGATGATATTTTATATAAAATAGGGATTAGACATCCAAATTTTCATGTCGGTAGTTGTTTTTTTCCTTACACAGGGATATTTTTAAAAATTAAAAGAAGAGTCTTGCTCTGTCACCCAGCCTGATGTGCAGTGGTGCAATCTTGGCTCACTGCAACCTCTGCCTCCTGGGTTCAAGCGATTCTCCTGTCTCAGCCTCCCGAGTAACTGGGATAACAGGTACCCAAGCCCAGCTAATTTTTTCTTTTTTTTTTTTTTAATTGTTAGTAGAGATGAGATTTCACCATGTTGGCCAGGCTGATCTCAAACTCCTGACCTCCAGTGATCCGGCCACCTTGGCCTCCAAAAGTGTTGGGATTACAGGTGTAAGCCACTGTGGCCAGCAACAAAGCGATTTTTAATGGTATCTGTAATTTGTTTAATTTCTGTTTTGTGTGCTGTTTTTAGAATTTTATAGCTGTGACAGCCCCATGTTTTGTTCTTTGCAGTAAATTGTGTAGGTACTTAGTTGTAGACTCACAGTTGAATTTTTTTGTTGTAATTCTTTATAGTTGTTCAAGAGACTTTTTTTTTTTTTTTTTTTTTTGAGACAGAGTCTTGATCTGTCACCCAGGCTGGAGTGCAGTGATGTGATCTCAGCTCACTGCAACCTCCGTCTCCCAGGTTCAAGGAATTCTCCTGCCTTAGCTTCCTGAGTAGCTGGGATTACAGGTGTGTGCCACCACACCCGACTAATTTTTGTATTTTTTTTAGTAGAGACAGGGTTTCACCATGCTGGTCAGGCTGGTCTCGAACTCCTGACCTCATGATCCGCCTGCCTCGACCTCCCAAAGTGCTGGCCTCGTGTGACTGAGACTATTGTTTTTGTTAAATAGGTCAACATTGAAATTTTATTTGGTTTATAGGGGATGATGATACCAGTTTTGATAGAAAACTATACCATTTTGAGGGCTTTGCCCAGTATTTCTGGTTCTGGAACCTAGATGGCTTAATTTGACATAGGTGGGGAGCTTTGACATCTATACAAGGGAGTGCGTTGAATCATTTGAGTTACTTGAAAGCACCTTGCTCTGTTTCTGACATGTGATAGGGACACCGTAAATGTTCATTGAACCTCAGATAACTTCTAATCTCGTGGTTCTAAAATTCTCTTTAGTTGATCAATGAAAATAACTAATGTAAAGCATTTATATTTTAATATTGAGATACATTGAATGTAAGTTTACTTGTTTATAATGTCACTTTCCAAATTAATTGGTTGTAACAATTAATTGATTACACCTAATCATTTGTAAGAAGAGTTACGGCCTATTTCCAAGAATGTTTTGCTTATTCTGATGTCATGTAAGTGCTGCATTACTTAATGCCAGATTCATATCTTATGAAACAGATTAGCATTAAACAAAAATATTTAAGCTTTAGTATGTTACTGAGACAGATGAAGTGTCCATATTTTCTTTTATTGTGTGCATGAAGTATGGGAATTACAAGCATTCGTTTTTATGTGCTTTTCAGTTTTTCATATACAAAGATGATGTTAATATTAGCTCATTTACATTTTGAAACTTTTGTAATAGTGGTATAGATTTGCACTGCATAATTCACGTTCTCTCAGTCCCCTACACACAGTTGTGAGATGACTGGTTAAGAGGGCACTTTGTTTCAAAGTTAAATGATCCAGATGAGTATTGAACCTATAAGCTTAGCTTTGTTCATTATCATGAGGTTCTGAGCAACAAAGCAGTTCAAGAGAGAACCATGCGGTGCTCTCATTTCCGCTTGAAAATAAACCTTTTAGAGGTAGAAGGTACAAACACGCATATACATGTGCACCAATAAAAAAAGGAAATTGTGTATGGTTATTAAGGTAGAGTTGAAACAGGAAATAACGTGCTTTTATAAGTGGTTTAAATAATTCTTTTAATAAAATTTTCAGAAGTACATGATATCCACATGGAAAATTAAATGTTTTATGAAATAAACTCCAATCAGTAGACAAGGTAATGGCTTTTTAAAAAGCACTAATGACTTATTTACTTAGGCTATATAAATTTAGGTTAGATAAATCTGAAAAAAATTTCTTTATAAGTCACTCAAATTTTCCCAGTGTTTCTTACCTCTAACCTGTTTAGTTTATACTGGTAGAGTGGTTCAAAGTGTTAAAGTTAACCAAATTTAAAATTAAATATGTATTCATATGTTTTAGTGTCTGAATGTATTTAAATTAGGCCATATTTCACAAGAATAGCAGTATATTAAACTAAAAAAAAAAAAACGAATAAAAGATACTATTGGGTTAATTAAAACTTGAAGTGCCTTACCTTGAACTCCTAGGTGTATACACCTATAACATGTTACTACTCATTCATGGTTTTTTGCAGTGCAGTGCTGTACCCACTTATTCTGGATGTAAAAGATAATTTTGTTCATGATAGGACTGTGGTTTAGCTGTCTTTTGTTTTTTAACTGTTTTCTTTTTTGTTTGTTTGGTTTTTTGTCTTTAGAAAAGACAAAACTATAAAAAGAGGCACAAAGAACTGAATACAACTATTTGGATATATCACAAATGCAGTTTATATGACTGTAAGTAGTGGAAATCTCTTCTTGCTGACTATATACATTTCAGATATGTCAGATGTGTAATCCAGAGAGTAAATTCACTCACTGTATTTTCAGTGACATTTTAAAATTCCTTTATCAGTATGATCATTCTGTTCTAGACACGTTGGCTGTATTATAAAACATTAAGCAAACAGGCACTAAGTTAAATATTGTAGCAGTTGAAATTTTAACACCAATCTTTCAGTTTTACACAGTTAACAATCTAGCCCAAATCTATTGATACCTTTGTAACTACCCTTTCAATTCCATCCTGTGCTTGTGAATAGGTTGCATAATTTCTTTTCTCTTTTCTCTCTTCTCTTCCTCTTCCTTTTTCTTTTTCTTTTTCTATTTCCCTTTTCTTCCTTTTTCTTTCACAGTCTTGCTATATCACCCACGCTGGTCTCCACCTCCTGGGCTCAAGCTATCCTCCCACTTCAGCCTCCTGAGTAGCTGGGACTACAGGCGTGTGCCACCACAGTTAATTCATAATTTCATTAATAGATTTCAGATTCAGTCATTGAACAGATGTTTGAGTAACCCCAAATTAGGCTCTTTGATGAATACTGAGATGTGAAGGTGTAGTTTCTGCTTTAAGGAATTTATAGTCTAGCCGTTTATTTTGTTTGCCACAGCCTGTCATGTGTTTTGTAAATCACTGTTGTATTTTCATTATAGAGTGAAAATAGAATGATACTCATATTTATAAGTAAAATAAATTGTGGACATTTCAAATTCTCTTAGTTGGTGAACAGCTATTTTGGTGGTCTTGTTTTCTAACAGCTTATTAGTGTTGGACCAAATCGGTTTCCCAGTTGTTTAAAATAGAGTTAAATAAGAATTTTTTGCTTTACTGCCTATTTTACTTCAGTCCAACACTTATTTTTAGTAAATAGCTTTTCTGCATATGTATACATACATACACACACACACACATATGCCTGTATATACAGACATTCTAGGGAAGTTGTTTCCTGGTTCAGCTAGCAATTTCAATTCTCTGTTTAATGTCAGAAGTTGTTTTGTAGAATGGCATGTTAATATTTTTTTCTACGCTGATTAAAATCATCCTTTGCCACTAAAGTCAACTATCTGCTAGGACAGAAATGTGCAAATAGACAACATGCATAAATGTGCATTTTTAGTGACTGTTATTAGCTTGACAGTTTTATTTTCAAGATCCTCTTCTCTCCCAACCTAATTATGATGTACTTATAAGGCAACAATAATATATTTAGTTAGTTTGCAAAATGAGAATAATTGTTCTGGTTTTTCCATTTTTGCATGTTTTGAGTTTGGATTAATTGGACATGTATTATTCTCAGTAGACATATATAATAAAATAGTCCATTTAACTGTGATTCTTTCTTTTGGAACATTGGCTGACTTTTAGATAGTGGACCTTGTGCAGTTTCATAAATACAGGTACTACTGAGTTTTGGATGACATTCTTTACACAACCTAAAAGTAAAGGTGAGCATAATAGAAGCTGGAAACAAGCTTCTGGGCATAATAGAAGCTGGAAACAAGTCTGACATTTTCTTTGCACTAAGAAATGTATTTCATATTCCAAGAAATATGCCCTTGTTAGGTTCAGGATGTTTTTCAGTGGTTATAACTGCTTAAACATTATTTTTTTCTGTTTATAGTAATTCATGTTATACTGTGGCATATTTTGAAAAGAATGTTAAGTGTAAAGAATAAATTGAAAAGATCCATGATCCTATCATCCAGAAAAAATTACTGCTAATATTTTTAATATACATTTTTCCAGTTCGTTCCTTGCATGTACAGATTATTTATTTATTTATTTATTTTTTTACCAAACTTAGAATTATAACTTTATATATACTGTTTTGATCCTACTTTTTTTTTTTTTTCCTGAATGGGATGTTGGTCTCCTAGATTGAGACTTTATGGTTGATTCTTTATAATACTACTATTTTAAATAATGCTGGAACAGACATTTTTTGTACATGTATCTTTGATTGCATCTCTGGTTTTTTTTCTTCTTGTAGGATAGATTCCCAGAAGTGGGGTAACTGGATCAGAGGGTGATTACCCTGTGTATAAGAGTATGTGTCTCACTGCACCTTCAATGGCATTGAGTAGGTCAGTTTTTACAGTCTTTGCCAATGTGATAGATATCTGTTACATTCTTGGGGGGTAATAACAAAAATCCTCATATTAGTAATGTGTAAAACCATCATAGTGTATGAAAGAAATTTGCAGTTATTTTCCCAAAAACTTACTGAAATGAGTTTCTTTAAAAATATTTTAGGTAAAAGTAATCTGTGATAAAAAAAATTACCCTAAAGTTGCAATTTGAGCATTTTTTTTGGAGAGCTAGAATTTTAATATTCTTTTATTAAAATGACAAACATGAGAAAGCTTGTTTTATAGTATGTAATAAGTAGAAATATTATGTAAAACTAAATTATTTCAGATAGATGAAGGGGGTAGTCACATGGTTCTGACTTTAAAAACAAAAAATCTGTTAGTGTCTAGAGCAGTAGCTCTGGAGTTAGGCAGCCTGGGTTCGTGTCCTTGCTTTGCCACTCACTAAGTATATGATTTGAGGCAACCTGCTAAATATGTGTATGATTTTATTTTTCTAAACCTTGGCTTCCTTATTTTTATAAAAGGAGAATAATAATATCTACCCCGTAGGATTGTTGAGAGGATTAGAAATAATGCGTAAGACCACTTGGCACATAGGTATTTAATAAAAACTAGCTATTTTCATTAAATTTGTTTTTTCTGACAGTCTCCTCAAGGGCAAGAAATATCTCATTTTTGTGTTCTTGTTTACATGAATAAATACAGAAATGCAAATGGGCTGTGGTGAGCAGTGGCAGCAGGAGGGGAGTGGTGGACATTCTTTGTGGTAGGAATGGCATGTGCCAAGATAGAAGGAAAGTTCAGGAGAAGTTGGAGGACAGGTGATTAATTTGACAGAAGCCTAGACTTTTGTATAGTTAGAAAATATGGAGATAAGGGAGAAATATGGAGATTGGAGTTAGACTTTTAAGCCATTGAATGCTAGGTTGGTAAGTAGACTTTTTCAGGAGTGCAAGCTTTGGTATGCGGAAAATGACTTGATAAAAGCATTCATCAAAAAGCAGATGAATTTGCTTGTAGAGTACAGAATGAATTGAGGAAGGAAGAGGTTGAAGACAGGGAATCTGGATTAATATAAACACAGGTAAGGTAAGATCTGAGGGTTTAAATGAAAACAGGGAGGATTTGGGGGCAAGTGCTTAGGCTTCATGGTTGTGAAGATCTGTGCAACCAATTTGGAGATTAAATTCAAAAGAAACAGTCTAGGCTTATATGCATTTAGGCAGCCTTTGAGAGAAGATGGGACTCAGTATACTTTGCTTGTTACTATTGGTTTTGAAAAAATTGAAGGATAAAACATTCTGAGATTCCTATCATTTCATCAGTAAAAAGCATATATTTATGCTTTTAAAAATATATATGCACAATCTCCTGCAGTAATTGTATTTAGATAGCATTTTGAGTTCCTGATTAACAGGATATCCTCGCTTTTAGACTTTGTATTTCTGGAGGTATTACCTTAAAACTCTTCACTGTAAGGTGAAGTTCTTCTGCATGTGGTTTTTGTAGCATTTGTGATTGCTGCAGGACTTTAAAAACCCCAGTCGTGTGAGCAGAGGTGATGAGAAGTGAAATATAGAGTTCTTGTTTGTTAAGCAGCTTCTAAGTAAAATATAGAAGCAAAAAAATGGGAAATTGGGTGTATGATCTTTAGAAAAACATTACTTTTAGTATTCCTGTTTTCTCCCTCACCCCTGAATTTTCCTAATTAAAAAAAGAGAGTTTGTAGATGCCATTTTTAGTCATTCTAGTACCTGACTAGAGCTCTACTCATATTTTCCACTTGACTGAATAATATAAAGCAAGTTAGCCGGAGATTGATATTAATAGTATTTCTTTTTGACTAATAAGTAAACTCACATGAACTGTGAATTGTTTGCTCGCTATCTTCCAATGGAGAAAAGAAGCAACCACCAATTTAAAAAAATACAGGCTTGTGATACTTCTAAGGTGTTTGCATTTTTTAAAACAGTGAGTTGTCATACCTTTCTTAATGTTTCTTTTAGTTTCCAAATATTGCCTAAATTCAAAAATAAAGTTCTTATTATTTTTACTCAAATCTCTTCCCTTTAAAAGTATCCTTGAAAATATTTTTAAATGAATAAGCAAATGTAACTCATAGTGCTCATTGTAGTGTTGGGGATTGTGTGCGTGTGACTTTTTTTTTTTTTTTTGCTATGCGAATCTGCAAAAGCCCAGGTCTGGTCAACTGAATGAAATTTCATTTACTAAAGGGGCTTCAGATATTCAAAACGATGATTTAATGTCTACAGACTATGAGTCTCTCTTGAATAGGTTTGAGGATACTTCTGCCTGTTTGTCCAGCAGAAATCTGAGCTATAGTCATTCTCTCCCCATCACTCCTACTCCTTAAACTGTAGCTGAGAGAAGAGCGTAGTCCTTAGTTTGGGCCATTCTGGTATTGTCACTATGATGGACTGTTGTCTTACATTTTTAGAAATGTGCTTGCATCTTGACAGAAAAATTATTAAATTAAGTAGCTAGCAGTTTATGGTATACTGTTATAAGATAGTTCATTTAATTTTTATATAAGGTGACATACGAAGTGTCTGAAATGTGAATAGAGTATTATAGCCTATCCCAGAGGATTAAAATAAAAGACAATGAAGCCTACTGGTTGAATAAAATATTATGTATATTTTTCTTTATCAGAAGATTTTTTTCATACTCCTTTTGAATCAGCAATTTTGAATGCTAACTATAAATTCTTGACTAAGAAATCAGTTATTCCCTACTGTAATAATAAACAGTTTGGTTACTCGTCCAACATGTATTTATTGAGTGATTATTGAGTGCTTGATACTATTCTAGGAACCAGAGATTTAGCAGTGAATAAGGTGTGCTTTCATGGCAATTTTTATACCACTGAAGGGTTGATGATCGTAGAGAAACACAGTAGAAAAACAAGTAAATAAGATCATTTCAGAGGTCCCAAATGCCATGAAGAAACTGTAGCAAGATGAAATGATAGAGAATGATGAAAGGGTTTTAAATTGAGTGTTGTGGAAAAGCTCACTGAGATGGTGAAATTTAATGTGGCACCCGAATTACAAAATGCCAGACACATAGCGGTATATAAGAAGAATGAACCAGGCAGAGGGCCCAGTTGGTGCAAAGGCCTTAAAGTGGGAAGCAGGTCATCATGTTTGAGGAAGAACAAGAAGATCCTTGTCATCACAAGACTAGGAAAAGCCTGGTAGATGAGGTTTATAGGGAACAACTCACCGGATATTATTTCTCTTTATGGGTAAATATATGCAACTTATGAATTTGAAGATGGTGTTACTAATAATACTCATTTAAATCTGTAGGATAACCAGTAGTTTTTCTAGACATACAGAATCACTGATTTATGGTCCATAAATTGTGTTTTTTCCCAGGGATCTGCAGAGATAGGAAAGAATTATGATTAGTATTATAAAAGGCCAAATGAAAATTGTGCATTTACTCTAAACAGATTTATACAGGTAAAATATTATGTATCTTTTCTTTGACCAATGATTATATTGACTCAAATCATTATCATGCATTGTAGCGATTTCCAGATTGTTAAGGAAATAAAATATTGTTCTTATCCCTTCAAGATCCTAGCATTGGGTTTTGTTAGTTTTTAAGTCTTTGGCAATTTGAGAATTTTTACTTGTGTGATTTTGATTAACTTTTACTTACGTGATTAATAAGATGTCAATGCAGTTGGTAGACAAAAATCTTTAAAGACGCGAAACCCATGGAAGGGAATAGAGTTTTTTTGTAGAAAGGTTGGGAGCCATTGATTAATGTCCTATCTGTAATGAACCTACAGGGAGAAGGGAATCATGTTTTTGAGTGTAGACCCCTTATATCCTATTTAATTTGCACAGTCAATCTATAAAGTAGATATTGTTCAGTTTTTTACAGCCGATGAAACTCAAAGTAATTATATAATTTGTGAAAATTTACACAGCTCCAATAATAGAGGATCATGTGGATGGTAAACTTCCAGAAGAAGGAACTTCTGCAATACAAAGCAGAAAATAGGTGATCAATACATATTTGTATCTTGCTTAAATGTAAACATGAATGAATGAGTAAATGACAGGAGACTGCCTCTATCCCTATACTGTTTTCAGTGAGTCACACCATTTTTCTCTTAAATGAGTCTAGAAAATTTCTTCAGAAGTAAAGTGACTTCACCTGTCTTTTTTTTCATAAATCATATGGTAAAAATCCTGAGGAGAGAAATAAAGACCAAACACTTACAAAGTATAATTTTCTCTTAGGCTTTGTTAACTGAGTAATTTGTAGAATTTTCAGCTTTAAAAAAAAGTCTGGTTTGCACCATAGTATTCATTATCAGTAACCTCTTTTGGTTCTGTTTGTGTCTTAATTTTTTTTTTTGGTAACCATTTAAGAATTTAGTATTCTGAAATGAAGTGATGGAATTACAGTAGTCCAGATGTTTGTGTAGCCAGCGTTAGTTGTCTACCTAATATCTATCAGTCTGTGGGGAGTGGGGCAGGGTTGCTGGCATATGTTTCTTTCTGTCTTCTATTAGAATATCAAAGTGTGTGATTTGTTGCTTAGAAATACGAACTGATAATTCTTGGTTTTTTTTTTTTTTTTTTTGAGACGGAGTCTCGCTTTGTCGCCCAGGCTGGAGTGCAGTGGCCGGATCTCAGCTCACTGCAAGCTCCGCCTCCCGGGTTTACACCATTCTCCTGCCTCAGCCTCCCGAGTAGCTGGGACTACAGGCGCCCACCACCTCGCCCGGCTAGTTTTTTGTATTTTTAGTAGAGACGGGGTTTCACCATATTAGCCAGGATGGTCTCGATCTCCTGACCTCGTGATCCGCCCGTCTCGGCCTCCCAAAGTGCTGGGATTACAGGCTTGAGCCACCGCGCCCGGCCAATTCTTGGTTATTTAATTTAATGGTTAGTAGGATAAATGAGGGCTTTTTTTTTTTTTTTTTTTTTTTTTAACATCTCTACCCAGGCAGAATAGGAGTATGAAATCTCTCAACCCTGTGTTTATCAAGTTTCTAATCCTTCAGATTAATTAATATCTTAATAAGTTTTAAGTTTAGTATTCTTTTAAATGAATATTTAAAATTAGGAATGGATACCTAAAGGATGAAAGTAAATACAGTTAATTGAGAAATTGAAAGAAATCCAAGTAAGTTTGAGAAAGGAACATAATTATGATACAGAATTTACCATAGGGGAATGACACACAGAAGTTGACGTGCTAGACTGTGGAAAAGGAATTTATTTTCTCAAAGAAGAGAAATGAAATTGATGGAATGAGGGCTGGGAGGAGGTAAATTATGGTTGAAGGAATAGAATACTTTGGATTAGATATTGGAGCCCACGGTCGGGCGCGGTGGCTTATGCCTGTAATCCCAGCACTTTGGGAGGCCGAGGCGGGTGGATCACCTGAGGTTGGGAGTTTGAGATCACCCTGACCAACATGGAGAAACCCCGTCTCCACTCAAAAAAAAAAAAAACACACAAAAAAACTAGCTGGGCGTGGTGATGCATGCCTATAATCCCAGCTACTCGGGAGGGTGAGGCAGGATAATCCCTTGAACCTGGGAGGCAGAGGTTGTGGTGAGCCAAGATGGCACCATTGCACTCCAGCCTGGGCAACAAGAGTGAAACTTCATCTCAAAAAAAAAAGATACTGCAGCCTACATAGACCTTCAGAGAGTATATGATTACTCTGTCACCATTTGTGGCAGTATAATTACTACTACATGAGGTATGGTGTCTTGTTGGTTTGAGTTGGAAGGACAATAAACCTAGATCAAATGAAGAGGGTTGTTGTGAAGAAGGAACGTATTTTAAAATTTGTTTCTAGTTGTCTGACACTTGTTATGACAGGTCTATGAAAGATAACTTTATATGATATTTTGGTTCTTGGTATCCGCAAAGTGTTGGTTTTTAATTTTCCCTGGTGGATTTCTGTATGACAGATTTTAGACTGCCCTACTATTGCATCTTGCTGTTCTCCATTCTAATCATACAATTGATTTAGTAATGACATACATCACCCCCAGCATGAAGTTTTTATGCTTCAGAAAATTGTTTGGCATACAAAGGGCAAGTATCAATTTGCTCTGTAAATGTGTATCTGTAAAAACTGGTGTGATTATTTAAGGATATCAGATTAACTTAAGAAAAACCATAGGCAAGTGATTTGGGAGGGAGAATATTATAATCAGGCACACCTTTATTTGCATGTTTAGATTTTCATATATTAGGTTATTTTGGTAGTGTTTCTTTTACATTCAAATGGTAAGAAGCCTGGGAGTTTAGTATCTCGAAATTGGTCTAATAGTATATAATCTTTTAAAAAAGTTCCTGTGTCGGCCGGACGCGGTGGCTCAAGCCTGTAATCTCAGCACTTTGGGAGGCCGAGGTGGGCGGATCACAAGGTCAGGAGATCAAGACCATCCTGGCTAACACGGTGAAACCCTGTCTCTACTAAAAAATACAAAAAACTAGCCAGGCAAGGTGGCGGGCGCCTGTAGTCCTAGCTACTTGGGAGGCTGAGGCAGGAGAAAGGCATAAACCCGGGAGGCGGAGCTTGCAGTGAGCTGAGATCTGACCACTGCACTCCAGCCTGGGCGACAGAGCAAGACTCCATCTCAAAAAAAAAAAAAAAAAAAAAAAAAAGTTTCTGTGTCTTTTTGAATACTTAGTTTCACACCTAGGACAAACCTCAGTTGTAAAACATCCCTTTGAATTTTAAATTACTGTTTAATAACTTCTGACTAGTATTTCACTAAGTGTTACAACTTTTATATTGGAATAGCATTATAATTCAAGAACCAACCAAAATCTGCCGTAGAAACCATGGGTTGGAGGGTTTTAGTTGATATACTCATCCTGTTATTCCCATTATGCTTCAGACTTGGACTGCTGTCACAACAGAACATGCTTGAGATTGTGTCACCACTCAGTGCCATCTGCCTACATGTGTACATAAGCTATAGTAGGCCTTAGATACTGGATATAAAGAATCATTGTTTTATGGTTTTCTTAACTGACTCTGCTTAAGTTCTAGTGTTCTGGGCTGAGCCTGTGGTCAATTTTGATCTTTTGCATTTATAACAACACTCCCATAACCACGCATTCAGTGTCCTCTGTGTGTTGGCATACCAAAGATGGACATGTGAAGTTTTTAATAGTGCAAAGAAAATGGCTATTTAATCAGTAAAATTTAAAGATGATTTTTAAAAACATTCAAATATTTGAGAGAGTGCCCTTTATATGAAGGACCAACTATCTCTTCCCACCCTGGTTAATTTTCACAATATAATAAACTATTTTTTAGTTATATAGGCCAAAATGTTTTATAGAAAATCAGTCATAAAATTGCATTTGTCTGTGCTATTTTTAAAAAGTTCTCTATTGTTACGTTGGTAAATGCAGAATACCAGTGTTTACATAGTATGAGTTTTGTACTTATTTTTAAAACATGTATCTATTCATGTGTAGAACATAGGCTAAAAGGAAACACCAAAAGACCTAGATTGTTATCTCTGATGTGTGGGTTATAGATACTTTATATGTTATATATTATATAATATATATTATTATAGGTTATATTATATTTTATTTCCCTTGTTAAGCCTTTTATGAACTCTACCTTCTTTTTATTTATTTATTTTATTTTTTCGAGATGGAGTCTCCCTCTGTCTCCAGGCTGGAGTACAATGGTGCGATCTCGGCTCACTGCAACCCCCACCTCCTGGGTTCAAGCGATTCTCCTGCTTCAGCCTCCTGAGTAGCTGGGATTACAGGCACACACCACCACATCCAGCTAATTTTTGTATTTTTAGTAGAGATGGGGTTTCACCATGTTGGTCAGGATGGTCTCGATTTGCTGACTTTGTGATCCACCCGCCTCCCAAAAGTGCTGTGATTACAGGCGTGAGCCACCACGCCTGGCCTGTTCATATATTTTATAATCAAACTAAGAGTTCTAAAATGAATTCATTATAGAGTATGAAATTAAATTTAATAAAGCTTTTAAAGATAAAGATTCTTAGGTGATAAAATGAGTTAAAGGTTTTACAAATAAATAGGATTTCTGAAGTGGAATTTTATGTTATGGTAAACATTTTTCCTTTAAAACTAAAACAAACACACAATTAAGTTGCCATTTTCTGGGCATGGGGATGAGAGAAATAGGAAAGGTTTTGTACTGTTGTACCTTGCCTTGGAAACCTTTTGATTCTTCTGACTCAGATTTGCTTCAGTTACATCACATGCTGTTTTATGGATAAGTGTTTAATTATAGGATTTAAACTTATTTATATAAATGGTATGCAAAATCTTGCTTTTAATATTTGGTCATTTGTATTTGTGGTCAGCAGGCAAAACACTTGGCAAAAGTTTGCATATAGTGCCTACCAGTTTTTCTCAGTTTTCTCATCTATCAGTGGAAAAAGAACAGTATCTATGTCTTAGACTTGTTTGAGGATTAAATAAGCATGCCTGAGGTACAAGAAGCACTTAAAATTATTGCTGCTGTTATTATCCCAAAGTTGGGATTGATGTTTCTTTGTTTCCTTTGTATTTTGTTTTGTTTCTGAAACAGTGTGTCACTCTGTCACTTAGGGTGGAGTTCAGTGGCTGCAATCTCTGCTCACTGCAACCTCTGCCTGCAGGGTTCAAGCAATTCTCGTGCCTCAGCCTCCCAAGTACCTGGGATTATAGGTGTGTGCCACCACACCCAGCTAATCTTTTTATTTTTAGCAGAGATGGAGTTTCACTATGTTGACCAGGCTGGTCTTGAACTCCTGACCTCTGACCTCAGGTGATCCCCCTACCTCAGCCTCCCGAAGTGTTGGAATTACAGGTGTGAGCCACTGTGCCAGGCTGGCATTGATGTTTCTGTGAAACTGAGCTAAAAGATCCCTAGGGACTGGAACAATATATTATGCCGTGTATCCCCTGTTTTGGTCAACCCTGTGTATTCCCCATTAATTAAGTGGGACCATTAACCCCTCACTTAGGTAGTTTCATTGTTTATGTATACAATGAATCTTTGGCATTCATGACTTAATAGTTTAGACCTAAAATATTTAGCATGAAAACTTTATAATCTGGTATAGGCAGAATTTTGAATTCAAGGCTGATGTGCTGAACAAGTCTGTTAACTAGAGAATTGAGTATAGCTGACAGTATCCCAGTTTTTATTACCCAACAGTGACATGACTTTTGTTCTCTACTTAATTTTCATCATAGAATTAAAAACTGTTTCTTTGTGAACATAGTGCCCAGAGAAAGCCCGATAAAATGTAAATCTTTGAATACATTAAAGGGAAGGAGTGAGTTTACTGGGAATTTCTAGATTTCCAGCCTCTTATATTATTTCTATTACTTCAGTACATAATTTTTTAAATCTCTCAGGCCAAATTAAAATATATTTCCTGTCTAGATTTCATATTTCCATGGAGTGGTGTGATGATGTAAGTGTGCTTCATTTAATAAAAGCTACTCTGGTATACCTCGTAACCCCGCTTGCAGAAATACTGATTTTATGGGTCTGGGATAGGCCTAGGGTGCTGTGTTTTACTCCTGTGGGTGATCCCCAGATGATTCTGATGAGATACTTTTTCGGTTTATTTATCTCTATATTTTCATTTTACTATTATTTTTAAAAAATGCTTTGTGTTGTATTTTTAAAGCCATAGGAGTAAAGAAGCACATTTTATATTTAATAATGAAAATTAATGATATGTCTTAGCTTTCCATGGTTATGTTTTGTTTTACCTTTTCAATTAGTTAAATGTGCGTAGATTACTTAAGTCAAACTCAAGTAATACCAAGTTCATTGTAGAAAAAAAATAAAGTACCAATTAGAGATTATTTCTCAGCCTTTTTAGATATTTTTCTAATTGTCCCCCTCATGAAATTTTAATGCCACAGATATAACTGTATATTTATGTATTGTATGTGTATCTGTGTTTTATGCACTAAAAGAATAAGAATTCTTTTTTTTTTTTTTGCCCCTCAAGAGCCAATTTTTACCCCATTGGTGGTGATACTGCCCCTGTTGAGAATGCATGCAATAAGCCAAAACAAAAATCACATTTAATTTTACCTTACAACTTGTTAATATTTTGGCATGCATCTTTCTCAGTGATGTTCAATGTATATATGCCTTTGATGAAAGTGAAATCAGATACATAATATTTCATGCACCCTTTTTTCTTAATATTTTGTGAATTTTCATGATAAATGAATATCTTTTAACAGTATCATCTCTAATGGATAAATACTATAGATGTATAGTAGTATGTGAATTTGCCATCATTTTTTAAAATGATTTTTCTATAGTTTTCAAGTTTTTATTATAAAAGTTCTTCTATGAATATCATTATAGTTGAATTTTTCCATGCATCCTTAATTATTTCTGCAGGATAAATTCCAAAAAGTAGAATTACTTCATTCTGTACATTTTAATATTTTTTGGTGTGTGTGACTTAGAAAGTGAAAGTCCCTTTCCCCAAGGGCAGCCACCATTAAAATGAATCTTTGTCTAGCCTTTTCCTGTATATATCCTAACATAAATAGCTATATATATTATTTATATAAAAACTACATATAAATAATTTATATAGCTGTATCTGTCTTTTAAAAAAGAAAAATAGATTGTTCCTTAACTACAGCAAGTTGCTTTTTTGCCTAATGCATTTTGCCTGAAAGATTTTGGTCATCTCATATCACTATGTATAATTCTACCTCATTCTTGAAAGCTGTATGATACATAGTAATTTGTCCATTCTTCTATGGAAGGATCTTTTCTTTCCCATTTTGTTTTGTTTTTGTGTATGTCTTTGTTTTTAGCATAAATTCCTATTTGTAATGGAATTCTGGGTCATTTAAGAATTGAAAGTATATGTGCAGATCTTTTTTTGTGTGTTTATTTGTCTTTCTTTCTTTCTTTTCTTTCTTTTTTTTTTTTCTGTTTTTGTTTTTGAGACATGATCTTACTCCTACCCCTAGGCTATGATGCTGTGGCAGGATTGTGGCTCATTGTACTCAGGTGATTCCCCCACCTCAGCCTCCTGAGTAGCTGGGACTACAGACGCATGCCAATATGCCTGGCTAACTTTTTGTATTTTTTGTAGAAACAGTGTTTTGCTACGTTGCCCAGAATGGTCTTGAACTCTTGGGCTCAAGCCATTCACCCATCTTTGCCCCACAAAGTTCTGGGATTATAGGCATGAGCCACCGTACCCTGTGTTTTCTATTTTTTTCATTCCTTTATTTGCCTACTCTGGTATTGGACCAGATTTTAATTACTTTTATATCAGGAAATATAACATGTTCTAATAAGTAGGCAGATAAGTCACAGTTGAATTTTGGCTAAGTGTTTGGTTTTTATCTTTTTTTTTTTTTTTTTTAAGACAAGTATTTGTATTTTAAATAGTCTAGAATAATACAGATTTTTGAGGACTTTTAGGGCCTGGCAGTAATTCAGAACTCTAAAAGCACATCAAAGTTGCATAGTGAACAAACAACCTATTGAACTGTGAGCTTTCTGGGAATACTTGGAACCATAACATTTCTGTCAAATATGCCTTTTAATCTTTGGTTTATTGATTGAAGTATTTTGGACTTACACTCTTTCTGCTGTCAAGCTTTTATTCTTTTTAAAGGAGATATACTCTCTATCTTTTTTACATTTCTGGTAATGTATTTACGTACATCATACTGTGTTGTTTCTGCTTATTTCTGTAGTTCTCTACTTATGTGTTACCTTCAGAGTTATACATACATTTTCCTGAGGTTTAGTCTAATATAGCTCAAAATATCAGAATAGATGTTATAGTAGGTAACACTTATGAATTAGAATCTGAATTTTTAAAAATCTAGTGTTTTTGCTGGATTTATGTAGGTTTCTTTATGAGAAAACAGTAAACATTGCATATGAATTACACTTTGCTTTTTAAAGTAGAAATATGTTTCCTTTCTAAAACTAATTTTTTTCTGAGACTATTTTTTCTTTAAATGTAGCCACTCACAGTATTGTTAAAATTTTTAAATGTTGATTCTGATACTATTAGTAACTAATATGAGCTTTTTTTTTTTTTTCGTTAGGACATACTGTCAGGTGAGATTCTCAAATGGTTTTAGTGTTCTGGAAGAGTTAGTTTACCTTTGTAATGAAAAATCTCTCCTGAGAGTACTACACTCACCACTAGGATGAAAACTAATCAAATAAATATAATAAATGGTAGTCAGTACCCAGGCATTTCAGACAGCACTGTTTTCTGACACTAGCCTCCCTTGGAGTTGAGTTGTCACCACAGCTAGGTTAAGCTTATTGCAGAGGTTTACCTTGCTTTGAATTGTGGGTCTGCATCTGTCAAAGTGAAAAGCCAACTTCTTCCCTTCATGGTAGTGGTATGCTTTTTGCATGGTGTGTTTATGAAAATTAAATCACAACAGTGATTTTGTGTGTCGAGGTTTACCATTTAGGTTAGAGATTGTATTCTTTGGTGCAAAATTTAACCTAAATGCTTTGTGTATGTACATAAAACTGAATCCTTTATCTCAGAATCACAGCTGCAAACAAATGACAACCCATGCTTGAGCATTAACTCATTATCACTTAGACCTTTGGCCAAGCCTGATTGCTTAGATAAAGCCTTACCTACCACCATTGCCTACTTCTTTGTTTTTTGAAGACTGAAACCATAGAAAAACTTCAAATTCATTTAACTGAATAGTCCATGTAAGTGATGTTTAATTTATTTTTAGGACGATATTTGATTTTAACTAAATATTATGTGAGATTATTATAAGCAATTACAAAAACTAGAATGTGTGATATTTTGTGTTTTATAAAACTTAAAATGTTTTTATTATTTCTCATTATTTAAAACATTTTTTCCTCAATATTGTGATGAATTAGTATCAGTAAGACTTTAATAATAGCCATCTGATAGCAAGGATTCTTTAATAGATTTGTTAGAATATACATCTTCACAGTACATAGAAGTTGAGAGATTTTTATGTTTCGTGTAGTGACTAAAAGCAAGCTGTTTTTCAGGAAAGTATCAAGTAATTTTTACTAGCCCTTTTTTGTAATTATTTTCCTATTCAAAGTAATAATAAAGTAATCCTTGAGCATCCTTTTAGTCACATGGTTTTTTAATAGTTCACTATTTTTGACCAGGCATGGTGGCTCACGCCTGTAATCCCAGCACTTTGGGAGGCCAAAGTGGGAGGACAGGTTGAGCCCATGAGTTTGAGACCACCCTAAGCAGCATAGTGAGACCCTGTCTCTACAAAAATTAAAACAAAAAATTAGCAGGGTGTGGTGGCACATACCTGTAATCCCAGATTCTCAGAAGGCTGAGTTGGGAGGATTGCTTGAGCATGGGAGGTTGAGGCCGCAGTGAGCCATGATTGCGCCACTACACTCCAACCTCGGTGACAGTGAGACCCTGTCTCAGAAAAAACAAAAAAGCCACTATTTTTGTTAAGTAATGTATTTTAAAAAGAATACAGGTAATGCCCTGAAAAGTACAGATCAAGAAGGCAAATGAGACAAAAATAATGGTTTTCGGTTCGCTGTGTATCCTTACAGAAGTTTCCTGTAAAAACATGCATATGTACATATACGCATATATAGAAATAATTAGTTTTCTTTTTATAATTCATTTTGTTTTTAAGTCTTCAGGTGTAGCAATGAGACATGAAGACTAGTTCTATATTAGCCTGCTAGTAAATAAAAATTCCACTCTTCAGAGGTTAAGTTTTGTCAAGTTTCTCTCATCTTCCTGCTTCCTCCCTCCCTTCACTCTTATTCTATTCTTACCACTCCTCTCCTTGAGAGGAGAGAAGTGTATAGTGTGGTGGGTTGCAATGCTGGCTTGGCTGTACATTAGATTTAACTGGGAGCTTTGAGAAATATCCACATTCTGGATCCACCTTCCTGATTCTTAATTAATTGGTCATAATGATGCAGGGGATGTGGGAGGAGAACATTCTTAGCCTGCGTATAGAAGCTTGCCTCAGCTTCGGAGTTCAAATATGGTCTGCGGGAAAGCAATGATTGAATCCAAGGGGCCCAGTTTCTCTGCCTTCTAGAAGGAAGGGGTGTGTGTGTGTGTGTGTGTGTGTGTGTGCACGCACGCGCATGCGTGCATGCACATAGGTCTTTGTAATCCTTTAAATTCTCTAAGAAATGTACCACCACAGTTTTCTAATTTATTCTAGTATTGGTTTATCCATAGTGTTTGTATACTTTAATTCTAAAGAAAAACAATATTTGCACAGTACAGGTTAGATAGACAAGAAGAAGACTGGTAAGGCAATATAGTATTGTAGTTAACCACACTGATGCTAGAGCCACAGTGCCTGAGTTATAATCCTGGCTCCATAATTTATGTATGTTGAGCTTGGACAAGTTAGTTTTAGCCTTTTTGCCTCATCTATAAGATGGGGACAGTAGACTGGGAGTGGTGGCTCATGCCTGTAATCCCAGCACTTTGGGAGGCCAAGGCGGGCAGATCACCTGAGGTTAGGAGTTCGAGACCAGCCTAACGAACATGAAGAAACCCCGTCTCTACTAAAAATACAAAAATTAGCCGGGTGTGGTGGCACATGCCTGTAATTCCAGCTACTTGGGAGGTTGAGGCAGGAGAATCACTTTAACCTGGGAGGTGGAGGTTGTGGTGAGCCGAGATTAAGCCATTGCACTCCAGCCTGGGCAGTAAGAGCGAAACTCTGTCTCAAACAAACAAACAAAACAAAAAGGGACAATAATCCCCACCCCATGGAAATGTGAGGATTAAAAATACTAGATGTAAAGTGCTCAAAGCAGTATTTTATGCATGGTAAATGTACAATAAATAACAGTTAATTCATTTATTCCTTTTCATGTATTCTATTTTCTAACATTTCTTACCCTTTTCTTGCTTATTCCTCCTGAAGTTAATGCTTCCTCTGATAAACTAGAGTAGGTGTTTTTTTTTTTTTTGAGACAAAGTCTCACTCTGTCACCCAGGCTGGAGTGTGGTGGTGTGATCTTGTCTCACTCCCGGGTTCAAGCGATTCTCCTGCCTCAGCCTCCCAAGTAGCTGAGACTGCAGGCGTGCACCACCACACCTGGCTAATTTTTGTTATTATTAGTAGAGACGGGGTTTCACCACGTTGGTCAGGCTGGTCTCAAACTCCTGGCCTTGTGATCCACCCTCCTCAGCCTCCCAAAGTGCTGGGATTATAGGCGTGAGCCACTGTGCTTGGCCAGCTAACTTTTTTTGTAAGGGGCCAGATAGTAAGTACTTCAGGATTTTGGGGCCATATGGTCCCTGTTGCACATATTCAACTCTGCTGTTATAGGGTAAAAGCAGCCATTTATATAAGCAAATGAGAGTGATTGTGTCTCCTTTATTTATGGACACTAAAAGTGAATTTCATGTAATTTTCACGTTATAAAATATTTTTCTTCTGATTTTTTTGTATAACAACATTCAAGAATATAAAAACAGTCCTTGATTCACAAGCCACACAAAAAAAGACAGTGGCCCAGATTTGGCCTGTGGCTCATAGTGTGCTGGTCCCTGAAGTAGGGTAAATGAACCTGCACATTCTGATAACTATTTTAGGCATCTGCTGTTTCTTGGACATGCCTTCATTTTTTAATTTCTCTGTACTTTGGGAGAATCTAGAAGGTAATTTTTTGGCATCAAGTTTAAAACTTTAAAATTCTACTCACAGCTTTGAGCTTAAGCTGTTTATTAGCACTATTTGAAACTGTGAAACTTTGTGAACTCTCTCCTCCTCAAACAATGACATATATAACTATATTTAGGGTTCTTTGGTTGTAAGCAAAAGAACCATCATGGTTCACTGGAGATTTTATTCTTTGGTGCAGAATTTAACTTAAATGCCTTGTGGGTGTACATGAAACTGAGTCCTTTATTTCAGAGTCACAGCAGCAAGCAAATGACAACCTGTGCTTATCGTCAGCACTAGTATGTAGTAGGTGTTCTCTCAGAGAACTGGGCAGATACCTACAGAACCTGTAAGACGATGCACCCATTTACACACCATACACACACACACACGCATACATTATGTAAATCAAGAGATTTATTTCAAGGAGTTGGCTTATGTGATTGTGGAGACTAGAAAGTCCAAAATCTGTACGGCAGACCAACACATTGCAGGTTCTGTAGGTGAAGCTGATAATGCAGTCTAGCAGTAGAATTTCTTCTTCAGTGAAACCTGAGTTTTGCAAAGTAAGGCTTTTCAACCGATTGGATGAGGCCTACTCACATTATTGAGGATAATCTCCTTAAAGTCAGCTGATGGTGAATGTTAACCACATTTAGATAATACCTTCATGGCAACACTTCCATCCATTTGAATAACTGGGTACTAGAGTCTAGCCAAGTTGACATGTCCAACTAGCCGTTACACAGTTCAATATATATTTGTCCAATAAAAGGATGAACAAATGGCTAAAATGGTTAAACAGAAAAATGTTTATTTGGAGGATGTTGAATAACAGAATTTAAGTAAAAAGTGAGCACTTAGGCCTCAAGAAGTCCTGAAAAGAACCAGAGCAGTTTGCAGGGGTAGGGACCTAGGTAGTAGTAAGGAACAATGTCTTCAGTGTGCCACAGTCATAAAGAATCAGCTCTAGCCATTTTCCTTCCTCACATCACTCTAAGATTCAGCTTCCTGGGAAACTCAGCCTGATTAGTGTAGACTGAGTTTAGGTCACATGTCTCCCTTGCCCAGTGAAAAGTGGGGACACCTTGATTGACATTCTCACCACAACTGCATTCAGGAAGATAAGGATTGTTTCCCAATAAAGTATCACAATGCTATTAGCAAAAGAAGGAGGAATACTAGACATACACAAATAGCAGATGTCCACTTCACCAACTCTTGATATCTCACGTAGATGGTCAGCTGATAAAACTAACATGGATCAGAGCCAGATTATGTAGAGCATTACAAGGCCTGATAATGAGCTTGGGCCTTATCCTCTAGAATAATGGAACTTTTTTTTTTTTGAGAGGGGGGTCATAGATCTCTTTGAAATTTTGAAATTTTGGGGCCACATATTGTGCCCTCTTCTCTCCTAGAAGATTATACCTATGCTTTAAAAAATATTTGTTTTTGTTTTGTATAACATTTCAAGAGTTTATTTTACCTCTTGAAGTACATCCATAGTTGGTGAAAAGAGGAGCTAGTATCTTAATCTGAAAAACAATAAAAATATTATATCTCTCTCAGCTTCTGATATTTGCACTGCTAATTCTCCGTAATCTCTTTGATTTCTCTTGGAGGAATTTGGTTAAGAGATGATGAGGGTCTTATTAACACAGTGTGGAAATAGGGATAAAAAGAATTTACAATTGAAAAAATTATTTAGGAAACAAAATATGCAGAACTAGCTTGACTGTTGATTATATATGGGGAGTAGAGTCAAGTATGGCTTATAGGGTTTTAGCTTGTAGGAATTACAGGGGAAATATATAGGGTAGGTAGAAAGGTTGACCTTAATTGTGAGAAGGGACAGCCTCATCCTTTGGGACTTTAGGAAAAAAGATGATAGTAACTGGACTTAAGTTTATCAAGAAGGAAGGGAATGAGAGAGGAAGTGGAGTAGAGATGGTAAAAGGATTGATGTGCAGTACTGAGGGTCCAGGTGAGATTTCACACCAGGAATTTGAAGTAGTGACATCAGTTATATAATAATATTTTCTCCAGCAATGAAGAGAAAGTTTAAGATTCACTAACAGTTGATGTGTACTGGTTGATTTGGGGGTGAAACAACAGGAATACGTGGAATAGAGGAATCTGAGCAAAGACTAACTCAAAGATGGTGGTGTATAACTTACAGAGCTCCTATTCTGTGTTGGGCACATAAATAAGCTTTGTAGATACCATTTCATTTACTCAAATAATCCTACGAGCCAGGCACTGGTATTCCCATGATGAAACTGAGGCACAGAGAGGTTAAGACACTTGCCTAGGATTATAGAGCTAGTAAGTGGCAGAACTGGGCTTTAAACCCAGGAAGCTAGGTCCCAAAGTCTGTGTTCTTAACTACTAAGCTACACTGTTGATCACTCTTGGAGTCATGGGTTAGGAGAAAAGGAAGGGAAACAATAAGCTGGGAGAAGATGAAGGGCTCAGGACTCAAAGTTGATGCTTCAGTGAGGTGGAAAACCTGTGCTGTGGGGTTTTCCTCAGATTATACACACATGCACACTTGTTTATATCAGGTTAGGTGCTGGAAAAAAAAGGTAATTAATTTAGATATTTACCAGGAATTCTTTCAGGAGCATTTTTCATGAGTCATATTTGCACCGCACAATTCTTTTTGCTTCATTTTTATGTAGTAGAAGGCAGTAAGGAATTCTTGTACAAGTAAACATCTTTTCCTTTTGTACCCCTCACCACTGCGAATTTGATAGAACCCTTAGTAAATGACCAGGTTGTGTTCTACACGTTTTTTTCTCTCCCACAACATAACATGGGTTTGGCAAGCTTTAAAATATATTAGTGTGTTTGTATCCACTAGTATACCTCTGCCCATTTAATAGGATATCCCTGCCAGTTAGAGCTAGTGATGTTTTGTTCTAATTTGGAGAGATAACGTGTGTCTGTCTTTAAATTCTCTGTCAGTTTTCCTTTTTGTAAAAAAAACTTGTTGCCCAAATTATAAATAAATTTGAGCAAATGCAGACTAAGGGAATAAAAAATCAATGCATCCATTGGAGTAGAACACCTTCTCTTTTTCTTTTTCTTTTTTTTTTTTTTTTTAGACGGAGTCTCGCTCTGTCCCCCAGACTGGAGTGCAGTGACGCGATCTCGGCTCACTGCAAGCTCTGGTACCCTGCAAGCTTCCATACACTGTAAGCTGCACCTCCTGGGTTCACGCATTTCTCCTGCCTTAGCCTCCTGAGTAGCTGGGACTACAGACGCCCGCCACCACACCTGGCTAATTTTTGTATTTTTAGTAGAGGTGGGATTTTACCGTGTTAGCCAGGATGGTCTCCATCTCCTGACCTTGTGATCCACCCGCCTTGGCCTCCCGAAGTGTTGGGATTACAGGCGTGAGCCACCGCGCACGACCGAGTGGAACACCTTCTCAACATAGAACTGGTTGATTTATTTTTTCCTGATGCTTGGCTTTTTCCAATATTTTGTTACCCAAGATAACATTAGTCGAACTAGCACTTTGAGGAAAGGAGTTAAAAATTTTTTTCTTGTTAAATTTGGGTAACTGGTCATATTTTCCTTTGTCTCTCACTGTCTCATACCCTTAGATCAGGGGTCTCCAACCCCTGGGCCACAGACTAGTGAGTAATGGTCTGTGGCCTGTTAGGAACCAGGCTGCACAGCAGGAGGTAAGCAGCATTGAGTATTGCTGCCTGAGCCCCGCCTCTTGTCAGATCACTAGTGGCATTAGATTCTCGTGGGAGTGCGAACCCTATTGTGAATTGCACATGCACATAATCTAGGTTGCATGCTTCTTATGAGAATCTAATACCTGATGATCTGTTGCTGTCTCCCATCACCCCCAGATGGGACTGTCTAGTTACAGGAAAACAAGCTCAGGGTTCCCACTGATTCTGCATTATGGTGAGCTGTATAATTATTTCATTTTGTGTTACAATGTAATAGTAATAGAAATAAAGTGCACAATAAATATGCGTTTGGATCATCGTGACTCCATCTCCCACGCCTGGTCCAGTCTGTGGAAAAATTGTCTTCCATGAAACTGGTTCCTGGTGCCAAAAAGGTTGGGGATCGCTTCCTTAAATTATGTAGATAAACATAATAGATATTTGTGGTTATATCAGGGACTATTATAACATTTTTTCTGTATTAATCTAGATATTTTGATGAAGCTCAACATGCCTTATAGATTGATATGGCTAATGTTTCAATTATTTGCTTCTTGCTGCTGTAAAGTTTGTTAGAATTAGGGCTCTAGATCTTTTTTTTTTCCTTCTTTTAAATTAAGAGATGAGGTCTCGCTCTGTTGCCCAGACTGATCTCAAACTCCTAACCCCTTCCCACCTTAGCCTCTCAGAGTGCTAGGAGTACTGACATGAGCCAATGTGCCTGGCCAGGGATCTAGATCTAATACATGTTAAGATCATAGCTTTTAGAACGTTTAGTCATAGGTATTTAATTGTAGTTTCTTCCTTTGAACCCCGAACTTCAAGGCGTTTAGTAATACTTTTAAGGTCTGTGTTCAGGTGGTTTTGGTTTGACTGTAAATACCTTTTCCTGTTTAACATTTTTTAGTTCAAATCTAGGTCACAACCTGTCTGTACTCTTGTAGAGAATTTTATTTTTTAAATTTTATTTATTTATTTTTCAGACAGAGTCTTGTTCTGTCACCCAGGCTGGAGTGCAGTGGCACAATCTTGGTTCACTGGATCCTCTGTCTCCCAAGTTCAAACAATGCGTGTGTGTGTGCGCGCGCGTGCGTGTGTATATTTTTTGACATCCAGTGACCTTTGAACTTTTTATTGGCCTCCTGCTCCCCAAAGGGTTACCCTGCTTCTGCTGGCTTAATGTCTCAGAACTTTGGTGTCATTGGTCTCAGATACCACTTTGCCATCTACTATCCGGTGGGTGGTAGTCTTTTGGATGGTTTGCATGGAGTTGCTGCTGTCCAGGGCATCACCAAGATTGAAGTCCTTGCCATCTTCTGGTAGGTGGCGGTCTCAGCCTCTGGTTTGACCTTGATATTTCAGCAGGGCCTTGTACTCCTGGGCCTAGCGTTGCCCCTCTGCCCGGGTCTTTGCCAGCTCTGACTCTAGTTGCAGCAGGATCTCGTTGAGCTGCTCCATCTGCAGGGAATAGAGGGCCTCCACCTCCCTCAGGCTGTTCTACAAGCTGGCCTTCAGATTTCTCATTGAGTCCAGATTGATTAAGGACTGGGCTGTATGTCTCAGCTCTGTGAATGCCATCTTAGCAACTCCAACCTCAGCAGACTGCGTGGTGACCACTGTGGCGCCCTCCTCAGTCTGCTGAGACCAGTACTTGTCTAGCTCCTGTCAGTTCTTCCGAGCCAGCTTATCATATTGGGCCCAGATGTCTGCTGTGATCTGGATGTCCTGAGATTTGGGGGCATCTGCCTCCATGGTCAACCCAGAGCTGGCAATTTGGGCTTGTAGGCCTTTTACTTCCCCTTTGTGGTTCTTCTTCATGAAGAACAGTTCCTCGTTGAGAGCCTCGATCTCTGGCTCCAGCTGCAGCCAAGTGACATTGGTGTCATCAGTGACCTTGTGGAGTCCATGGATGTCACTCTTCACAGACTGGCACATGGCCAGCTCTGTCTCATACTTGACTCTGAAGTCATCAGTAGCAAGACGGGTATTGTCAGTCTGCAGAACGATGCGGGCATTGTCCACAGTATTTTTGTTTTTTCTTTTTTTTTTTTTTTGAGATGGAGTCTTGCTGTCCCCAGGCTGGTCTGCAGTGGCGCGATCTCGGCTCACTGCAGACTCTGCCTCCTGGGTTCATGCCATTCTCCTGCCTCAGCCTCCCGAGTAGCTGGGACTACAGGTGCCCGCCACCACACTTGGCTAATTTTTTCTATTTTCAGTAGAGATGGGGTTTCACCGTGTTAGCCAGGATGGTCTCGATCTCCTGACCTCGTAATCCACCTGCCTCGGCCTCTCAGAGTATTTAAGAAGATCTGAGCCCTCAGGTCCTTGATGGTCTTGAAGTAATGGCCCCAGTGTCTGAGCTGGGGTCCCTTCTTCTCCAGGTGCTCCTGGATTTTGCTCTCCAGCTTCCAGTTCTCGGTTTCCAGGCTCCTCATTCTGTCCAGGTAGGAGGCCAGGCGATCATTCAGGCATTTCATTTTCTCATCATTCTGGATGCCTCCCATTCCTACCAGACCCCTGGCCATCCCCGCAGCCAGGCCCCAAGCTGCCCCAGAAGCTGGTGGAGCAGGACATGGAGATCTGGGAACCAGAGCCCCCAGTGCCTGGATAGACGCTGCCTGGGCGCCATGGCTGGGTGCCTTGACAGTGCTCAGGGACCAGTAGTTGGTGGATAAGGTGAAGCGAGTGGTGAAGCTCATGCTGTCTGGGGAGGAGAGTGAGAGGATAGGACTCAGGCTTTGCTGATGACCAGAATATTAGTTATCATTGCTTAATATCCCTGTCTTCTTTTGCTGTTGATAATCAAAACTTTATTACTGATTCCGACTTGATTTTTGAGGTTTGTTTCCCATAGAATTTTTTGCAGACAGATTAGTATTTAAAGGAATATTTAATACATTATTTCTTTTAGCTAGAATAAGCTAAAGGTGCAAAAGAATGAATGTTGTCTTAGGTTTCTAAGACCTGGAAAACCGGTCTGAATGCTTTTATGCACTAGGTTAACCTTTATGCCATTCAGAATGTGAGACCAGTTTGGGCTGATTTTCATTCCTCTGTTAGGCTTAAAAAAGAATCACCACACTGTTCATTGATGTCATTACGACTATTAGGAAAAATGTTTGTTATAACTGTGAAGAGTGAGAGAACTCTTGTTTATACTTATTTTAATAGTGAAAATTTGATTTTGGTTTAGAGTTCTTCTAACAATATATATGAATAATATTTGTAGAGTGGTAGAGTGCTTTTTTTTAAAATATACTTTTACCAACTTTGTCTCATTTGATCTTCACAATTCTGTGAAAAAGGTAGGACAGATAGTGTCACTCCTACTTTTAAAGATAAGAAGTTTGGGCTTCAAAGAATTCAGTGACTTGCCCTGAGATAAATAGCTAGTTACATCTGCTATCTTTTACATTAGTTTTCATTCTCCTGTATCAAAGAGTTTGTATGCAAAGACTTCTATATGATTTACTTATAATTTCTAAAATATAAAATTCAAATTGTTGAAATTTCTGACTTTTCTACATTTACCAGAAAAGTATACCATTTTAAAAAATAGACAATTTAAAAAATATGGAATGCTTCGTGAATTTTGTGTGTCATTCTTATGCAGGGGCCGTGTTAGTCTTCCCTGTATCGTTCCAATTTCAGTATATGTGCTGCCAAAGCAAGCACGACTTAATTTTTTTTAGAGCAGTTTTAGGTTTACAATAAAATTGAGCAGATTTCTCATCTATCTTCTGCCCGCACACATGCACAGTTTCCTTCGTTATCAACAAATCCCCTACCAAATCGGTACATATGTTACAGCTGATGAATGTGCATTGACACGTACTTAATCATGCAGAGTCCATAGTTTACCTTAGAGTTCACTTTTGGTGTTGTATATTCTCTGGGTTTAGACAAATGTAAAATGATGTGTGTCCACCTTATAGTTTCATACAGATAAAAGTTTTGCTGCCCTAAAAGTCTTCTGTGTTCCTGTCTTTTTTGTTTGCTTGTTTTGGCTATATATAAAGAAGAACAGATAGCAAGTTCTTCCACATTGTATTACTGTAATTTTAATCTTATTTTTAGTTGTGGGATTTAGAAATACTTGATTCAGAAGTATGTGTAAGTTAATAGATTATAATTTTGACTCTAAGAGCATTATGAAAGAGTCTTTCTCTGGTTCTTTTTGTTTGTTTGTTTGTTTGCTTGAGACAGAGTTTTTGCTCTTATTGCCAAGGTTGGAATGCAATGGCATGATCTCGGCTCACTGCAACCTCTGCCTCCCGGGTTCAAGCGATTTTCCTGCCTCAGCCTCCCGAGTAGCTGGGATTACAGGCCATGCACCACCATGCCCGGCTAATTTTGTATTTTTAGTAGAGACAGGGTTGCACCATGTTGGCCAGGCTGGTCTTGAACTCTGACCTTAGGTGATCTGCCCGCCTTGGCCTCCCAAAGTGCTGGGATTACAGGCGTGAGCCACCGCGCCCAGCCTTTTCTCTGGTTCTTAACAAAATTCTTTCAAGTTGCCCAGTTTCAAAAAAGAAAAATGACTTTGTAGTTTTAATAATCACTTAAAAACTAGTACCCTTTATATTGCATAATGCCTGTGGGGAGATACATATATATTTTTATATATATATATATATATATATTTTTTTTTTTTTTTTAAAGACAGAGTCTTGCTCTGTTGCCCAGACAGTAGTTCAGTGGCGTGATCTTGGCTCGCTGCCACCTCTGCCTCCCAGGTTCAAGCAATTTTGTACCTTAGCCTCCTGAGTAGCTGGGTTTACAGGCATGTGCCACCATGCCCAGCTGATTTTTTCTTGCCATGTTGGCCAGGCTGGTCTTGAACTCCTGACCTCAAGTGATCTGCCTGCCTCAGCCTCCCAAAGTGCTGGGATTACAGGCATGCACCACCAGGCCCAGCTAATGTTTTTGTATTTTTAGTAGAGACAGAGTTTCGCCATGTTGGCCAGGATGGTCTCAATCTCTTGACATTGTGATCCACCTACCTTGGCCTCCCAAAGTGCTGGGATTATAGGCGTGAGCAACCATGCCTGGCCTCAAGTATATGTATTTTTTAATTGACTTTTTTTGTGTGCAAAAAGTTTAGTTCAAGTATTTTTATTTTTATTTTTTGAGATGGAGTCTCGCTCTGTCACCCAGGCTGAAGTATAGTGCCGTGATCTTGGCTCACTGCAACCTCTGCCTTCCAGGTTCAAATGATTCTCCTGCCTCAGCCTCCCGAGTAGCTGGAACTACAGGTGTGTGCCACCATGCCCGGCTTATATTTGTATTTTTAGTAGAGACCAGGTTTCGCCATATTGGCCAGCCTGGTCTCGAACTCCTGATCTTGGGTGATCCACCCGCCTCAGCCTCCCAAAGTGCTGGGATTACAGGCATGACCTAGTTCAAGTAGTTTTAGAACCTCTGTTCTTGTATTCGTAGACCCTGTGCAAATCTCTATCTGGAAATACAAAATAATCCTTACCTTGCTTTTAGCAAAGTTGACGGTGATAGCAAAGGCAAGGCTAATTATGAAACAGTTAGAGGAGAGGTCACCAAACTTTGGTCCAAGACCTGTTTTGTATGGCCCTCAAGCTAAGAATGGCTTTTACTTTTTAAAGAGTTTTTTTTTTTTTAAATAACAAAGAATAATATGTGACATAGGCCATATGTGGCTCACAAAGCATAAAACATTTACTGTCTAGCTCTTCATAGATAAAGTTTGCTGACTTTGAATTAGAAGACTATATATCATATAAAATAAAATGTAAACAGAGACCTTAGGAAAATGCAAATCAAAACCATAATGAGATATTATTTCATACACACTAGGATGGCTGTAATTTAGGGAAAAAAAGGACAATAACAAGTGTTGGCCAGGATGTAGAGAGATTGGAACTTTCATACATTGCTGATGAGAATGTAAAATGGTACAGCCACTGTGGAAAACAGTTTGGCAGTTCCTGAGAAAGTTAAACATATGCTAAAGAGATGCAATGAAAAATAAAAAAATAAATAAATATAAATAAAAGAAAAACAGAGAGTTATCTTACGACTCAGCAGTTTTGCTGCTAGATATATACCCAAGAGAATTGGAAACGTATGTGTACACTAAAATTCGTACAAGACTGTTCATTACAATAAACAAAAAGTGGAAAGAACCCAAATGTCCATCAACTGATAAACAAAATATCATATAGTCATACAATAGAATATCATTCAGCTATAAAAAGGAATGAAATACTGACACACGCTTCAACATGAATGAACCTTGGAAACATGCTAAGCACAAAAGCCAGACACAAAAGGCCACATGTTGTATGATTCCATCTGTGTGAAATGTATAGAAAAAGCCAATCTTTAGAGATAGTAGGTAGATTAGTGGTTGCCAGAGGCTGTAGGGAGGGCAAATGGGGAATAACTGTTCATGGATATGTTTTTTTCTTGGGTTGGGGGGTGATGGGAATTAGATAGTGATGGTGGTTATAACAGCCTTGTGAATATAATTTTTAAAACCACTGAATTGTGTACTTTAAAATGGTGGGTCGGGTGTGGTGGCTCACGCCTGTAATCCCAGCACTTTGGGAGGCTGAGTCAGGCGGATCACTTGAGGTCAGGAGTTTGCGATCAGCCTGACCAACATGGAGAAACCCCAGCTCTACTAAAAATACAAAAAATTAGCTGAGCGTGGTGGCGCATGCCTGTAATCCCAGCTACTCAGGAGGCTGAGGCAGGAGAATCGATTGAACCTGGAAGGCGGAGGTTGCAGTGAGCTGAGATCGTGCCATTGCACTCCAGCCTGGGCTACAAGAGCAAAACTCTGTCTCAAAAAAAAAAAAAAAAAAAAAAAAAAGGTGGATTTTACAGTATGTGAATTATATCTCAACAAAAGAAAATGTAACCAGAGATTAAGTAGTATAAAAAAGGTAATGAGAGGTCAGAGAGAGAAAAGAAGACTGGGGGCATGAAAAAATGGATACAACTCTGAGGTTGGGGCTTGAAATGCACCTCAAAAGGCATAGAGGATTTGGATAGATAAAGGAGTGGTTAAGGCATTACTTAGGAAGGGGTATAAACCAAGATGTTATTTTGGCGTAAGAGAAGTGGCAAGATATAAGTGGAAGAAAAGACAAAGCGAGTCTCTTGTTTTCGTGGGGCTTCTTAACTGGCATATTAACTGATCAGGCCTGCTAAGGATAATGCTTTGCACAATTGTTTTCATGGGATAAATTGCATATCCTTCTAGTCTCAGGCAAGATGTTTTTATTCCAGCCAGAGAGCAAGAGCCTAAGTACTCTCCGCCATAGTATTCTTAGCAGGTTACTGTAAGGATTTTAGTTCATTGCATATGCTTTGTGGAATTTGCTGCCATCTTTTTTTTTTTTTTTTTTGTTAACCTATTTTAAGTCATACAAAGTATCTGTCAGGTTTTGTTGTTACTTAAAACAAACCACCCTCTTAATACTGTCCCTTATTCTTGCCACTTCACACTTTCTTGTTCTTTCATGTATACTGTTTCATTTAATCCTTCCGTCACACCTGAGGTAGGTGGTATCATTCCCATTTTAAAGATGAAAGAGGCCATATAATAGAGTGCTTAGGAGCCAGGATGGGAGCACTGGAGGCAGAATGCCTAGATTCAAATCCTCGTTCTGCCATTTACTAATTGTTTTGTTAGTTTTGCTCACAAAACAATTTTTTGTGAGTTTTTGAACTTCTGTAGGTCATATGTTTTTCTTGTCCAAAGTGGTGATTGTAATAATATTATAGAGTTGTTTTAAATAAGTTGACTAAAAGTAAAATTCTTAGAAACATGCTTGCACATAGTGAGTCCTCAGTAAGTGTTAAACTGTTACTGTTGTTTATAGATCATGAGACTTGAGTAAGGTTAAGAAGTCCAGAGCCTTCCAGCTTATAAGTGTTAGAGCCAATGATTAAATATAAGTGATCTGAATCTAAGTCCTACTTGCTAATTTATCTAGTTGCCTTTACCATATTTTGTTATATGTTTATTTACTTATTGGACGTAAAATTATTAGCCTTCTAAATTTTCATTTAAATATGGATCAGCTGAATGTGGTGACTCACACCTATAATCCCAGGACTTTGGAGGCTGAGGTGGGAGGGAATTGCTTGAGGTCAAGAGTTCGAGGCTGCACTAAGCTGTGATCGTGCCACTGCACTCCAGTGGTGACAGAGTGAGACCCTGTCTGAAAAAATAAATGTGGGCCAGACCATAGACCAAGTAGTTATAGCAAAAGAGAGTTTCTAAATTCCATGCAACAGAACTTCCATTCTTAAACTCAGTTTTTTGCTTTAATCCACTGGTGCCCAATCCTTAGCAGTTGTACACCAGACTTATGAGCTATGAGGGGAAAATGACAATTGAAAACATAGATTTAATGCAAAATAACTGGAAAAAAGAAAAAACAATGCAAAAAACAAAATAATAAAAAAATTAACAGAAATTAACTTGAGTGTGATACAATAAACAGCTAAAAGCAAACAACATCTGAGGGAAAAGATAATCAAAAAAGTGACTATTCTTATAGAACAGACTGCTTGATAGGAACTTTTTAAAAACTTGTTTTAAAACTTTTTTAAAGATAAATGAAAAAGAATAGGCATTCACAGAAGAGGCTCATGACTGATAAATATTTGAAAACATTAGCCTCACTAATCAGAGAAGCTTAGAGTAATAAAATTTTGATAATACAATTTATAAAATAAGAACATTTATGTTGAAACTGTGCTGTTAGGGATATGGGGAAATGGGACCCACACATTCCTGATTGGAATGCCAGTTGATAAAACTACTAATCTCCATGAAGAACCTTAAAAATGTTCCTAGTCTTTGATTAATGTTCATGTGAGAATATAAACCAAAGAAAAAAATGACAACTGGATAAAAGTGTATTATATAAAGATTCATTACAGCATTATCTATAATAATAGAAAATACTTGGACATGCCCAGCAAGAAGGATAGTTAAATGACTGTACACTTATTGCAATATCTGTTAAAATGGTTTTGAAAAACTTGAGTGACCTTGGAGAGAGATGAAGTAATATCAGTAATATTGGCGGGGGTAGTGGTAGGGGGGTAATAAAAAACAAGATTCAAAATTGCAACACTTTAACCTCTAATGTCAAGTTGTAAACCTAGTCTTGAGAACAGTTCATTCTGGACAAATACTTACTGAGTTGCTCTTAAATGTTTGATTAACTGAGTACCTACTATAAAAATAAATACGGCAAAACCCCTGTTGAAACCACATTCTCCTTCCCCTTGTAGTAGTGACCTCCCAAGTTTTCTATTCCTCCTTCAAGCAAACTCCTCAAAAAAATTGTCTATAATGCCATCTCCCAATTTCTTACCTCCCAGTCTTTCCTGAACCTAATCGTGCTTTTGTCCTGGGTTATTACACTGAAATTGGTTTATCAAGTCTCCAGTGACCTCCAGTGGTCAGGTTCTCACTCTCATCTTCCTTTACATGTCAGCATTTGACAGTTGATCGCTTCCTCCTCTTTGAAATATTTTCTTCTCTTTATCCCAATAAACTATATACATGGTTCCCCCCCGCCCCAACCACCTCACTAGTTGCTCTTTCTTGACCTGCTTTGATGGCTTCTCTGCCCTGATTTTTTTTTTTTTAAGTCAATATGGAGAATTGTGTTGTATTTTTTTATATTGTAGTAAAATACACATAACTTATACCATCGTAATTATTTTTAAGTATACAATTCAGTAAAATTAAGTACATTCACATTGTTGTGCAGACTTCACCAACATCCGTTTCCAGAACTCTTCATTTTATGTAACTGAAACTTGATTCCATTAAACAGTAATTCCCCATCCCCCTTCTCAGCCCCCAACAACCACCATTCTACTTTCTGCCTCTGAATTTTTTACTACAATAGGTACTTCATATAGATTAGGGATACCTATATGTCAAAATTGCAAACTTCTGTGCATCAAAGAACACACCAAGGTTGAGCATCCCTAATCCCAAAATGCAAAATCCATAACTTTTGAATGCTAACATGACACCAGAAGTGGAACATTCGATATCTTTCCCCATGTGTGTTGTAGTCAAAATAGTAGTCAAAACTTTGTTTCATGCACAAAATTGTTAAACATACTGTATTAAATTACTTTCAGGCTATGTGTATGAAGTGTTTATGAAACATAGAAGAATTTTGTGTCTAGACTTGGGTCCCATTCCCAATGGTGCTCATTGTGTATATACAGATATTCCAAAATCTGAAAATATTTGAAATCTAAAGCCCTTCTGTTCCCAGGGGGATACTCAACCTGTAGTCCAATTTATCTGTTTTTTTCTGTAGTTGCCTGTGCTTTTGGTATTTATCCAAGCAATCATTGCCAAATCCATTGTCATGTATCTTTCCTCCTGTGTTTTCTTCCAAGAATATTATGGTTTTGCTCTCTCACATTTAGTCTTTGATCCATTTTGAGTCAATTTTTGTTTATGGTGGGCCCAATGAAGAGGGCCCAACTCTTCATTCTTTTACATGTGGGTATCCAGTTTTTCTAGCACTATTTATTGAAAAGACCATCCTTTCCCAATTGAATAGTCTTGGCCTCATTTTCAAAATAATTTGACCATACATGTGAGGGATTTATTTCTGGGTTATTTTATAAATTTTAATATGTTTTCTTTTTCATCCTGTTCAAAATACCAATTTCCCTTTTGATTTCTTCTTTGAACTATGGATTATTTAGAAACATGTTGTTTAGTTTCTAAATATTTGGGGATTTTCTTGATCTTTCCGTTACTGGTTTCTAATTTAATGCCGTAGTAGTCAGAAAACATACTTTGTGTGATTTAAATTTCTTCAAATTTATTGAGACTTACTTTATAATTTAGAATATGGTCTGTCTTGGTAAATGTTTTGTGTGCACTTGAAAATAGTGTATATTCTTTCATTGTTGGATAAAGTACAGTCATACATCACTTAACAGGGATATGTTCAGAGAAATATATCATTAGGCAATTTGTTAAATTAATCTCTAAGTAGCTTATTTCTTTTTAGATACTTTTGCAAGTGATTTTTTTTTATTTTCCACTTGTTTGCCAATATATAGAAATACAGTCACACATCATTTAACAACATATCTCCTAGCTATGATCATACCACTGCAGTCCAGCCTGGGCAACAGAGCGAGACCCTGTCTCTAAAGTAAGTAAGTAAATAAATAAAGTAAATCATTCAATTCAACCTTAGCTTACTGTAACTTTTTTACTTTATAAACTTTTTGACTCCTGTAATAACACTTAGCTTAAAACACAGACACATTGTCCATGTGTTCAAAAATATTTCCTTTATATCCTTATTTTTTTTCTATTTTTAAAATGTTTTACTTTTTTTAACTTTTAAAACGTTTTTGTTAAAAACTAAGACACAAACACACATATTCACCTAGGCCTACACTGGTTCAGGATCATTAAGATGTCACTAGGCAATAGGAATTTTTCAACTCCTTTATAATCCTACAGGACCACCATCACATATGCGGTCTAAACAATGCGGACTAAAACAATGTCATGCAGTACCTGGCTGTATTCTGTAAATGTCGATTAGATCCAATTGATTGATGGTGTTGTTTAGTTCACCTACAACCTTACTGATTTTCTGCCTGCTGGATCTGTCAGTTACTCACAGGGGTGTTGAGGGTTCCAGGCATAATAATGGATTCATCTGTTTCTCCTTGTGGTATCCGTTTTTGCCTCATGCATTTCGACACTGTTGTTGCATGCACATTAAGAATTGTTATGTCGTCTTAGAGAATCGATGCCTTTATCGTTATGTAATACTCTTCTTCATACCTGATAACTTCTCTTACTCTTAAGCCTGCTTTGTCTCAGAATAATATAGCTACTCTTAACTTTCTTTTTATTAGTGTTAGTATGATATATTTTTCTTCATCTCTTTACTTTTAATCTGTGTACAGTAGTCCCCACTTACCCATGGAGGATACATTTCAGTATCCTCTGTGGATGCCTGAAACTGCAGATATAGTACCAAACCTTATGTGTACTATGTTTTTTCCTGTACATACCTATAATAAAGTTTAATTTATAAATTAGAGTAAGAGACTGACAGTAATACCTAATAATAGAACAATTCTAACAGTATACTTTATTAAAAGTTAAGTGAATGTAGTCTCTCTCAATACTGTAATATTTTTCAGATACCTGTTGACTGTGGGTCACTGAAATTGCAAAAAGCAAAACTATGAATGGGGGTCTACTGTATTTATATTTAAAGTGAGTTTCTTATAGACAACATATAGTTGGGTCTTGTTTTTTTAGTCCATCCTGACAGTCCCTTAATTGTTGTTGGATTAGTATGTATCTACCATATTTGTTACTCTTTTCTATTCATTGCCCTCCCTTGTTCTTTCTTTTTTTGCTTTCTGGTTTCAATTGAACATTTTATGTTACTTCATTTTTTCTCCTCGCATACTGTATTGATTACACTTGGTTTTACTTTTTTTTTACTAGTTGCCCTTGAATTTGCAGTATACATTCACAACTAATCCAAGCTCACTTTCATATAACATAGCACTTCATGTGTAGTGCAAGTACCTTGAAACAGAGTATTCTCAGTTACTTACACTGGTCCCTTATAACATTGCTGTCATTCATTTTACTTGAATGGTCACCTAATACCTTGTTGCAGTTATTTTGATACCTGCATAATACCAAGCTATGGTCACCTAATACCTTGTTGCAGTTATTTTGAACAAACTGCATCTGTTTAGATTGATAAAGGATAAGAAAAGTGGAAGTAAAGTTTCCCATCTAAGTAGTTTTCCTTCTTTTTGAAGAAATTTTCACATTTCTTGCAAGTCATGTCTGCTGGTGACAAATTCTCTTAATTTTTGTTTTGAGAATGTCTGCATTTCTCCTTCATTTGGAGGGTAGTGTCACTTGATACAGAGTTGTAACTTGGTGGTTTTTTCTGGGAACACTTTAAATATTTTACTTCACTCTCTTGCTTTCCTGGTTTCTGAAAAGTCTGATGCAATACTTCTCTGTTCTGCTATAGTTAAGATGTTTTTCCCCCCTCTGGCTTTCAGCATTTTCTCTTTGCCTTGATTTTATGCAGTCTGAAATAATACCTAAGTGTAGATGTTTTGGCATTTATCTTGGTTAGTGTTCTCTGAACTTCCTGGGTCTGTGGTTTGGTGTCTATCCTCTGTTTATTTTTTAGCAGTCTTTTTTTTTTCTCCCAACTTGTCTCTGTTTGGCCCTGTCTTCAAAACGTATGTGGAAGTTAACCAATTCTTACTACCTCCACTGCTACTCCTTTGGTCAGCATTCCTATCTCTTGTGTTATTTCAGTTGCCTTCTAGTTCTTACTGATTCTGCCCTTGACCTTCTCTTTTATAACCAGAGAGATCTTTTAAAAATTTCAGTGGAAAGTTGACATCCTCTGCTCAAAACTGTCCAGTGGCTTCCCATGCATACCAAGTAAAAGCTAAAGTCCTTACCATGGCCTAAAAGCCTGTATTTAGCTCTCTATTTAATCTCTTACCTTCTCTTCTCCTGATGACTTCCTCATTGTCCTCCAATTATAGTGCCCTTCTTGTTCCTTCAAATTGAAGTCACCTGGCATCTCAAGGCTTTTCTGCTTCCCTCAGATGTCTGCCCAACTGTGTTCTCTAACTGCCCATCATCTTTAGTTGTTTGCTCAAAGATCATTCTTTTCTAGATTATAAACCTACATGCCATATGGACTACAATCTCCCCATTGCTTTACGTTTTCTGGAACACTTTACCAGCTGACTTGTTTCTGGCAGGAGAGTGCATGGCGCATTGGAGAAGATGTAAGAGAGCCAGTTGGCTGGAGTGTTGAGAATGAGAGGGAGCACTGTTGTGAAATAACAGTTAGGGACCCAACTGTGCAGACCCTTCTAAGCCATGTTAACATCTTTAGTCTTTAAGGGAAATGGGAAATCACTGAAGTATCTGAACTGAAGGGATTTGGAGGAGGTCACTGAGTGATTAAATTTGTCATTTTACAAAGTTCGTTTTAACTTCCTTTTGAATATATTGGAGGGGGAGAATATTGGATGTAGGGAGATCAGATGAGAGGCTATTGTAGTGATCCAGGTGTAAGCTGATGGTAGCTTATTTAGTCTGTTATGGTTGATGGACATACAAAAAGAATGTTTGAAACTCCCTGATTATCTGAAGAAATCTATTTATATACATCTGTGGTCAGCGATTCATAACTCCTGATTGCCAGGTTAAGATTTCCAATTTAGGGGCTGGGCACAGTGGCTGACGCCTATAATCCCAGCACTTTGGGAGGCCAAGGCGGGGGGATCGCAAGGTCAGGAGTTTGAGACCAGCCTGACCAACATGGTGAAACCTTGTCTCTACTAAAAATACAAAAAATTAGCCGGGCGTGTTGGCACATGCCTGTAATCCCAGCTACTCAGGAGGCTGAGACAGGAGAATCACTTGAACCCGGAAGGCGGAGCTTTCAGTGAGCCGAGATTGCACTACTACACTCCAGCCTGGGCAACAGAATGAGACTCCGTCTCAGGGGAAAAAGAAGAACAATTTCCAATTTAGAGGATCTCTTTTTGGTTCCATGGTAAGAAAGTAGAATGGCTTTCCCAACGTAATTCTTCAGAATAAATCCTAGAAATTCTGTTAGTCAAATAGTTATGTATCTCTTTTTGTGTATGTCTTAGCATTTGGCATGAAATCAAAGGTTCCTAATTAAGCTAATTATTATTTAATGATCATTTCTAGATCCTGTTCAAATTAATTCATCTCTCATGAAGGCAAGACTTTAACTGATTTCCTTGTTTTTCCCAACCTTCTCTCATCTGAAAAAATTAACTTGATCAGGACTAAGATTGTTCCTCAGTTGGCTGTTTTCAAGACAAATATAAGTGTTATTTCTCCTCACAAAACTAATAGCTCTGGGAACAAAAATTTGTGTAGAACTATAGCACTTACAGGAATAGGAAACTCATTAACACTCTGGCCATCCTTAAAGAGATTTGAAGCTCTTGTATGAGCAAACAGATTTAATAAACAGGGATTCTAATAGTAGTTTTCTAATGTGGCAGTGTTTATAATAAACTAAAACATTGATTCTCTCTTTTCACTTTAGTTTGGGAAGGAAAAAAGCATTAAGCTTCTGTACCTAAAATATATTATTAAATATATTGTTTACTTATCAGAAACCAGTGAGGTATCTTAGTCCAGCTTTGTTGTGTAAATAAAGAAGTTGAATATTAATGAGGATAAATGACTTGTCCAGGCTAACATAACTTATAGATCCTGATTTTGGACCCAGATATTCCTTCAAAAGGCTCTTTGGTTTTGGTTGTTGTTGTTGTTTTGAGACGGAATCTCGTTCTGTTGCCAGGCTGGACCCAATGGCATGATCTCGGCTCACTGCAACCTCTGACTCCCTGGTTCTAGCGATTCTTCTGCCTCAGCCTCCTGAGTAGCTGGGATTACAGGCAAGAGCCACCACGTCCAGCTAATTTTTGTATTTTTAGTAGAGACGGAGTTTCACCATGTCAGCCAGGATGGTCGCGATCTCCTGACCTCATGATTCACTCTCCTTGGCCTCCCAAAGTGCTGGGATTACAGGCGTGAGCCTCTGTGCCTGGCCAAGGCTCTTTGTTTTTGATCAGAGGTTGTTTGTTTGGGTTCCCTGGTCTCCAACATCCCTCACTTCCCCCAGTGTATATATTCTTTTCAAAGAACTGGACTTACTAGATTAAGGAATCCAATAAAGTTAAGAATCAATAAATTTGATTATACTGCCTCCTGATTTGGGGTTCCTAATCTGACAGCGCTTTCCATTCTTGTCTTACATTACCTTTCCAAAATTCTTCTCAGAATACCAATAACACTCTAGTTACATTAATAAAGTAGTGATAGTAGTATCTTTTTTAAGTGGACAGTTGCCAGGCACTCTCCTAAGTGCTACATATGCATTATCTAATTTGGTGTTCACAGCAACATTGCAGAACTATGTCCCTTACTTTAAGATTAGCTCCCTACCTAAAGGGTCTCACCAGATTTTAAAGATTGCTTGGATTAATTGAATTACCGAATATAGTGGAAAAAGTCTTAGGCATTAGTGTTAGATAAAACCTAGCTTTGAATCCAGGCTCAGCCCTTTTTTTCTTTCATTCAATAAATGTTTATTGAGCATCTGCTGTTTCCCAACTATTGTTCTGGGCAGTAGGAATGGCATCTGTAATTTATCTGCATTTTGAAGGGAAGAAAATGTCTGCCTTGAAGATTGCTAAAGGCTAAGAAAAAGGCACTTTAAAAAAAAGTTTGCTTCCTTGCCCTCCTAACTGATCTTCCTTCTCTAGTTTTTCATTCCTCTGTTGCAATCTACAGAGTACTCATAGAGCTTTCATTTTTCTCTTCAAACTCTTGTTCAAAAGCCTTAGGTGGCTTTTCTCATCTGATAGGAAAGTTTCAAGTTCATGGGATGTCATAGAGGAACTTTTATAGCCTGCTATTTAAAACCATATATGGGCCAGGCACAGTGGCTCACGCCTGTAATCCCAGCACTTTGGGAGGCCAGGGAGGGCGGATCACCTGAGGTCAGGAGTTCAATACCAGCCTGACCAGCATGGTAAAACTCTGTCTACTACAAATACAAAAAAATTAGCTGGGCGTGGTGGCACATACCTGTAGTCCCAGCTACTTGGGAGGCTAATGCCGAAGAATCGCTTGAACCAAGGAGGCGGAGGTTGCTGTAAGCTGAGATTGCGCTACTGCACTCCAGCCTGGGCGACAAAGTGAGACTCCGTCTCCAAACACACACACACACACACTACACACACACACACACGTACTAAGTCCTTTCCTGTCTCAGCCTTTCACAGTAAATGCTCAGGCCACCTAGACTTTTTTAAAAATATAGTTTTTCCATTAGATCATCACAGATCACAGAGTTTCTTGAATCTCTGCCTTTTTTCTGGAATTCCATGTCTATAACATTCTGTCTACCTACACCCCCTTCCTCTCCCTGGGTTTCGAGAAATACATACAAAGTACACAGAGAAAAATGTCTTTTCTTTCCATGTCCCATCATTCCTCAGCTTCCTTCCCAAAGGTATTCTATGCATATACAAGTTTATGTACATGAATGAATACAGGCAATTTAGCATGTTAGATTGTGAACCCTGAAAGCAGGTTGCCTGAGTTTAAATCATGGCTTTTCTTCCTAGATATGTGACTTTGGGGATATTACTAGTATCTGCCTCGTAAGCTTATTGTGAGGATTTCTTACAGCACTTCCTGGCACATGGTAAGCACTCAGTAAATGTTTGTCATTATTGTTGTTGTGTTGTTGTTATATAACAGCATAATATATTCAAAAGAGAGCAACATTTAAAATCTAGAGACATAGGTTTGAATACAGCTTCCTAATTACTTTATGCTTAAGTCATTGAATCCAAGTTAAGCCTTGTATGTTTCTTTATAGTGGGGGTAATGACATATAGTTTTGGTTTTGATTACCTAAAATATAAAAAGTTTCGAAAGAGCTTTGTAAGTGACAGAATGATATATAAAATTTAGTTGCGCTTGGTTACATGTTTTTACTTTCCCTTCAAGAAAAGGTTATAACATTTTAGCTGGATAATAGTCTAAAAAACAAAGATACCAGAAACTTTAGTTATAATTATGCATTTTTGCTTACAATTACTCCAAATTCATACTTTTTCATTAGCTTTGGCATGCTTTAGTTTTGGTCACATGTAGTTTATGTGGCAGTGCTGTTAAGGGAATAAAGTTAGAGTGAATACCTCTATTTATGGAAATGTATCTATCAAGATTCCAGAATTGGTATACTTAACTATACTTGGCATAATTTAGTACACCTGGCCAAATGTATCTTTTAAGGAAAATAATGTATTTTGGTCAACCTAGAAAGTATTAGTCATGGCCTTAAAATTTTTCTGCATGGTTTACAAATGTTTTGTCTGCGATGATTAATAGTTACTGAAGAATATTCATTTAAGTAGATGGTAATACATGTAAAAAGCAGTCTTTCATTTTCATTTCCCTTAGTCAAACATTTACTGGTGATGTGCTTTTGATCATTTGCTATGTTGCTAAAACAGGATACGCAGTCACTGTTTTTTTGACAGCTCATGGATCCAAGAGCACATGTAGTTTCTAAAGGCACAGAGTATAGGATATTTTTGGATACCATGATATTCCCCCCTTATTCTGGTAATTAGAAGCATTCCCAGTATTAAACATTTAGGAGGAAAAGTTATAGCCAAAAGAGACCATCTCTTTCTTTTAAATCATTTTAATATGAAGAATATATTTTACTTTGGAGATTTAAAATGGTTTAAAGTAACAATTTTAGTAACCTTTGGGTTTGTCTTGAAAGTATTTTCATTTGTTTCTAAAATACTTGTTTCTCTGAAGAGAGAAGATGGCTCGATCTAATGACCTATGTAACCTTGATGACTGACAGTTTAAACTGAATCAACAAAGGGAGAATTTTTTTTTAATGCATTGAGACAAAGCATACAGGAAAGATGTAATTTTGTATAATCTTTTGTTGAAGTCTTCAAAACAGTACAAGTGTTGTTTGCCTCATGACATGAAAATTCACAGTAGGGTAAACAAAGCTATTATATTTGAATTTCACAAAAATGTTTACTTAGTTATCTTTCAGAAAAAAATTCAGAATTATGACTCTCTTCTCAAATTAAGTATTTATACTAATACTGCAAAAACTGTCATTTAGGGATTATTTGTACAGTTCTATGTGGCAACACTCAGCCATGCAACATGTGCATGTGTTTATTAGTTTCCATATGTGCATGTATTTATTAGTTTTCATACGTAAAATCTGGAATCATTGAAACAATCTGTCTTAGACTGTTTTTTTAATAAAGAATTAGATTAAAAACTCCTTATGTATAATAATATGGTAGTCATTGAATGTAAGAACTCAGATCACATTGCAGATATTCTAAAAATAGAATGTGAATTAGGTTTTAACAGTAATTCTGAGATTATTACATGTGGCAAATAATTTGTATGATATTCAACAGTCTAATTTAGGTAAATCACAGAGATTTACAGAAAGCATTGATTTGCATCTGTGATCAGTATTGCTTAGGAAAAATGTCCAATACCGTAAGAGTATATAAAGTTTTGACTCAAAGGGGTCAGGGAAGGATATCTTACGGAATTAATACTTGTGCTCAGGTCCAAGGAAAAGAGCAGGCATTATTAACTAAGTGGAGAAGGAAGAAGTCATTGCAGGCAAAGGGAATAGCTTCTGCAAAAGCCCTGTGGCAGAAGGGAGCATATCAGGTTTAAGAAACTGAAAGATGGCCAGTGTGACTGTCATAGAGAGTAAATAGGGATATGGAGCAAGACGAAGTGGATACAGGCCAAATCATTAGGAGCTCTGAGGACTTGGAGTTTAATCTTTACCCTGTGAGCAAAATGAAATCATTCAATTTTCTGTTTTGGAAAGACCATTCTGGCTGCAATGTAGAGGAACCCAAGTGAGCAACAATGGACCAGTTAAGAGGCTATTTCAATAGTCCCAGGAGGTTGCTTAGACTAGAGTCATGTAGTGGAAAAGAAAAGGAACTGACAGATTCTTTGCCTGGAGGGTAGTGTTTCTTTGCCCAGGTGTTTCTGACACTCCTACCCTCCTCTCCTGTTTCTCTATTCTTTAAAAAAAATGGTGATAGAAAATACAAAGTAGTATTCTGTGATTAAATTATCACAGTATTATAGATTATATTCTTGATAACAAACTAATATTCATAATTTTATGTTGAGAATATTATAAAGAAATGTTTTCATCACGTATAGGGTCATGGCTGGGCGCAGTGGCTCACTCCTGTAATACTAGCACTTTGGGAGGCCGAGGCGGCCGGATCACTTGACGTCAGGAGTTCGAGACCAGCCTGGCTAACATGGCGAAACTCTGTCTCTACTAAAAATACAAATTAGCTGGGCATGGTGGCCTGCACCTATAATTCCAGTTCTTGGGAGGCTGAGGCGGGAGAATTTCTTGAACCTGGGAGGCGGAGGTTGCAGTGAGCCAAGATCGCACCATCGCACTCCAGCCTGGGCAAAAACAGCAAGACTCCATCTCAAAAAAAAAAAAAAAAAATGTAGGTTTATGACTTCTCACTTGTGAAGATGTGCATATTGGCCATGTAAGATTTTTTAAATGAAGGTCCCTTTTACAACTGTAAACCTAAAGGAACAATATCAAGGAACTGACATTTATGAGACATGCTCAAAGGCTAAAAAGTAAGTGAAAGCTAGAACCAGCACTCAGAGCCTATTTTTGGCTTGATGGCACCTACTGAACTAGCAAACCTGGGCTTATGGTTTCATTGCCTTCGCAGACATAAGAGGATAGGAGACTAAGCTCAGTCTATGAGGAGGCATCCCACCGAGTGTCTGTGCACCCCTCCCCACGCCTCTTCCTGCCAACTCCAAGGAAACTAGACTGTCGCAAATGTTGGCACTAAGTTGAAGTGGTGGTGCAAGTTTGGGGGTTGTTATTCTTTGACATTTTATACTTGCACCCTAGCCTTTATGTTTCCATATCTAAATCGCAGTTTTTGGGTTAGCCCAAAAATATCTTAAAATTTGACTATGATTCAAAGTAATTCTGGTTGCTAGTAACCCCAGGCACTTGGCAGAAGCAAATGCACATCACAGTAAAATATCACAGAACTCTAAAAGAAAAAGACACTGAAAATATGGACTAGCCAAGATAACAGACAACTGAATTGGACTCCCATTGACTTCATATTTTGGAATTACTAGACAGGAATTTAAAATCAGTGTGTTTAGCAAGGTAAAGATTAAAAATATAAGAATGGTGGGATTATGATAGCTAACATTTTGTAGCTATCAGTTGGAACCTTGAACTGTTCCAGTACTTTACGTGTTAATTAATCCTCACAAAACTCTAAAGTAGGGATTATTATCATCCCCATTTTACAGGTGAAGGAATGAAGCACAGAATGGGGATATAACTTGACCAAGGTTAGTAAAGTGGTAGAACCAGGATTCTAGCCAGGCAGTATGGGTCCTAAAGTCAGGCTTTTAACCATTTTACTATACTGAGAAAGATAATGAGATTACGAGAAGTTACAAATAGCTTTTTTGTGGGTGGGGGGAGAACTTTCAGAAATGAAATATGTAGACTAGGCACAGTGACGCACATCTGTAATCCCAGCACTTTGGGAGGCCAAGGCAGGTGGATCACTTAAGCCCAAGGAATTCGAGACCAGCCTGGGCAACATGGTGAAATCCCATCTCTACAAAAAAATACAAAAATTAGCTGGGCATGGTGGTTTGTGCCTGTAGTCCCAGCTACTTGGGAGGTTGAGGTATGAGGATCCCTTGAGTCTAGGAGGTCAAGGCTGCAGTGAACTGTGCCACTGCACTCCAGCCTGGGCAACAGAATGAGACCAAAGTTAACCAAATAAAAGAGACAGAAATGGAAAATTTGTAAAAAGAAAAGAAAATTGGACAACCATAGCCTAAATTGCGAGTTTTCTCTGATACCATTCTGTGTCTAATAAGTAGTGGATATATTAGTTGGATGCTCTGTTGCCTAGCTAAAACTTCCATTTCATTGCCTTCCTGATAGTAAGGTTTGACTATGTGACAAGGCTTTGGTAATTTGGGATGCAAATTGAAATATGTGTAACTTCTAGGTCATGCCTGTAAGAGGAAAGGGGATATGCCATTTTCTTTCTCTTTCTTCCTTTCTGTGAACTGGAATGTAAACATGGCGATGAGATATTTTTCCCTCTGTAGAAGACGGCAATACTCTTAAGGATGATAGAACAATAAGACATAAGAGCTTGGCTGTCTCAGACTGCCTAGCTGCCAAACAAGACTGTCCTGTGAAAGGAAAATAACCCTGAATTTGGTTAAGCCACTTTTGAGTCTCTTATTAACAGCAGCCTTGTCTACGTCTTAACTATTTCAAGAAGAGCATGAAAAGGTCTAATAACTAGAATTTCAGATATGAGGAAAAGCCAAGTAGATACAGTATTTAAGGAGATTTCAATTAGAATTTTCAAAACTGCAAAAAGATACAAATTCAAGAAGTCAAATAAATCCTAAGCAGAGTAAATAGAAATCTAAACCTAAAGTCTTCATAGTTAAATTTGCAGATGATCAGAGATCTCAAAAATAACCAGAAGGACAAGACAGATCACTTTCAAAAGCTCTGCAATTAGGCTAGCAGCTGACTTATTGAAAGGAAAGTAGAAATCAGAAGACAGTAGAATAGTAACTACAGTGTACTCAGAGTAAATAACTATTAAAGCTAAAATATCTTTGAAGAGTGAAGCAAAGTTTTCAGATAAATAAAACTGGGAGTTTTTTTTTTGTTCTCACCACTTGTACAGCAGTAAGAAACATTCCAAAAGATATACTTTAGGTAGAAGGAAAGTGACCCCTAATGGAGGATCTGAGATATTAATTAGGAAAGAAAAATGGGCCCAGGCTCATTTAAGCATTCCAGTAATCCCAGCACCTTGGGAGGCCCAGGTGGGTGGATAGCTTGAGACCAGGAGTTCGAGACCCACCTGGGCAAGATGGCAAAAACCCTGTCTCTATCAAAAATACAAAAAATGTAGCCGGACGTGGTGGCATGCACCTGTAGTCCCAGCTACTCTAGAGGCTGAAGTGGGAGGATTGCTTGAGCTCAGGAGGCAGAGTTTACAGTGAGCCAAGATCATGCCACTGCACTCCAGCCTAGGTGACAGAGTTGAGACTCTGTTTCAAAAAAAAAAAACAAAAACAAAAACAAAAATGGCTGCAATTATTGAGGCAGGTATCCAACTTAAGTTGGAAAAGCATTAGAATAAACTAAAGAAAGGAAATAAATAATAAACATAAAAGCAGAAATTAAAGAAATAGAAAAGAGGTCTACAATGAAACATCAACACAGCCAAAGTTGGTTTTTTTGGAAAAAGACTAGTAAAAGTAATAAACCTGGTAAAATTGACCAAAAGTAAAAGAGGAAGGGCAGAGATAAACAATACGAATGAAAAAGGAGATATAACTAAAAATGTGGCAGATTTTTACAAAGAGAGAAAAGTGCATACACTAACACATTTTTGTTCAGGGAATAATTTCAAATGGTAGATTATTGTATCTGTTGTCATAATAGTATATCAAGCCTATCAAGACCACTTGTCAAACTTGCCAAAAATTTTACTCTTGAATATGTGAGATGCTTGGATTAAATATTTTAATCCTTTACTTGAATATTTGGAGAATTACAAAGGTGCAATGAATCAGTCATACTTTACTAAAGATTGTGGTAAAGATTTATTTGGGGATGTGTAGATATGGATACATTTCTTTAAAACAGTAGAATATGTGTTCCCTTTTAATGCCTAAGGAAGAAGAGGGGAAATGCATAAACCTGAGAAATTGTGGAAACCTTGTATTTTTAAAAGTGTTTTTTAAAAAAGTATTACTAGTAAGTTTTTGGTGCTTGTACCAAAAAGTGATGGCACAGTACTGAGAATGATCCATAATTTAGTGTTTCTTTCTCTTAAAATTCTCATGAGCTTTATATTATATATTCATACTGTTCAGTGAACTAAATAGTGTACTGAGGCAAGACATGGATGTACCAGGGCAAGCCCCTTGTTTTCTGGAGGACTGGTAGCAAATAGTGGTAGCACTTTTGTAAATACAGTTCTAAACTAGTACATAAGAAAGTCCTAGGTTGACAAATATTTACAGACCTAGGGAGCAACTGATACAGATTATAGAAGATCCAAAAAGAATTTTTTGGAGGGTGGGGAGAGAAGGGAATGAAATTGATAGATTATCTGGCCGATTTGACAGAGTGGGAAATTATGTTGATAATTCCAGAATAAACACAAATTATATGATAAAAGAAATGTAATCTTAATATACTGCTTTGCTGTGTGTTAAGAGAGCTAAAATTCTCATCTATATGATAGCAATATCCAAATGCAAAAATGAAGAGATTCCAGTATGAATTTTATTTGGAAATATTAAGGGAAACACCCAAAGAAACAGGCAGGTAGAAGTTTAAAGTAGCTCTTGTAGATTGAGATTGTGACTGCTCTTTTTTTCTTATAAGCCTTTTAGTAATATCTTCTAATTGTGCTAATCAAGTATGCATTGCTTTTAAGAGAGAGAACTGAAGCTTTTGCAGAGGAGACTAGAATGATAATAGAGTTTGAAACTTTATTATTTGAGAAAGGAGACTGTTTATGGAAAAAGAAGTGAGGAAAATAACTGTCTTCAGATACTTAAAGGAGTGTATAATAGAAGAGGAATTCTCTTTCTTTTGTTTACATGGGCGAGCAGAGCTGAAACCACCCAGTAAGTAGCCAATACCAAGAAACAGTCGTGTAAAGAAGTTTCTGAACAATTAGATTACCCAGAAATGAATTTGTCTGTTTTTTTTTTTTTTTTCTTTTTAAGAGTCAGGGTCTTACTCTGTCACCCAGGCTGGCTGGAGTACAGTGGTGCAGTCACAGTTCCCTGCACCATAGAACTCCTGGACTCAAGCGACCCTTTAGCCTCAAAGGTGAGAGCCACCACGCCCAGCTGAAACATACTGTTGTGTGAGGATAGAATTCAAAGGGCTAGATGTCCATATCTAGATATGTTTTTAGAGTAGATTTCCACAAATGAAAGTTACTGTATTTCAGGAATTCTGTTGTTTTTAAATACTGACTTCAGCATTTAAAACAAGAAAACACAAAATCAGCTATTCATAAAAAATTTGCCTCATATAAGTCAAGTATACTATTTTCTTTTCTTTCTTTCTTTTTTTTTTCTTTTTTTTTTTTTTTTTTTTGAGACGCTCTTGCTCTGTTACCTAGGTTGTAGTGCAGTGGCGCGATCTCGGCTTGGCTCACTGCAACCTCCGCCTCCCTGGTTCAAGTGAGTCTTGTGTCTCATCCTCCCAGATGGCTGGGATTACAGGCGCATGCTACCACACCTGGCTAATTTCTGTATTTTCAGTGGAGACAGGGTTCACCATGTTGGCCAGGCTAGTCTTGAACTCCTGACCTGAAGTGATCCACCTGTCTTGGCCTCCAAAAGTGCTGGGATTACAGGAGTGAGCCACCATGCCCTGCCAGCTCCAGTAATTTTTGATATATTACATTTTAATTATTATTTAATTGAAATTGTTTAATTTCCATCTTGATTTCTTTCTTCCCCCATGGGTTATTTAGAATTCTGTTTAATTTACAAACATTTGGGGATAATGTGTTGTATTTTTATGCTGATTTCTAGTTTAATTTCATGTTGGTTAGAAATTACACTCTGTATGATTTCAGTCCATTGAAATTTCTTGAGACTTGATTTATGGCTCAGCATGGTCTATTCTAGTAAATTATCCATGTACACTGGAAAAGGATGTATAGCTTGCAGTTGTTGGGTGTGGTGTTCTATATGTCTGTTAGGTTAAGTTGATTCTTTATCTGCTCAAATCTTCTATATCTCCTTCCTGGTTTTGTCTTTCCTTTCTATCATTTACTGAGTAAGCTCTGTTAAATTCTATTCACGATTCCCATTCTGTCAAGTTTTGTTTGTGTGCTTTGATTTATATTTAAATTTTATTTTTCTATTGAGTGCTGTTAATGTAAATTAATATTAACGTATTTATATACATGGATTGTCTGACATCTTTCCATTTGTTTTCAGTTTGTTGATCTGTTCTTTGTTTCTTTGAGATTGTTTTTTAGTACACTGCAAGAAATTCAAAATGTCTTGGGTATGAAATTGGGGAGTAGCTCAGCTGGGTGAATCTAAGTCTCTCATAATGTTGCAGTAAGATGGTTGCTGTCTGGGATCATCTTGAAGCCTTTATTAGTCACAGATGTAGGAAGACAGAAACAGCTGGGACTCCGGCAACCATGTCTTTCTCTGTGGTCTCTCCAAAGTGGTGACTGCACGGCAGCCTAACACTTAGGACTCCATAGATACGTATCCCCAAAGAGAAAAAATTCAGGAGGAAGCTCTGATACCTTTTCTAACCTAGCTTAAGAATTCAGATAGCACCATGTTGGCTGGATTTTGTTCGTTGCTAACCCTGCCTATATTCAAGAGGAGGGGAATATGTTTTTTCTTTCTACAAGCTTTTTAGGATTTTGTCTTCATGTTTAGTAGTTTGGAATTTTAACTAAAATATGTTCAGGTACAAGAATCTTTTTTCTTTCCTCTTCCCACAGTGTTTGGCATTCATTGGGTATTTGAATCTGATGATTCCTAACTTTTCTAAGTTTATCTCTGGAAATGTTATTCTACTGTTACTTTGGGTCTGGCGTTCTTTCTACACTTGCATCAGATAGCTGGTGAAACCTCTGGGTCTGTCCTCTTTACCTCTTTCTTTCGTACATTCCATCTCTCTGTTCTTTTGTTCAGTTCTCTCTGGTTTGTGTATTGGTATATTTATGTGATTTCCTATTACCAAAAAGTTCAGTTTTTATTATGATGTACTCTGAAGAGCATTGTCCTTTGTTTTGGAAAGTTAAATCTTACCATGATTTCCATATTCACTCCCCTCCCCACCAGCATGTTGTGGTGAGTTGTCAGTTTTAAATATTTGTGATCCCTGTAAATATTTAAAGATAAACAACAATATACTGCTTAAGAATCTATCTTCACTGTTCCTTAATGTAAAAAATTTTTCTCCAAAATTTCTAATCACTAAATTTCCTTTAATGAATTTTGTTTCATAAGTTCATTTCTACAGGAGAAACTTTTGTCTATAATGCATTCATTTATGTTAAAAATTGCAGAAACAACAAAGTTGGGATCAGTTTGCTTCACAAAGACAATCAAGTCATTTTATTTTTGTAAATATTAGAAGTAGGCTTCCTGAAGGAAAAATGAAGAGTTAGGTTATAACTTGGACCATAATGTTAGGGACTCAAAATTGACTTAAAATTTAAACATAGTGTAATGTTTATTCCTATCTTCCATATTTGTCAGGGAATCTTAACCAGAGTAAGAAATTTTCTGGTGCTGTGTTGGGAGTGCAGGGCACAAGAGATTTCCATAAAAAGGCATGGGATTTGCTTGGAAGAACATAGAGGTTTTCTAACTTGGCAGTAATGAGTTAGAACTAATTCCCCTTAGAAAGAAAAATTAACTTACATTCTTATTGGGAATTCATTTGTGTGTATGCTTTCTTGTGTGAGCTATTTGATTATTATATTTGTGAGTGTGCCTATGTGTATACATTCATGACCCATGGCATTTGTTAGGTGTAGATAAAATTTTCTATACATACTCTGTGAAAAATGGCTTTGGAACTTGAATGTCTTGCCATTTTAGTTGAGGAACAGGGGCCAAATATTTTGTTGTTGCAGAATACCCAAAATAATATGACCATCACTGAGTTCTTTCCCCAGTTTCTGTTGCCCTAGAAAAGCTGGAGGCATTTGGGGAATATAAATGATCCTTGCTATATTAGGATTCTGTCTTGAAAGATGCATTTTTGGATTAGAGAGACGGTGAATTCACATCTTGTTACAATGACAGCGATCCCCAGACTTAAGAGGACTGGAAAGGGGCTAGGGATGTGGGCATCCTTTTATGTGAAATATATGCTCTTGTGTTTAGCTGTCAGTATTTTTCTTTTCATGGAAATGAAACCATTTTTTTTTCCCCATGGAGTGGAATCACCTAATCCAGATAGAGGTATAAGATGCCTAGTGCCCAACACAAACCTCTCCCACCTTACTCTATATTTTCAAAAATGTGGTTATTTTTAAAGGCTCACCCAGTTCTTGCTTCTCTTTCTCATTGATTGACCTCATCCACTGCTATGGCTTCAATGCTACCATCTTGACCAGCATTGACTCCCAAATCTGTACTTCTAGTCCATTGGTTTCTACAGAACCTCCAGAGTTGGCTTTTAAAATATCTATCAGATATCCTTACCTGTTCTTCCCATAGGAATCTCACAGTTAATTTTTGGAAGAAAGTAATATCTTTCTTTTTAAACCTTTTGTGTTTCCTGTCTTAATTGGAGGTAGGCTATCAACCACTTACTTGCTCAAGCTAGATACCTAGGAGTTATCACTGAGTCTTCTTCATTCCTCTTAGTAGCTTCTTATCAGTTATGGAGTCCTGTCAGTTTTATCCTCAGAAAAGTATTGCCCCTCTTCAGCCCTAGTGCTCCTGTACAGGCCCGTGTCATCTCGCACTGGAGCTATTGCAGTAGCTTCCTAGCTATTCTTCCTGCCTCTAGTCTCCTTTCTTCAGTCCATTTTGCATACTGCCAGTTGTTTTTCCAGAATACAAATCTCATCATATTAATTTTTTTAAAATCACTTTGTCTTCTCCCCATTACTTACTAGATAAAATATAAGCTCTTTAACATGACAAATGCCGAGCTATGTAGTATCCCTAGATCTTTTGTATTTAATTTTTTTTTTTTAATTTAAGTTCTAGGGTACATGTGTATAACGTGCAGGTTTGTTACATATGTATACTTGTGCCATGTTGATGTGCTGTACCCATCAACTCGTCAGCACCCATCAACTCGTCATTTACATCAGGTATAACTCACAATGCAATCCCTCCCCCTTCCCCCCTCCCCATAATAGGCCCCGGTGTGTGATGTTCCCCTTCCCGAGTCCAAGTGATCTCATTGTTCAGTTCCCACCTATGAGTGAGAACATGCGGTGTTTGGTTTTCTGTTCTTGCGACAGTTTACTGAGAATGATGGTTTCCAGCTGCATCCATGTCCCTACAAAGGACACAAACTCATCCTTTTTATGGCTACATAGTATTCCATGGTGTATATGTGCCACATTTTCTTAATCCAGTCTGTCACTGATGGACATTTGGGTTGATTCCAAGTCTTTGCTATTGTGAATAGTGCCGCAGTGAACGTACGTGTGCATGTGTCTTTATAGCAGCATGATTTATAATCCTTTGGGTATATACCCAGTAGTGGGATGGCTGGGTCATATGGTACTTCTAGTTCTAGATCCTTGAGGAATCGCCATACTGTTTTCCATAATGGTTGAACTAGTTTACAATCCCACCAACAGTGTAAAAGTGTTCAAAGAACTCAAACAAATTTACAAGAGAAAAACAACCCCATCACAAAGTGGGCAAAGGATATGAACAGACATTTCTCAAAAGAAGACATGCATACAGCCAACAGACACATGAAAAAATGCTCGTCATCACTGGCCATCAGAGAAATGCAAATCAAAACCACAATGAAATACCATCTCACACCAGTTAGAATGGCAGTCATTAAAAAGTCAGGAAACAACAGGTGCTGGAGAGGATGTGTATTTAATTCTTTAGTGTATTTGCTTAAGCTGTTTCCTTTGCTTGGAATGTCCTTCTAGGCATTATAGCTGGAATATTCCTATTCAGTTTTTTACTGAGCTCTTCAAATGAGCTAGTCAAAATTAAAACAACTGTCCTGGAGTCTCCTGTGTTCGTCCATCCTTCCCCAGCCCATTAATTTTGTCTTGCACCAGCTTTATTCCCATTGTTTTGTAGTTATTTGTTTCTTTCTCCTTTATAAGTTCCTTGAGGATGGAAAACACATACTTTTCATTTTTATTTCCTTGACACCTAGTACAGAACTGCTACCTAGAAAATACTTTGCAAATGCTTGATTCAGAATAACAATATTTGCCATTATGTCTCCTTTATAATGTCCTCACTATGTGTGTGTATTAGTTCATTTTCACGCTGCTGATAAAGACATACCTGAGACTGGGCAATATACAAAGAAAGAGATTTAATTGGACTTTGAGTTCCATGTGGCTGCGGAAGCCTCACAATCATGGCAGAAGACGAAGAAGAGCAAGTCCCATCTTACATGGATGGCAGTAGGCAAAGAGAGAATGAGAATCAAGTAAACAGGTTTTCCCTTATCAAACCATCAGATCTGGTGAGACTTATTCACTACCATGAGAACAGTATAGGAGAAACTGCCCCCATGATTCAGTTATCCCCACCTAGCCCTGCCCTTGGCACGTGGGGATTATTAAATTTAAGGTGAGGCTGGGTGCGGTGACTCATGCCTGTGGTCTCAGCACTCTGGGAGGCCGAGGATGGGTGGATCATGAGGTCAGGAGATCGAGACCAGCCTGGCCAACATGGTGAAACCCCATCTCTACTAAAAATACAGAAATTAGCCAGGCATGGTAGTGGGCGCCTGTATTCCCAGCTACTCAGGAGACAGGTAGGAGAATCACTTGAACCTGGGAGGCGGAGGTTGCAGTGAGCCGAGATTGCACCACTGTACTCCAGCCTGGGTGACAGAGAGAGACTCTGTCTCAAAAATAAAAAATAAATACATAAATAATTCAGGGTGAGATTTGGATGGGGACACAGAGCCCAAGCATATTGGTATGTAACTGATATTCTGAGAAATTTCCTAAATAAATAATTCAAGGTGAGATTTGGGTGGGGACACAGAGCCAAACCATATCAGTATGTAACTGGTATTCTGAGAAATTTCTCTCTTTCTGCCATTGAAATAAATTAACTTTTTAAGCTGTGATTTACATGTAATAAAATGTATCTATTTTAGATATTCAGTGAGTTTTGGTAAATAAATATGCCTATGCAACTTTTACCACAATAAAGATACAGATCACTCTCATCACCCCAAAAAGTATCCTCATGCTCCTTTGTAGCTATTGCCCCTGTGCCACACCACTGGCCCCAAACAGCTTTCTGTCACTATAACTTTATCTTTTCTAGATTTTTTTTTTTTGAAGAGACTGAGTCTCTGCTGCGCAGACTGGAGTACGGTGGTACGATCTCAACTCACTGTACCCTCTGCCTCCCAGGTTCAAACAATTCTCCTGCCTCAGCCTCCTGAGTAGCTGGGATTACAGGCGCATGCCACCACGCCCAGCTAATTTTTGTATTTTTAGTAGAGACGAAGTTTCACCATATTGGCCAGACTGGTCTCGAACTCCTGACCTCAGGTGATCTGCCCACCGTGGCCTCCCAAAGTGCTGGGATTACAGACGTGAGCCACCGTGCCCAGCCTTTTCTAGATTTTTATATAAGTAGAATTACAGAATGTTATTCTTTGTGTCTGTCTTATTTTGCTGAACATGTTTTTGAGATTCATCCATGTTGCAAGTAGTTCATTCCTTACATTAATTACTGAGAAGTATTCCGGCAGTTGGATATATCACAATTTATTCACCGCTTGATGGATACTTGGGCTGTCTCTAGATTTTTGGCTATTACAAAGACAAAAGTTGAAGTTAACATTGTTTCTCAGCTTGGCTTGTTGATAATACTATCTTTTACGCATTGAATTACTTTTGCCCCTGTATTAATGATCTATTTTTCTATAGCCAGTTGACCCAAATTTTATTGGCTTAAAACAACAATAATCATTTTTTTTTTTTCTGTCACAGTTTCTGTGGATCAGGGATTTGAGAGTGGTTTGGTTGGAGGGTTCTAGCTCATATTTCACAAGGCTGCAATTATTTGTATTAAGACTGACTAAAATCAAGATAAGCTTCAAAGGTGGCTCACTAACGTAATTGGCAAGTTGGTGCTGACTCTTGGTAGGAGTCCTCAGCTCCTCTTCGGGTGTGCCTTTCTGAAGGACTGGTGTTCACCCGACATGGTGACTGGCTTCTCTCAGAGCAAGTGATCCAAGAGACCACATCACAACCTGCAGTGCCTTTTAGGATCTAGACTTGGAAGTCACATATTTTCACTTCTGCCGTATTGTATTGGTCACATGGCCAATCTTGATTCATCATGGGAGGGAACTTATTCAAGGGTATGTATAGTGAGAGGGAGCGATACAAGGTATGAGTACCAGGAGGCCAGAATCATTGATTGAGAGCCGTCTTGCAGGATGGGGTGTCACAGTATACCTTTATTAAAAATGAATTAACATGTAGGTGTGTTTCTACTTCTGGACTTAATTTGGTTTCACTGATTGGTATGTTTGTCGTTACGCTGATATCACACAATATGTATTACTACAGTTACATAGTAAGTCTAGAAATCAGATAATATAAGACTTTGTCCTTTTTTAAAACCATGTTAGCTTTTCTGAATTATTTGCATTTTCATATAAGTTTTAAAGTTATCTTGTCAGTTTCTACAAAAACTGCTGATTGAGTTTGCATTGAATCTGCAGATCAACATGAAGAGAATGACATCTTAATAATAATATGGGCAAATCTTAGTATATGGCATAGTTCTCTATTAAGTCTTTAATTTCAGCCATGTTTTGTAGTTTTGGTATATAAGTCTTGCAGATATTTTGCTAAATGTATCTCTAAGTAGTTTCTTACTGGATGTTTTTGTAAATGGCATTTTTTTTTTTTTAAATTTCAATTTTCAGTTCTTTGCCAGTGTGTAGAAATATAGTCACATGTTGCTTCATAATGGGGAGAAATGCCTTGTTAGTCAATTTAATAATTGTGTGAACACCGTAGAGTGTACTTACACAAATCTGGATGTATAATATAGCATACCACACACCTAGGCTGTGTTGTATAGCCTACTGCTCGTAGGCTACAAACCTGTACATCATATTACTGTACAGAATACTGTAGGCAGTTATAACACAATGATAAGTATTTGTGTGTCTAAACATAGAAAAGGTACAGTAAAAATATGTTGTTATAATCTATAAGACCACCACCTGTATGTAATAGAGTCTGTTGACTGAAATGTCATTATGCAGCACATGACTGTTCACGTTTTGTTTTGTTTGTATCAACATTTTATCCTGCAGCTTCGCTAAATTCACTTGTTAGTCTGATAGCATTTTTGTATATTCCTTAAGATTTCCTACATACAGGATTGTCAACTGTGCATAAAAACAATTTTACTTCTTCCTTTTGCATAGTTACTATACCTAGCTTAGTACAATGTCAACAGAAGTGGTAAGAGTAGACATATTGATACAATAAAAAGAAAAAACCGTATAGCATCGGTAGATGCAGTAAGAATATTTTGGGAAAAAAAAATCCAACATCTTTTCCTGAGAACCCATATAAATGAAAGCTCTTAAGAATGTAGAAGTTGGGGGTTCCGGGCAAGATGGCCAAATAGGAACAGCTCCTGTCTGCAGCTCCCAGTGAGACCAATGCAGAAGGCAGGTGATTTCTGCATTTCCAACTGAGGTACCAGTTCATCTCATTGGGACTGGTTAGACAGGGGGTGCAGCCCATGGGGCAAGCAGAAGCAGGGTGGGGTGTTACCTTACCCGGGAAGTGCAAGGGGTCAGCGAACTCCCTCCCCTAGCCACGGGAAGCCGTGAGCGACTGTGCTGTGAGGGATGGTGCTGTTCAGTGCAGATACTATGCTTTTCCCACAGTTTTTATGACCCGCAGACCGGGAGATTCCCTTGGGTCCCTACACCACCAGCGTCCTGGGTTTCAAGCACAAAACTGGGCGGCCATTTGAGCAGACACAGCTAGCTGTAGGAGGTTTTTCTTTTTCTTTCTTTTTTTTTTTTGGTACCCCAGTGGCACCTGGAACCCCAGCAAGACAGAACTGTTCACTCCCCTGGAAAGGGACTTGAAGCCAGGGAGCCAAGTGGTTTTGTTTAGCAGGTCCCAACCCCATGGAGTCCAACAAGCTAAGATCCACTGGCTGGAAATTCTCTGCACAGCAGTCTGAAGTTGACCTGGGACACTCCAGCTTGGTGGGAGGTGGGGCGTCTGCCATTACTGAGGCTTCAATAAGCAGTTTTCCCCTCACGGTGTAAACAAAGCCTCCCAGAAGGTCAGACTGCAGCATGACAAAGCCACTGTAGCCAGACTGCCTCTCTAGATTATTCCTGTCTGGGCAGGGCGTCTGAAAGAAAGGTAGCAGCCCCAGTCAGTGGCTTTATAGATAAAACTCCTATCTCCCTAGTACAGAGCACCTGGGGGAATTGGCAGCTGTGGGCACAGCTTTAGCAGACTTAAACGGCGCAGCTTCAGCAGACTTAAACGTTCCTGCCTGCCAGCTCTGAAGAGAGCAGCAGATCTCCCAGCACAGCACTCAAGCTCTGCTGAGGGACAGACTGCCTCCTTAAGTGGATCCCTGATAACTGTGCCTCCTGCCCAGAGAAACCTCCCAGTGTGTCCAGGGTTGGTTCCTTCTGGTGTGTTCTTGGTCTCGCTGACTTTAAGAATGAAGCCACGGACCTTTGCAGCGAGTGTTAACAGCTCTTAAAGGTGACATGGACCCAAAGAGTGAGCAGCAGCAAGATTTATTGTGAAGAGCAAAAGAACAAAGCTTCCACAGCGTGGAAGGGGACCCAAGCAGGTTGCGACTGCTGGCTGGGATGGCCAGCTTTTATTCCTTTATTTGTCCCCACTCATGTCCTTCTGATTGGTCCATTTTACATCTGATTGGTCCAAATGCTGATTGGTGCATTTACAATCCTTTAGACACAGAGCGCTGGTTGGTGCGTTATTACTAGAGTGCTGATTGGTGCATTTATAATCCTTTAGCTAGACACAGAGCGCTGATTGGTGAAATCTGGGGAGGTGGAGGTTGCAGTGAGCCGAGATTGTACCATTGCACTCCAGCCTGGGTGACAGAGTGAAACTCTGTCTCAAGGGGGAAAAAATGCTGAAAATTCCAAAAACCAGCATGCCTCTTCTCCTCCAAAGGATCACAACTGCTCCCCAGCAAGGGAACAAAATTGGATGGAGAATTAGTTTGATGAATTCATGGAAGTAGGCCTCAGAAGGTGGGTAATAACAAACTCTTCTGAGCTAAAGTGCATATTCTAACCCAATGCAGGGAAGCTAAGAACCTTGATAAAAGTTTACAGAATAATCAGTTTAGAGAAGAACATAAATGACCTGATGGAGTTGAAAAACACAGCACAAGAACTTCATATAGCATACACAAATATCAATAGCTGAATCGATCAAGTGGAAGAAAGGATATCAGAGATTGAAGATTAACTTAATGAAATAAAGCATGAAGACAAGATTAGAGAAGACAGAATGAAAAGGAACGTACAAAGCCTCCAAGAAATATGAGACTATGTGAAAAGGCCAAACCAACAATTGATTGGTGTACCTGAAAGTGACGGGAAGAATGGAACCAAGTTGGAAAATGCTCTTCAGGATATTATCCAGGAGAACTTCCCCAACCTAGCAAGGCAGGCCAATATTCAAATTCAGGAAATACAGAGAATGCGAAAAGATACTCCTTGAGAAGAGCAACCCTAAGACACATAATCGTCAGATTCAACAAGGTTGAAACCAAGGAAAAAACATTAAGGGCAGCCAGAGAGAAAGATCAGGTTACCCACAAAGGGAAGCCCATCAGAATAACAGCAGATCTCTCAGCAGAAACCCTACAAGCCGGAAGAGAGTGGGGGCCTATATTCAGCATTCTTAAAAAAGAATTTTCAACCCAGAATTTCATATCCAGCCAAACTAAGCTTCATAAGTGAAGGAGAAGTAAAATCCTTTACAGACAAGCAAAGGGTGAGGGATTTTGTCACCACCAGGCCTGCCTTACAAGAGGCCCTGAAGGAAGCACTAAATATGGAAAGCAAAAACTGGTACCAGCCACTGCAAAAACCATACCAAAATATAAAGACCAATAATGACACCATGAAGAAACTGCATCAACTAATGTGCAAAATAACCAGATCAAATTCACACATAACAATATTAACCTTAAATATGAATGGGCTAAATGCCCCAGTTAAAAAACCACAGACTGGCAAATTGGAGAAAGAGTCAAGACCCATCAGTGTGCTGTATTAAGGAGACCCATCTCATGTGCAGAGACACACATAGGCCCAAGATAAAGGGATGGAGGAATATTTACCAAGCAAATGGAAAGCAAGAAAAAAAAAAAAACCAGGCGTTGCAATCCTAGTCTCTGATAAAACATACTTTAAACCAACAAAGATAAAAAAAAAAAAAAAAAAAAAAAAAAAGACAATGGCATTACATAGTGGTAAAGGGATCTATGCAACAAGAAGAGCTAACTATCCTAAATATATATATGGACCCAATACAGGAGCACCCAGATTCATAAAGCAAGTTCTTAGAGACCTACAAAGAGACTTAGACTCCCACACAATAATAGTGGGAGACTTTAACCACCTCACTGTCAATATTAGATCAATGAGACAGAAAATTAACAAGGGTATTCTGAACTTGAACCCAGCTCTGGACCAAGCAGACCTAATAGACATCTACAGAACCCTCCACCCTAAATCAACAGAATATATGTTCTTCTCAGCACCACATAGCACTTATTCTAAAATTGACCACATACTTGGAAGCAAAACACTCCTCAGCAAATGTAAAGGAGTAGAAATCATAACAGTCTCAGACCACAGTGCAATCAAATTAGAACTCAGGATTAAGAAACTCACTCAAAACGGCACAACTACATGGAAACTGAACAACCTACTCCTTTTTTTTTTTTTTTTTTTTTGAGACGGAGTCTCGCTCTGTCCCCCAGGCTGGAGTGCAGTGGCCGGATCTCAGCTCACTGCAATTTCCACCTCCCGGGTTCACGCCATTCTCCTGCCTCAGCCTCCCGAGTAGCTGGGACTACAGGCGCCCGCCACCGCTCCCGGCTAATTTTTGTATTTTTTTAGTAGAGACGGGGTTTCACGTGTTAGCCAGGATGGTCTCGATCTCCTGAACTCGTGATCCGCCCGTCTCGGCCTCCCAAAGTGCTGGGATTACAGGCTTGAGCCACCGCGCCCGGCTGAACAACCTACTCCTGAATGACTACTGGGTAAATCACAAAATTAAGGCAGAAATAAATAAGTTCTTTAAAATCAATGAGAACAAAGACACAATGTACCAGAATCTCTGGGACAGAGACACAGCTAAAGCAGTGTTTAGAGGGAAATTTATAGCACTACATGCCCACAGGAGAAAGCAGGAAAGGTCTAATATCAACACCCTAACATCACAATTAAAAGAACTAGAGAAGCAAGAGCAAACAAATTCAAAAGCTAGCAGAAGACAAGAAATAACTAAGATCAGAGCAGAACTGAAGGAGATAGAGACACAAAAAACCCTTCAAAAAATCAGTGAATCCAGGAGCTGGTTTTTTGAAGATTAACAAAATACATTGCTAGCCAGACTAATAAAGAAGGAAAAAGAGAAGAATCAAATAGACACAATAGAAAGTGATAAAGGGGATATCACCACTGATCCCACAATAGTACAAACTACCACCAGAGAATATAAACACCTCTGTGCAAATAAACTAGAAAATCTAGAAGAAATGGATAAATTCCTGGACACATACACCCTCCCAAGACTAAACCAGGAAGAAGTCAAATCCCTGAATAGACCAATAACAAGTTCTGAAATTGAGGCAGTAATTAATAGCTTACCAGCCAAAAGAAGTCCAGGACCAGGTGGATTCACAGCCGAATTCTACCAGAGGTACAAAGAGGAGCTGGTACCATTCCTTCTGAAACTATTCCAAACAACAGAAAAAGAGCAGCTCCTCCCTAACTCATTTTATGAGGCCAGCATCATCCTGATACCAAAGCCTGGCAGAGACACAACAAAAAAAGAAAATTTCAGGCCAATATCCCTGATGAACATTGATGCGAAAATCCTCAGTAAAATATTGGCAAACCAAATCCAGCAGCATATCAAAAACCTTATTCACCACAATCAAGTCGGCTTTATCCCTGGGATGCAAGGCTGGTTCAACATATGCAAATCAGTAAATGTAATCCATAAACAGAACCAATGACAAAAAACACATTATTATCTCAATAGATGCAGAAAAGGCCTTTGATAAAATCCACCCCTTCATGCTAAAAACACTCAATAAACTAAGTGTTGATGGAACATATCCCAAAATAATAAGAGCTATTTATGACACACCCACAGCCAATATCATACTGAATGGGCAAAAACTGGAAGCATTCCCTTTGAAAACTGGCACAAAACAAGGATGCCCTCTCACCACTCCTATTCAACATAGTATTGGAAGTTCTGGCCAGGGCAATCAGGCAAGACAAAGAAATAAAGGGTATTCAGATAGGAAGAGAGGAAGTCAAATTGTCTCTGCAGATGAGATGATTGTATATTTAGAAAACTCCGTTGTCTCAGCCCAAAAACTCCTTAAGCTGATAAGCAACTTCAGCAAAGTCTCAGGATACAAAATCAATGTGCAAAAATCACAAGCATTCCTATACACCAGTAATAGACAAACAGCAATATCATGAGTGAACTCCCATTCACAGTTGCTACCAAGAGAATAAAATACCTAGGAATACAACTTAGAAGGCATGTGAAGGACCTTTTCATGGAGAACTACAAACCACTGCACAAGGAAATAAGAGAGGACACAAACAAATGGAAAGACATTCCATGCTCATGGATAGGAAGAATCAGTATCCCAAAGTAATTTATAGATTCAACGCTATCCCCATCAAGCTACCATTGAGTTTCTTCACAGAATTAGAAAAAAACTGCTTCAAATTTCATATGGAACCAAAAAACAGCCCATATAGCCAAGACAGTGCTAAGCAAAAAGAACAAAGCTGGAGGTATCACACTGACTTCAAACTATACTATGGGGCTACAGCAACCAAACCAGCATGGTACTGGTACCAAAACAGATATGTAGAGCAATGGAACAGAACAGAGGCCTCAGAAATAACACCACACATCTACAACCATCTGATCTTTGACAAACCTGACAAAAACAAACAATGGAGAAAGGATTCCTTATTTAATAAATGATGTTGGGAAAACTGGCTAGTCATATGCAGAAAACTGAAACTGGACTCCTTTATTACACCTTATACAAAATTTAAGATGGATTAAAGACTTAAACGTGAGACCTACAACCATTAAAAACCCGAGAAGAAAACCTAGGCAATACTATTCAGGACATAGGCATGGGCAGTCTTCATGACTAAAACACCAAAATCTATGGCAACGAAAGCCAAAATCCCATAAATGGGATCTAATGAAACCAAAGAGCTTCTGCACAGCAAAAGAAACTATCAGCAGAGTGAACAGGTAACCTACAGAATGGGAGAAAATTTTTGCAACCCATCCGACAAAGGGCTAATATCCAGAATCTACAAGGAACTTAAACAAATTTACAAGAAAAAAACCAACCTCATCAAAAAGTGGGCAAATGATATGAACAGACACTTCTCAAAAGAAGATATTTATGCAGCCAGCAAACATATGAAAAAAAGCTCATCATCACTGGTCGTTAGAGAAATGCAAATCAAAACCACAATGAAATACCATCTCATGCCAGTTAGAATAGTGATCATTAAAAAGTCAGGAAACAACAGATGTTGGAGAGGATGTGGAGAAATAGGAACACTTTTACATTTTTGGTAGGAGTGTAAATTAGTTCAACCATTGTGGAAGACAGTGTGGTGATTCCTCAAGGATCTAGAACCAGAAATACCATTTAACCCAGCAATCCCATTACCGGGTATATGCCCAAAGGATTATAAATCATTCTACTATTAGGACACATGCACCTGTATGTTTATTGCAGCACTATTCACAATAGAAAAGACTTGGAACCAACCCCAAATGCCCATCAGTGATAGACTGGATAAAGAAAATGTGGCATATATACACCATGGAATACTATGCAGCCATGAAAAAGAATGAGTTCATGTCCTTTGCAGGGCAATGGATGAAGCTGGAAACCATCATTCTCAGAAAACTAACACAGGAACAGAAAACCAAACACTGCATGTTCTCACTCATAAGTGGGAGTTGAACAGTGAGAACACATGGACACAGGGATGGGAAGGTCACATGCCAGGACCTATCGGGGGGTGGGGGTAAGGGGAGGCATGGCTTTAGGAGAAATACCTAATGTAGATGATGGGTTGATAAGTGCAGCAAACCACCATGGCACACGTATACCTATGTAACAAACCTGCACTTTCTGCACATGTATTCCAGAATTTAAAGTATAACAAAATAAAGTGATTATTGATATTGTTGGGAAAAAAAAAAAAAAGGTAAAAGTGTTGGCTGGGCATGGTGGTTCACACCTATAATTTCAGCACTTTGGGAGGCCGAAGCGTCTTGAGCCTTACTTGATGGCCTCTTCGATTATGTTGCCCAGGCTAGTCTCAAACTCCTGGGCACAAGTGATTCTCACTTTTGGGAATCTGAATCGTTTGAGACTAGCCTGCGCAACATAGTGAGATCCCGTCCCTGCAAAAGAGAGAAAAAGAAAAAAGAAAATTACCCAGTTGTGGTGGTGCATGTCTGTAGTCCCAGCTACTCAGGAGGCTGAGGCAGAAGGATCACTTACTTGAGCAAGGGAGGTGGAGACTGCAGTGAGTTGTGATTGTGCCGCTGCATTCCAGCCTGAGCAAAGAGTGAGACCCTGTCTCAAGAAAAAAATAAAAGTTAGAGTTTATAAAGAAGACTTGAAACCAAAAAGTTTGAGAACTGAACTAAAGTAACCTAAAATGGTAACTGTTTAGAGTAGGTAGGGATTCTTAATCCAGGGTTCCCAATACTCTCATAGAAAGAAAAAATATTTGTATCTTTTTTTTTTTCCACTAATCTCTGAATGAAATTTAGTATTTCTTTCTATTTTGAATGCAGGCAACAAAACACAGCAGTAATATTAGCAGTAATTGTGACTTTGTTACCAATAGATGTTTTTTCCTGTATCCATATTTAAAGATTGTTTCTTGAAGCAACATATAGTTAGGTCTTACTTTTTTATATTGCCTTTGAATTGGAATGTTTAGACAATTTGCATTTAATGTAATGATGTGATTTCCTTTCAATTCTGCCATCTTGCCTTTTGTATTGATCCCAATTTTTTCTTCGCTATTTTTTGCTTATTTGTTTGCATTTTTCATACATTCTTTTTGATTGAGTTGAATTTTTTTTTTTACATGGGATCTCGCTCTGTTGTCCAGACTGGAGTGCAGTGGCATAATCTCAGCTCACTGCAACCTCCGTCTCCCGGGTTCAAGCAGTTCTCCTGCCTCAGCCTCCCACATAGCTGGGATTACAGGCGCCTGCCACCATGCCCGGCTACTTTTTATATTTTTAGTAGAGATGGGGTTTTGCCATGTTGGCCAGGCTTGTCTGGGACTCCTGACCTCAGGTGATCCATCCACCTCAGCCTCCCAAAGTGCTGGGATTATAGGCGTGAGCCACCACGCCCGGCCTGAGTTGAATTTTGTTTGTTTGTTTTTAGTGGTTGCTCAGGGACTTACAATATACTTCTTTAACATATGACAATTTACTTCAAAATGTGCTGTATTACTTCAGATATAATCTAAGGACCTTCAGTATTCTCTTTCTCTCTCTTCTACTATTGTAATATATTTTACTTCTACATGTAAACCCAGTGATTATTATCATTTTTGCTCTAAGTGGTGAAATTACTCTTGTGGCTGGGTGTGCTGGCTCATACCTGTAATCCCAGCACTTTGGGAGGCCAAGGTGGGAGGAGCCTTTGAGCCCAGGAGTTTGAGACCAGCCTAGGTAACATAGTGAGACCCTTTGTCTACAAAAAAAGTTAGAAACGTTAGCCAGGTGTGGTGGTGCACTCCTGTAGTGCCAGCTGCTCAGGAGGCTGAGGTGGGAAGATTGCCTGAGCCTAGGAATTTGAGGCTGCAGTGAGCTACAGTCGTACCACTGTACTCCTTGTACTCCAGCCTGGGCAACAGAGTGAGACCCTGTCCCCCGGAAAAAAAAAAAAAAAAAAATTCTTCATGATTTAAATGTATGCTGGTGAACTTTTTGCCTCCAGCTTTTTTTTTTCCCGCCCCCACCAGGAGGATGAAGTCTGGGAAAAATCTTTTACTTCCATTTCTTCAACATATATTCATTGTATTTATTTTTCTAGGTTGACCGGATTTTTCTTTGTTTTATAGTTCCATTTTCTTGTCTTGCATAGCTTCACAAGAAGTCTGTGTGTGTGTGTGTTTTTTTGTTTTTTTTTTTTTTTTTTTGAGATGGAGTCTCACTCTGTTGCCCAGGCTGCAGTGCTGTGGCTCAATCTCTCGGCTCACTGTAACCACTGCCTCCTGGGTTCAAGCGATTCTCCTGCCTCCGCCTCCCGAGTAGCTGGGACTACAGGCTCATGCCACCACGCCCAGCTAATTTTTTGTATTTTAGTAGAGACGGGGTTTCACCGTGTTGCCCAGGCTGGTCGCAAACTCCTGAGCTCAGACTATCCGCCCACCTCGGCTCCCAAAGTGCTGGGATTACAGGCGTGAGCCATCGTGCCTGGCTGAAGTCTGTATATTTTAACTTTGTTTCTATGTAAATTTTTTTCTTCTGGCTTCTTGTAAGATTTTCTGTTTTTGACAGCTTTTCGGGAATTTGATTATTCTGCCTCATTTTGGTTTTCTTTGTGTTTATACTCCTTCAGGAGGCGGGCTCATTGAGTTACTTGGATGTGTAGATGTGTCTTTTTTTTTTTTTTTTGAGACAGGGTCTCTGTCACTCAGGCTGGAGTGCAGTGGGACAATCGCAGCTCACTGCAACCTCTGCCTTCTGAGTTCAAGGGGTCCTCCTACCTCAACCTCCCAAGTAGCTGGGACCACAGGCACATGCTACCACACTCAGCTAATTTTTTGTATTTTTGGTAGAGATGAAGTTTCACCATATTATCCAGGCTGGTCTCTAACTCCTGGCCTCAAGTGATCTGCCTATCTTGGCCTACGAAAGTGCTGGGATTACAGGCATAAGCCACTGCACCTGGCCAGATATATCAGTTTTATCAAATTTTGAAAATGTCATTATTTCTTCAAATGCTACCCCTGCTCGCCATTCCAGTTACATATATATTATACTGCTTGATGGCTTGATATTGCCCTGTAGTTCTTGTCTTTTTCTTTTCTTTCTTATTACACCCCTAGTCCTTCTACCCTTGCTTCTTTGTTCCCTCTCTCCTGTCTCCCTTTCCCCTTCTCTTCTTTCCCCTTATTCTCATCACATTTTAGCTGCGTTTAAATTTGGGTATTTTCTATTACTGTGTCTTCAGATCCCCTGTACTTTCCTTCTGTGGTATTTAATATATTGTTAATACCCTCCAGTGATATTCCTGTTTCACATACTGTTTTTGAATACTGTAAGTTCTTTTTTTTTGAGACGGAGTCTCGCTCTGTCGCCCAGGCTGGAGTGCAGTGGCACGATCTTGGCTCACTGCAAGCTCCACCTCCCGGGTTCATGCCATTCTCCTGCCTCAGCCTCCTGAGTAGCTGGGACTGCAGATGCCTGCCACCACGCCTGGCTAATATTTTGTATTTTTAGTAGAGACGGGGTTTCACTGTGTTAGCCGGGATGGTCTTGATCTCCTGACGTCGTGATCCACCCGCCTCGGCCTCCCAAAGTGCTGGGATTACAGGCATGAGCCACTGCGCCCAGCCTGAATACTCTAAGTTCTTTTTGGTTCTAATTATGTGTACCATTTTCTTCCTCATTTTTTTTTCTTTAAATTTTTGAGCATATTTATAATTGTTTTAGAGTCCTCATTGGCTAATTTCGTCATCTTGTTTCTGGGATGGTTTCAGCTGATTTATTTCACTCTGGTTTCAGGTCACATTTTCTTTCTTCACGTTTCTATTAATTTTTTATTGGATACTGGACATTGTTAATTTTATATGATTGAGTGGTGGAATTTTTTTTTCTGCTTCTTTTAAAGAATCTTGGACTTTGTTTAGACAAGTGGTTGAGTTACACATGGACCAACTCCATCCTTTTGAGCCTTGTTTTAAGCTTTGTTAGGAAGCATCTAGAATATCATTTACTCTAGAGCTTATTTAGCTCTGCTACTAAGATAAGAGTCTTTTGAGGTTTCTAGTGAATTCTTAGTTTTTCAACAAGGAAGACTTCTAGTCAGAACCATATGACTCTGGGAATTGTTCCACCTGTAAATCTCTATTTATTCTTTGCCTTACTTTTTGAAGTTAGTCTGTGTGCTGGGCTTAGTGCTTAGCCAGACTCAAGTGAATCCTTATGCCGATTTCTGGAATTTTATATGCTTAGCTTCCACTTCTCTGGCACACTTCTAAGCTCTGCTTGAGTTCTTTCTCCCTTCACCATAGTCTGAAAAGTGCCTCTAGGCAGAAAGCCAGGGCAGGTTAGGTCTCACTTCATTTCTTTTGCATCTCAGAAATCACAGTCCTACACTGCTTGTTATCCAATATCTAAAAAGAGTTTTATATTTTTTTGTTCACTGTTCTGGCTGTTATTGTGAGTTGAAAAGTCTGTTTCTAGTTATTCCACCATGGCAATTGAAAATTATTTCCTGTCTTTATACCTTTTAAGATAACCATGGAGATAAAAAATAAAGTTTATGTTCCTTTTATTTTCTCTGGCCATTTGGGCCTTATGTCGTGTATTGCTAATAACTGCCTATAGTGTTTAGCAATTTCATCTGATCTCCTGTTCACATCTTTAATTATTTTCAAGATGACACTTTAAATGGTTCAGCTATAATACAATAATGAACAAAATAGTGTAGAATTACTGTAGAATATTTTAAGCAAGTAAAATAGCCTGTACATTATATTAAAGCTCATGAGTGAATATTTTTTAAAAGTACATAAGTTGTTTAAATGATAGCTTTGCAAAGAATTAGGTTTATCATTGTAGTCATAAGATTATCAACTGTTAGATTTAATCATCTTGTTTTTAATCAAAGATTCTTAGAAGTAATATGAACATAATTGATGCCTAGTCAAAGATGATCTTCAGTGAATTAAAATGTCTGAAAGTAATCCTATAAACTTATGTTAAAATCTGTATGGATTTTTGCCATGTAGCTTCTGTTGTCCATTTGATAGTCTTACAAGGAAAAAACAAAACAAACTCCTATATTTGATGTAGCAGTTGTACATTATTAGGCTGTTAGTATGTTTCTTAATCTTTGATTTTTTTGTTTGTTTGTTTGTTTTTCAGATCGTCAGTATTTAAACAGATCACATCATGCGTGAGTACAAGCTAGTGGTCCTTGGTTCAGGAGGCGTTGGGAAGTCTGCTCTGGTAAGTTAGCCACCTAACTGTAACTGATTAGTATAATACAAGAAGAATTTTGATATTTCCTTGCTTTCAGACTTCTAGACACCAAAGAGAAAAGGTGGCATTATTATATATCTGGTATCTGCCCCACAAAGGACGGGAAATCATTTAATAACCACAGATATACACTTTTATAACGTTGGCTCATTTATTCTTACATTTATCAATTATTTATTGACTGTCTTACATGGCAAGCACCAGTGTTTATGATTCAGAGAGGAGTAAGATTGTTCTCATTTTTAAGGAATTTACATTGTAGTGGGGGAAACTGATTATTACAGATTCTATTGGGATAATTCCTCACCTGCTTCCACTCTAGACTTACATGGAATGAAGGTCATTTTTTGTGTTCATGCTGTTTTTATTTAGTAAATAGTTACTGAGCTTCTACAATGTCAGATTCTAGGGTCACAGGAGTGAACAAAAACAGTCATAGTTTCTCATGGAGCTTGCATTGTAGTGGAGGAGATGTGATAAATACACAATTAAACAAAGAACTCCTTGGTTATACTTGTGAGAGAGATACTCTGAAAAAAAAATACGGATTAATTTAGAAGAAAGGCAGAGTGGATGTGGGAGACAAATTGGGAGTTAATACAGTATACCAGATCATTGTTTATGGAACCTTGGATTAAAACCATGGCAGTGAAGAAGAGAGAAGTAGATGTTTGAGGATTGAGTAAGTGGTAGAACTGACGTAAGTTGGTGCTAGATTGATACGGGGACTAGGAGAGAAGGAGCTGTCAAGGATGGCTCCCAGGTTTCTAGTTTGAGCTACTATTATGGATGGATTAAAAAAAGAAGGGAAACAGTGGAGAATGAGCAGTGAGAGTCCAAATCAAAGAGTCAAGCCAGATTTTATGTTTGTGACATGTTGAAGTAATAAAAGAGAGAGACCGGTGATATGACTTTGGGTGCCATCAATATGGTGATGATATTTAATTTCATGAGAGTTACATTACTGTTAGGTGTGTAAATTAGTGCCTTTGTCGAGAATGTTTGAGAATATCTGTCATTTTTAATGGCATATAACTTTCAATTCAAAGATTCCTTTTCTAAAAATGTAGCCCACATATAAGTTCACATGTGCAAAATGGCGTGGTCAGGGAACATTGCAACATTCTTTACAGTGACCAAGTGACCAGAGTCTGGAAACAACCTAAATGTGTTCCATTAAGGGGCTAGTTAAGTAAATTTTAATACATTTTCAGAGTAGAATACAGCCATTAGAAAGAATGCAATAGCTCTATATATACCAATATGTAATGATATCCAAGATGTATTACAGAGAAAAAAGGTACTAAACAGTGTAGACTATAATTTGTGTTTTATATTAAAAAAAGTGTAGGCTGAGGGCAGATAGCTGTAAAATCATAGAGTATCTCTGCAAGGTTAAATAAGCTATGGGTAATATCAGTTACTTTCTTGGGAGTGGGACTGGATAGCTGGGAACAAGGGTGGTAGATAAGCTTAGTTCACTGCATAGCCTTTTATGCCTTTTGAATTTAGTGCTATGTCCATGAATCACCTTTTCAGAAATAATTTTGGAAAAAAATCCACAGGAGTGAAAGAGGTCTAGGGAGATACTAGAGAGAGAAGAGCAGAGCCCAGTACTGAGCTCTGAGTACCTCTCAACCTTTAGGAAGTGGGTAGGATTGGAGGATCTAGCATAGAAGGTGTCTTTACTTGATTGCTCAAAAGTCAAGTAAAAAAGAGGAAAGAGATGATCAGAGAGCATAGAGGTAGTGGGACATGGTAAAGAAAGCAGCTTTAGTCAGGTCATGTTGCCGTAAGCATAGTGGGGTGGGTTGAAGAGCAAATGAGAGCTGAGGAAATGGAATATAGACATTTGAAGAAGCTTGATTATAAGAGGAGACAGAGAATGGGGGCAGAAGCTGGAGAGATATTGGGGTTAAGGGAGGTTTTTGTTTTTGTTTTAGAATTGGAGATAGTAAAGCATATTTGTATGCTGGGGCAATTCCTCTCCACTGGAGAGGAAAATGAGGATACAAGAGAGGAAAAGAGGAGATGATCCAGTACAAAAACCTGAGGAATAAAATTATAATCTATGTGAATCAATGAATGAGATGTCCCTGAAAATTAAGACAGAGGATAAGATTCAGAGGAGTAGTAAAACATTACTTTTAGTAAGAAAGAAATGAGAAGTGTTGGATTGTTTTGCATTTGTGCAAGTCTTATTAATGTCTGGTTTATAGAAGGCACATGGGCTCTTATGCCTGCTTCTGTATCCAGTCTCTTGGAATAGCAAATGTTCTACTTTGGAAGATTCCACTGTAAACTTATGAGAGGAGAAGAAGAAGAGTACATCTTAGTATTGTTAGGAAGATAGTTTGGCCTTAGGGAGCCTCTGTCTTGGACCGTATTTTGAGAACCTCTGTTCTAGCCTAAAGCATATTAGGAAGCCATATTAGACTGCCTTTTTTTCTTTTTTCCGCCCAGGCGGGAGTGCAGTGGCGAGATCGCGGCTCACTGCAGGCTCCGCCTCCCGGGTTGACGCCATTCTCCTGCCTCAGCCTCCCGAGTAGCAGGGACTACAGGCTCTCACACTGCGCCCAGCTAATTTTTTTTTTTTTTTTTTTTTGAGACAGAGTCTCGCTCTGTCGCCCAGGCTGGAGTGCAGTGGCCGGATCTCAGCTCACTGCAAGCTCCGCCTCCTGAATTTACGCCATTCTCCTGCCTCAGCCTCTGGACTAGCTGGGACTACAGGCGCCCGCCACCTCGCCCGGCTAGTTTTTTTTGTATTTTTTAGTAGAGACGGTTTCACCGTGTTAGCCAGGTGGTCTCGATCTCCTGACCTCGTGATCCGCCCGTCTCTGCCTCCCAAAGTGCTGGGATTACAGGCTTGAGCCACCGCGCCCGGCCTTTTGTATTTTTTAGTAGAGATGGGGTTTCAGCATGGTCTTAATCTCCTGACCTCGTGATCTGCCTACCTCGGCCTCCCAAAGTATTTTTTGTTTTGTTTTGTTTTTGAATCAGCATCTTTCCCTGGAGTGCCGTGGCATGATCATGGCTCACTACAACTTCAACCTCCTAGGCTCAAGGAATCCTCCCACCTTAGCCACCCAAGTAGCTGGGACTACAGGTGCATGCCACCACCCCTGGCTAATTTTTAAATTTTTTTTGTAGAGACAAAGTCTCACTACGTTGCCCAGGTTGGTCTCAAGTTCCTGAGCTCAAGCAATCCTCCTGCCTTGGCCTCCTAAAGTGCTAGGAGTACAGCATGAGCCACTGCATCCAGCGTAGACTGTTTTTTATGTTTAAATTATGTGTCATACTTAGAAGATGAGGTGATTAAATCCTTGATAAAAGTGATTATTAAAGTTTTTGTTGTGATTTTATCTTGAGTTGCCTTTGAATAATAGAAGCTTAGTAGGAGAAAGAAGTTTGTTTACTATATTTGAGTTAATCTCTTTAGCTCAAGCTAAAATAGTATATCAAATACTCCTCTGAGTAATTTAAGTGTAGATGACCTTAGTCCACATTCTTACCCTTGCTTTTTAGGCAACAATGTACCAGACCCTGTTTTAAAGTTATCTAGGCAATATCTTAAAACCATCTTCTGTACTTTTTTCACTTACTGAATGATAAATACGTATTTTCTAGTATGTGTTTTTAGATGCCTTTAAGATAAAAGTAGGTAATATCTGAAAAAGACGAATGGGCAGTATTTTCCAATGGAAAAAGTAAGGCTTTAGAATCAGGAAGATGTATGTTTGAATCTCAGCTGGCAAATAGGAAGAATAACTATTTCTGGGATGAAAGTGAAATTTGAATGTGGTTATAAATTAAAAGTGGCTAGCTTAATGTCTGGAACATAATAAACATTCAGTAAGTTTAAATTTCCCTTTCTCTTTTCCACCACAATTTAGAAAGGCTTTAAAAAATTTAAGCCAGATGCTGCTTGAGGTCCCAGCTACCTAGGAGACTGAGGCGGGAGGATCTCTTGAGTTCAGGAGTTCAAGGCCAGCCCAGGCAACATAGCAAAGACCCTGTGTTTTAAAAAAAAATTAGAATCTTTGTCACTTCATTAAGGGCAGAGGGCATGGGATAAAAGTTACTATAGATATACAAAGGGGCAGTAGGAGTTAAATACTGATAATTTTTCATCTTTTAATTAGTTCAGATATGTTATTTGTATCCTTGTATTTTAAAACTTAATGTAATTAACAGTATTATCGTCAGTATTGATGACAGCTTTTAACATGACTACCTCCTTTCATAATAAATGTACTCTTAATTATGGTTATATCCTTATATTGAAAGATAATGATATACTTTACATTTATGTGTTTACCCAGAATTTTCACATAATTTCAATTAATCATCATAACTTGTGAGGTTAAGTAACATTCAAAGGAGTTTTTTCTTTAATTTTTAAATATTTCTCTTATTTTTTTTCCCCAGACAGTTCAGTTTGTTCAGGGAATTTTTGTTGAAAAATATGACCCAACGATAGAAGATTCCTACAGAAAGGTAAAATGTGAAACTTGTACACACGTTTACAAGTAGTTCCTTATGATGTTAAAATTTGATCTGTACATTTGCTTTTTGAAAATAGTTTTGAGAAATGATGCAAATGTTGTGCATATGTTTTTAAAAGTTTCATCAAGACAGAATATTTATTACAGAATACTACTTCGATATTCAGAGCTCTATGTTCTGTTACTAATTAGTGACTTGTTCCTTAATGTGGACATTTTCCAGGTGGGGAATATTGCCACATATGAAAAAATTACATATAAATAGTAGGTGTGTTTTCAACTTACTCTTTTGTTACCAAAAGTTAAGACCACCTTTATGCTTGAAGTTATCCAGTGACTAAACATTTTTATTTTTGTTTAGTTTTATAAGTTTAAAGGTATTTCATCTTTAGACTACAAACAAATTAGAGTCTGTGTAATACTATAATTGGGTTACATGCCATACATTTGTCAAACCCACAGAATGTACAATGCCAAAAGAAAATCCTAATGTAAACTGTGGACTCTTGGTGATAATGATGTGTTCATGTGGGTTTATCAGTTGTAACAGATGTACCACTCTGGTGCAGGATGTTGATAGTGGGGTGAGGCTATGCATTTGTGGTGGCAGGGAATATGTGGGAAATCTCTGCACCTTCCTCTCAGTTTTGCTGTGAACCTAAAACTGCTATAATAAATAAAGACTATTTAAAAGGGAAAAAAAATTAGATACTTGGTCTTGACAAAAAATAATTCTGTAGAAGACCAGCTAGAGTTGTGGAAAATTTTCAGTATTTTACTTGTCAAATATATTGGGTGGGATGGGGGTTATAAAAGGCTAGTAGCCAAGGATTTTTTTTTAAAAGATTGAACTTTAATAGGAAAGGATTGCTTTTGAAGATGTTTTTAGAATTTACCTTTAAGAGTGCTGTAACTTCTGTTGAATTAATATGTTAGTTCATGAAGCACTACTAGCAGAGCAGTTTCATTGTCTTCAAATTGGAAACAAAATTATGCTCTAGATACATTGAGAAACTGTAGTCCTAATTGATTATTCATTGAGCGTTCCCAGTTACACATTTTGCAGATTATCACACTTGTCCCATAAGTGGTGGGGGGGATGAGTTTGTGGTCTGACCAGTGGTGCCCCTCATCAATGTCTGATCTGACACAGAAGCAGAGTTTAAAATAGTCTTTAGGTTAGCACATTTATTTTTAGAAGACAGTATTGCTCTACTGAAATTTCCCCAAAGTAAGTTGCTAGTTAAAGCTTTAACTGCAAAGCAAGATCTGTACCTAAAATTCTAAATTACTAACTTTTCTTAATCCCTTCTTTATTAAAATAGTTTTCCACACAGTTGATAGTTGATACTTTCTTTAGACCAACCTTCTCTTCTTTTATAAGATCAGTGGGTAAATAGAACTCAGTGTATAAAATTTCACCTTTCACATAGAGCTTTTCTAGAAAAGTGCCTTAGTCTTGAGGACTGTTTTAGCTCATTGCTGTTTATTTGAGTACTCCTGTGTTTCTTTTATGTCTTAAACTCAAATTTTACTATGTATTAATTTTCTGCATGTTTTAGTAAAATTTTAACAACTTGAACATGGTAAGTTGGCAAGATTTTTTTTTACCCCAAAATCTTGTGTGCATTTTGAGCCATTTAATATTTTTGTACTTTGTTTTCTTTGGAGATAATATAAATAGGCATATATACTTTTTTTCTGTTAGAACTATACTTATTTGTTGAAGTTTTCCTTAAATTCCAAAATACGACTTTTGCCTTTATTAAGAACAAATAAGAATCATTACAGAGGTCAGAAAATACCTAAACTCAGCATTAACCATCTTGGCTTCTGTAATATGAATAGCCTGTACTTGAGACCGCTGTTCTTTATTGTGGTACCAAGTTTACCCCCAGCCATACAGCATACTGCTGGAGAAAGGCTTTGTATTTGTTAATAGATAACTTTGATGGAAGACAGGAGAAGAAAACAGAATGAGATTTTGATGTTACTTTTTAACTTTTTCTTTTTTTGCCCCCACAGCAAGTTGAAGTCGATTGCCAACAGTGTATGCTCGAAATCCTGGATACTGCAGGGACAGTAAGGATGTTTTCTCTTTTTTTGATAGATTTTAATTTGTGAGCAGGTTTTGTCATCTGAGTAGGTTTTGTCATCCAAATAATTCTGAGTAAAAGTAATTCTGATTAAGAAGAAATTCTCTGAACATAGGGATTCTTAAGTAATATGAAATCAACTGTAATGTAGTTAATGCTTACGTATCACAAAGTTCAGCTGTAATAATCTGTGTGTTGGGTTTCTTCCTACATTGAGGTAAGGATTATGCTATCAATGATTTTTTAAAATGTATTTTAAATTTAGAGTTTTAGCTAATATTTGTATTTCTGTGGGTTTAAATAAGACCTTGTCTTTTGGCACCATAGTCATTAATTTTTATAATTTTTTCTTTTCACTAGCATTTTGACATCTCTAGGGGTTGGTGACAGATACATGTTTTCTGAGGAAGGCAAAAATCTTCCTCAGAAGATTTAGGATTACTTTGAGCCTCCTTTTTCTAATCTTTAAATGAGTATAATGGTATTAGTATATCATAAGGTGTTTGTGATAAGCAAATGAGATAATAATTATAAATCATTCGGCATAATGTCTGTTACACAGTATGGAATTGTGTATTTGCTTTTATTCTTCTTATCTTCAGTAATACCATCACCTTTATAATTTTTTATTAATAACTGATGGTTTCCAGTTATACTGCCACACAAAATACATACATGAAGCAATCTTTGCTTTTATTTGTTTATTTTTCTCCATACACATAGACTTGACACATTAGGCAATTCCTAGCTTTAAAATGGATGGGTTCGTCTTTTGTTTTTCTTAAGAGACAGGGTCTTGCTCTATCGCCTAGGCGAGGGTGTAGTGGTGCAATCATAGCTCACTGCAGTCTCCTGGGTTCAAGCAATCTTCCTGCCGCAGCCTCCTGGGTAGCTAGAACTACAGGCACGTACCACCACCCCCGGCTAATTAAAAAAAAATTTTTTTTTTAGAAGTAGTCTCTCTGTGTTGCCCAGGCTAATCTCAAACTCCTGGCCTCAAGTGTTCTTCCTGGCTCTCTTTCTGAAAGTGCTGGGATTATAGGTGTGAGCCATGGCACCTGACTGGCATTCTTAAATGTGATAAGTTGTTTAAAATTCAGCACAAAATTTTCTACCGTAATTTTTATAAATGATGGAAACATTTCAGATAGTCCAAAAAAGCATGTAAGCAATTGGAGTGATATTATACAACAATATAGTACTAATTATACTATATTTTTCCATGCTTAAAATTGATCTTAACTTTTAACAGGGACCTTTGCCCTCACAGCAAGCTTCTGGTAAAGACCTTCTGAAACTACATCTTGTATCAGCTGAATCAAGCTGTCTCTCCTCTCCCACCCTCCTCCTCCCTAATGTTTTTAGCTTCTGAATCAGCAAAATTCCCCTTTGTTTCCAGAAACCCCAATAGCTAAAAAGAATACTTTCTACTTTTTTTTTTTTTTTAAATCACATCCACAGTGTATGGGCATTCTTTCTTTTTTCTCTGTCCAAATTGTAAGACGGAAGTTCTCTATCACAGAGATCTTTACTTTGTGCTATCCAATATCGTGTCTGTCTCCCATCATAGCACTCAACATGCTGTGTTATAAGGCCTATTTGCTTGTTTGTGTCCCTGGTGCCTTGCATAAAACTTTGCAAACAGCTGCTTAATCTTGTCTCAGAATCACTCCTTACCCTTTGAAGATTTTTGCTCTCTCACACATAGATAATTTACTACCCTGGCTTGGCCTATCAGTTCCTTAATGCCCATCCTACCTTTAAGGCATTCATACCATGGTTTTACCCTAGACTGTGTGATTACCAATATATAATACCTCCCTAATCTAATTTCCAAGCTTCTTATCCTCCACTACTCACTACTTTTTTCTTTATCCATCTCACTTCCTCTTTTTGTTTTGTTTTGTTTTGTTTTTTGTTTTGAAACAGGGTCTCTCTGTGTCACCCAGGCTGGAGTGCAGTGGTCTGAACACAGATCACTTCTGCTTCAATCTCCCAGGGTCAAGAAATCTTCCCACCATCACCTCCTGAGGAGCTGGTGCTACTGCAGGCGCACACCACCACACCTAGGTGTTTTTGTTTGTTTGTTTGTTTGTTTGTTTTTTGTAGAGACAGGGTCTCACTATGTTGTCCAAGCTGGTCTTGAACTCCTGGACTCAAGGGATCCTCCTGTCTTTGGCCTCCCAAAGTGCTGGGATAACAGGTGTGAGCCACTGCACCCAAGACATCTCATTTCCTTTAGTGCCCTTCAACTTCATTACAACCTATAATCCATTTATCCTAACATCTTTTTATTATCCCTTATATCTTCAGCCCCCTCTGCATATAGCTTCAGGTCCACGGTCCGTCCATCATTTATAATTCTCTTGAATATATCCTCAACTCCCTTGACTTTTCAGCAGCCTTTGACTCAGTTTATCACTGCTTTCTAATGTAAAACCTTTATTCATTTGGCTTCCAAGAAACAATACTTTTCGGATTTTCTCCGTCTCATTGGTTACTCCTACGTCTCCTTTCCTAATTCCTCTTTATCTTCCCCACCTCTTAATGTTGGAGGACCTCAGGGTTCAATACTTGCACTTCTCTTTTCTAACAACACTGCTTTGGAGATCTTTAGTTGCTTGGTTTTAAATACAATCTGTATCCTAATAAATACTAACTTTATAACTCTGTCTGTATTAGGCCGTTTGCATTGTTGTAAAGAAATACCTGAGGCTGGATAATTTATGAAGAAAAGAGGTTTAATTGGCTCATGGTTCTGCAGGCTATACAAGCATAGCTTCAGCATCTGCTTCTGGTAAACACCTCAGGAATCTTACAATCATAGTGAAAGGCAAAGGGGAGTAGGTGTTTTACGTGGCAAGAGCAAAGAGAGAGCGGGAGATGCCACACACTTTCAAACAACCAGATCTCGTGGGAACTCACAATCGTGAGGATAGCACTAAGCCATTCATGAGGGATTTGCCTCCATGACCCAAACACCTCCCACAGGCCTCACCTCCAACATTGCAGATTACATTTCAGCATAAGGTTTGGAGGTGACAAACATCCAAACAATATCCCTATCTCTCATTTCTTTTCTGAATTTCAAGCTCTTATATCTAACTGCCTCTTGGTATCTCTTTTTGTATGTCTAATAAGCATCTCAAACATAACATGTCCAAACTGAACTCCTGATAGCCTTTCCCTGACCTGGGTCTTTCCATTCTTTCCCATCTCAGTAAATAGTACCCTTTTAGTTGGTTATGCCTGAAACCATGGAGTCATCTTTGACTGTATTTTTTGTTATATTCTGTGTACATCCAAACTCTCGGAGAACCCTATTGGCTTTACCTTAAAAGGTAGGGCTACAACATTGTTAGTAGATATTTGTTGTGAATGGATGAAACTTGTAGACTGTCCTTAAGAAGGAGGTTGGCATTCTCAATAGGAGGGGACACCAACCACAGCAGTTCTGTAAGGACTTTTCTTAAATTGGATTTTCAGAACTCAGGTTGCCTGTTGCAAACCTTATCAGTGAAAAATCCAGGAAACTCCCAGTTTTTACATCTTTCCCAGAAAATACACTGGCAGCAGTATAGGAAGCTCAGCCATATTCCTGTGGCAGACCATAGACGAATTTGAAGCTGAAGAAATGGTTGAGTGGTAGCATAGCTAACTCCCTGGAATACAAGAAAGAGTACGTCAGCCAGGGTAGAACAACCAGAACTATTTTAGATGTAGTAGACAAAATAGAGGTGTAATGGTCATGGGGAGCAAGGAAGCCAAGGCAGCAACAAGCTTAAGAAACCTTGTGGATTTGTCTTTTCTGTTTAATGCATCCAAAGGTAAAAAGATCCAAAATGTGTAGTTACTTAATATAAAGACCCAAGATGTATACATTTTTAATATTCTACCATATGTGCTTTTAAAATAATATATATAAAACACTAAAACTTTTCTAAAATAAGATTTTGTCTTGTATTAACCTCTGTAGTTACAAATGCAGTAATGATTGTCACCAGATAAAAGGAAGTTTAAAATTAAATAATTTTAATTTGGCATGACTAAAGCTCAGTGACTAAATGTTAACAATTAGTAAATTTAACTGAAAGGTATATGTCATTGCACTATTCTCACAAAGTGGGAAATGAAAATACATGAACAAGCTCTTTTTTTTTTTTTTTTTTTTTCCCCAAGACAGAGTTTCACTCTTGTTGCCCAGGCTTGAGTGCAGTGTTATGATCTTGGCTCACTGCAACCTCTGCCTCCTGGGTTCAAGTGATTCTCCTGCCTCAGCCTACTGAGTAGCTGGGACTATAGGCGTGCACCACTACGCCCAGCTAATTTTGTATTTTTAGTAGAGGCAGGGTTTCACCATGTTGGCCAGGCTAGTCTCCAACTCCTGACCTGGGGTGATTGATCCGCCTGCCTTGGCCTTCCAGAGTGTTGGGATTACAGATGTGAGTCATTGCCCCTGACCATTAACAAGTGCTTATAAAAAGAGTTTATTGACTGTCAAGATGATAAAAATCTTGCTATGCCATGGGAATAGTAAAAGAAAGATGATAAAATCTGCCAGTAGAGATATTGATGCTGGATGATTAAGTCATAGTTCAGTATTGGGCTTATACCTCAGATTGTTAGCACCTGGGCAGTAGTTGTGTCATAAATTTGCAAATAAAATTATTTAGGATCAAAATTAAGATCCGTTTCTAAAAAATTATATACAGTTCTAAATCACACAAAAGCAAATTAAAGTGGTTAAGAATTCCTTTTTAATTCTACAGTTTACTGTCATTGTTTCTAGTCACCTCAGAGTTGCTGGAAACTGTGTTAAGTCTTGTTTTCTGTTAGGATAGCAAGTAATAAAAAATGTAGTTGCTCACTTGTACGTATGCTGTTTTGAATTGTTCCAGTATACATTCAAAAAATTCATATATTTATAATTGCATATTTTTTAATCATAGGAGCAATTTACAGCGATGAGGGATTTGTATATGAAGAATGGCCAAGGTTTTGCACTAGTATATTCTATTACAGCTCAGTCCACGTTTAATGACTTACAGGACCTGAGGGAACAGATTTTACGGGTTAAGGACACGGAAGATGTAAGTATTTTTTTTCTCTGTTAGGTGTTATGCCATCTCGCTGTGGCCAAATAAAAAAGTGCCTGTTTTCTCTATCATTAGAGGATTTGGAAGCTACCTGCCACATGCCTGAAAGAGCCCCTGTGACCAAAAAAAAAAAATTTAACTTTCAAAATTAACCTCGAAATTATGTGGTGAGATGTTTAGAAAATGAGAACATGTATAATAAAGTACTCATTGTGCTACAGGTTAAAAAGTGCAGTAGGGGAAAAAGAGGAGCCAAAGAATACTTCATAGAAGTGGGAACTAAGTTGAGCTTTGAAAGATGGTAGTTGTGTCAGAAACAGTGTTCAAAGAACATTATTAAGATCCATAGTGGTATGTTTTTATTTCTAAAATTTCTTTGGCATAATTCACACATTACAGTCTACCTCCCGGGCTCAAGTGATCTTCCCACCTCAACCCCCTGAGTAGTTGGGACTACAGGTGTGTGCCATCCTGCCTGGCTGATGGTTTTTGAATTTTTTAGTAGAGACCAGGTCTCACTATGTTACCCAGGCTTGTCTCAGGCTCCTGAGCTTAAGAAATTCTCCTGCCTCAGCCTCCCTGGGATTACAGGCATGAACCATTGCACCTGGACAGCATTATAGTCTTAAAATAATTTAGTGTATCTATGTAGTGGGATCTCTTTTATTTTATTTTATTTTTTTTTTTTTTGGTCTCTTCCTTCTTCCTTCACCTCTTCCCCTCAACATACACTTTTTGTTAGTACTTGATGAAGCTTGCAGTCCCAACTAATGCATTTTAGTTGGTGGCAGATAATTGCTTATTTATTTTTTTAAAAGGCTAAGTAATAAGTATGTTATTGTTCATTTTATGTTTTTTTCTTCCCACAGGTTCCAATGATTTTGGTTGGCAATAAATGTGACCTGGAAGATGAGCGAGTAGTTGGCAAAGAACAGGGCCAGAATTTAGCAAGACAGTGGTGTAACTGTGCCTTTTTAGAATCTTCTGCAAAGTCAAAGATCAATGTTAATGAGGTAACCTACAATTGCTGGGCAGCACAAACAAGTGCCTTTTTAGTTTGCTTTAAGTTAACAGCCAAACTTTTAAGAAGCATTTTTTATCTTTTAAGCAATCTTGATTCTGTCATTTTATAGGAAACACTAATTCCTAGAAACTATATTTTTTAGCTTACATAAGGTCACTTTGATGGCTGTATGAGGATACTTAAATTTACCTTATTTTGAAGCTAAAATGAAAGAATGTGTATAAAATCCTGCTAAGCCTCTAAGTGATATGCGATAAAGTGGTGTGTAAAAATTATTACATCACCCTTATATTGTAATAATTATTTATCCAAATGCATAAAATAGGTTGTAAAGTCAGTTGGAAAATAATATGTTTTCATGGATATCACAGAATAATGTTCTGAGTCTTACTTCACCTTTGGTGCATGACTCATAAGTGGGTAATCTGTGTGAGTATGGACATGTACCTGGAATTCACTCAGTCCTTTAGGCCTGATACAGCTGATGCACAAGGCTTTTGTGCGGGGCATGGGGGTGGGGTCACTGAGTTAAGCACTCCACTATCTTGAAAACATAGCTGTGGACAAGAATACTTAGCAAATAAGCTGCATGCCTGGGTGTAAAGGGCCAACAGTATGCTAGTTTACTGGGCCCCTAAAAATTTAGTGCAATTTCCAACTGTCCCCACCAATCAACCTTAAAAAGTTCCCTTGCTTTTGTTAACTTTACCATAAGCCTTTAAAAAAAAATAAAAACAAAACAGAGTGGGTGTCTTTCCTGCCCTTGCATTTGCCATTTGTAGCATTACAGGTAATCAGTCAGAATTCAGATCACTTAACTACATAGGTGAGAGTGAGAGTGAGAGTGGGTTAAGTTATGAATCCTCTGTTTTTGCTTGCTGTTCTCTCTGACCTGTGGTTCTGCTGGCCACTTTTTCTTGACTAATATTATGCTTAGAGACTATTATCTGACTTTTAAAAATGACCAGGTTACTTTAAACACCTGGCAGGTAAAAAAAAAATTAAGCTTGCGTCGGCTTCTGTATTTTACAGATAATCAAGAGTGCCCAAGCTTGCTTTTTTATGTGAAACAATTTTTAACAAGTACATAGAAACAGGAAATTTATAAATTGTATTTACTCAGCAAATATTTATTGACTATTATGTGTCTGGCCCTGTGTCAGGCCCCCAGGTAATAGTCAGACAGACACTATTCCTGCCCTGAAGAAGTTTGCATCCTACTGGGGAAACAAGTCTTTCAGCAATAATTAAAGAAAAAAAGTGATTTTGATAAAGAATGTGTTAGAAGTGGTGAATGTGTTTGGCTAGCAGAACAGTGATGTGAGGTCACTATCTACAAGATAATTGGCCTTAAGTGATGTGGTTCCTTGCTGTCCTTGTCCTTACCTCCGTGGGACCCACCAACCAAGTTCGTCAGGCTCCAGGCTCCGGTGGGGCTGGGTTGGGCCTGGGTCCAGTGCATAGGACTTCTCCCTTTGGGAGCCAGAGGACAGTGCACTACATGTTTGTGAGAACCTACATGCTGTTAAACCTTCCTGCACGCTATTAAACTTCCTCTGGATTAGTTTCCAATGCAGCAGAGATACTTTTTCATAGCAGTCTTGTTAAAGCAGAGAGTTTATAAACGAGGGTTTATAAAAACAAACAGAAAAACCATAAAATGAAATGCATTAGCCATCTCAAGAATCTTTACTTTTTGGAAAACATACAAACTTTATGTTCAATTCTTGAGTGGGGAGAATGGAGCAGATAATTTTAGTTTCTTTTAATATTTTTCTCTTTATAACCTGATAATCCAGCTACAGGATTTCTTTGATAGTTAATAGTTCCTCACACAACTTTTGCCTTGTAAATTTTTTTGTGATTTTTGAATGCCTGAATTATAGAGAGATACTTTCAAAAATTCACCTCTTGGCCTTAAATTTGAAAACAGACACAAGGACATACTACTTGGCTGAAGAGCCCCCTAATTCATTCATATATATATATATATATAAAACTCTTATTCACACCACTTTGCAATGTTTTAAAGTAGTATATGGCTATACCAGAATCACAGTAGTCTTAATCAAGAATTAATTGTTCTTTGCTGAGGCTGGAATAGTAATTGGAATCAAGACATCCCAATTTAGGAATGGGAGAGGGATTGAGAAACTCTATTCTGTGTTCCCTTTAGATTTTTCTATAGTTCAGAGAGATGAGGAAGAACCTAGGCTGGGGCCTTTCAGCATTTCTAACCAAATATTATAGTTCGAACTTGCCCTCATCACTGAACCATCTGCTGCTGTGAGGTAGGCAATGTTTTCCAAAGAAATAATTTAGAATAATACTACAAACATTAGTTACCTTTCTGTATAGTACCAGAAACCAGAAACTGGCTAGTATGAAGAAACTGAAATAGAAACTACTTGTAATTTTTATTAACTTACTGTTTTAGTTTACTTTTATTAATTTTTTATCTTATAGCTTATGCATTGAGTGTAGGGAACTAATAAAAGCTCATTTGTGGCTTAAGCACATTGAGTTCTTGAAGTTTTCAGAGTTTTGAAACAACTTGGACTTTGGAGTTGTAAAACAGAAACTACAATTTTGTTTATAAATTCTGTTTTCAGACTTCTTTTAGAAATAAGATAACAGTTAAATGATTTGAAGAGGATGGGAGTGGGAAGAATGGAGCAGAAAGAAAAGAATTTAAATGAGTCACTTTTTTTTTTTTTTTTTTTTTTTTTTTGAGACGGAGTCTCGCTCTGTCACCCGGGCTGGAGTGCAGTGGCCGGATCTCAGCTCACTGCAAGCTCTGCCTCCCGGGTTCACGCCATTCTCCTGCCTCAGCCTCCCGAGTAGCTGGGACTACAGGCGCCCGCCACTTCGCCCGGCTAGCTTTTGTATTTTTTAGTAGAGACGGGGTTTCACCGTGTTAGCCAGGATGGTCTCGATCTCCTGACCTTGTGATCCGCCCGTCTCAGCCTCCCAAAGTGCTGGGATTACAGGCATGAGTCACTTTTATAGCTTTTGGATAAATCATTCAGGTTTTTTTTCTTTTTAACAGTTAATTTAGTCTTGTAGTCTGGACCATTTAAAAAAGTAAATAGGCAATTATCATTTTAAAGAAATACAATTATTTACCATCTATCTTAAAATACATGTAGATTGATAATTTAAAAATATTTTACTCTTAAAATGTACTCAAAAGATATAAGAACAATAAAAAAGAATTTGTTCACCCTTCATCAGATTCACCCATTATTAAAATTTTGCCACTTGTTTACAGAAATTACACTTCTTTACCCCTAAATATTTTAGTGTATGTATCCTCAGATCAAAGACATTGTCTTACACAACCACAGCACAATGATTAGAATCCTAAAAATTGATGACACAGTCTGTGTTTGGTATATATTCAGATTTTACCAGTTGTCCCTGAGATGCTCCTTAAAGCCAGTCCATTTTTTAATATATTTCTGCAAAGAACTATTTATTCCAGGTTAGTATCAATAAGGGACTTATATGATATTTGTTTTTATTCCAAATCATTAGTAAGTGTTGTATTTCATAGCAAAGCTTATCTATTTCATGTTTTAATACTTTGGCATCAGAATTAAAATAATCTGCTTTTATGAGATAAGTAGCATTGTATTTTTGTCTTTGACACTGCACTTTTCATCCAAAAATGAATCCACAGGATTTATTAACAAATATTATTTGGGCTGGGCACAGTGGCTCACATCTAAAATCCTGGCACTTTGGGAGGCCGAGACAGCCAGATCATTTGACCTCAGATGTTTGAGACCAGTCTGGGCAACATTGCAAAACCCTTGTCTCTACGAAAAATAGAAAAATTAGCTGGGTGTGGTGGCGCACGCCTGTAGTTCCCAGCTGTTCAGGAGGCTGAGATGGAAGGATCGCTTGAGCCTGGGAAGTGGAGGTAGCAGTGAGCCGAGATTGTGCCACAGCACTCCAGCCTGGGTGACAGAGTGAGACTCTGTCTCAAAACAAAACAAACAAACTAAAACCCACAAATATTTGTTACTTCAAATCAAGGATTAGCAGACTTTTTCTGAATATTTTTTGCTTTAACCAAAATTAACATAAAAAAAGACAAAAATCATGTGCCTCTGCATGTGATATCTTGAAAGGGGGACAGTATCTCTTCTGTCCTATTTTAGACAAAAATGTATAACCTGAATCTAATCACGAGAAAATCTCAGATAAGCCCAAATTGAGGGAAGTTACTAGCCTTTATTTTTCAGAAATGACAATGTCCTGAAAGGCAAAGGCCAAGGAACTGTTCCAGATTTTTAAAAACTAAAGTGAGAGGAAATAAAATGCAGTGTGTGATCCTGAATAGATCTTGTCCTTGGAGGGGAAAGTCACTATAAAGTACATTATTGGGGCAATTGACACAAAATTGGAATTTGCTGTGTAGTTATACAAAATAATATGTCAATCCTTAAATGTCTTAAGTGTAATAACTATAATGTGTTTATGTAAGAGAATATCCTTGTTCTTAGGAACAATTTAACTATCAAGGACTTAATAGTTAAGGTCTACTCTCAGATGATTCAGAAAGAGTGTGTGTGTGTGTGTGAAGTAAAAGTGGCAAAATGTTACGAATTGGTGAATCTGGGAAGAATATACGAAGTTGTTGGTACTATTTTTGCAACTTTTCTGTAGGTTTGGAGTTTTCACTATTTTTTACTACCAGTTTTTTCTTGATTTGATGTCGAATATCTAGGAGCAAGGGCCTTTCCTTCATTATAAATAGGTAAGTCCTGCTTTTTACCCTGATTGAAAGTCAGAGCCTTCTAACAAATCTGACTTCCAAAGAAAGAAGCAGAATACATATCTAAGACCAGAATAGTACCTACCAGAGTTGTTTTGTGGAACAAAGTCTCAAAAGTTGGTCGAGTAAGTACTTTTTTTCTTGTTTTTACTTAGATATTTTATGACCTGGTCAGACAGATAAATAGGAAAACACCAGTGGAAAAGAAGAAGCCTAAAAAGAAATCATGTCTGCTGCTCTAGGCCCATAGTCAGCAGCAGCTCTGAGCCAGGTAAGATGCTAAAAGCAGAAGAAGTGCCTTTCTCGTCTTCTTATTTTGGTGTTTTCCAGACTTTAGCTACTTTCCATTTCATCTGTTATGGTATTCCTAAGTGTCTGTAACTTGTAAATGTGATATATAACTTGTAGGTACAGTCATCTTTTGGATAACTTGCCCTGTCCCTTTGAGATTCTAAGCTCTCTGACAGCAAGGACCATGTCTGTTTTTCCTTGCCACTATGTCCCCAGTGCCTGATACAGAGTTGGGTATTAAAAAATAGTGGTTGAATGAATACAACGCCTTCCTAGATGACTCCCAAATTCATTCTGAATTGAAGTGAAACAGTAGTTGCTCTGAAATAAAAAGATGTAAGTGCACATTTGGTGAATTATCCCAAAGTGAACACACCCATATATAACAACAGGAGTCTCCCTCCTCCAAATTAAATTAAAACTCTGCCCTGATTTCTAACTCCATGGATTAGTTTTGCCTCTTTTTGAACTTTACATAAACAAAAACATAGTGTATTTTTCTATGTCTGGCTTCTTAATATGTTTTTGAGAATTATTTATGTTAAGTGTAGCAGTAGTTTATTTTTATTGCATGACAGTACTGGAAGTGTGTTTCTGTATTCTGCTGTTGGTGTTCATTTAACTTCTTTCCTTGAGGGAATTAGTATGAATAATTCTGTGCACATTCCTATATGTCTTTGTGCACATGTACATGCATTTCTGTTGGGTATATATCTAGGAATGGAATGGCCAGATCATATGCTATACATATGGACGGCTATAGTAGATACTGCTAAAAAGGTTTTCAAAGTGGTTGTACCAGTTTACACACACTCCAACGGTTTTTGAGTTCTACATCATCCCCAAAATTGATATTGTCAGTCTTTTAAACTTGACCCATTCCAGGGGATATGTGGGGGTATATCAGTGTAATTTTGGTAGCCATTTCCCTCTCTGGTATGCGTCAGCTTCTTTCAAATAAAGGTTTTCTATTTAGGCTTCTAAGTATTAGTTGACTTTACCATTTTAGTTTCCACTAAATGACCCCATTGGAAAGAAATTTATGACAGCATTTAAGCTGACTATCAAGTGAGAGACCAGGATCTGTGGGGACTGTTTTCTTTAATTTGTATTTGTATTTAAATCCCCTGAACGTTTCTACTTCATCAGTTCTATAAATAATACCATAAAAGATTATTTTCATGGAATGGATGTATTACGTAATTTGATGCTTATTACATGATTATTACTAAACTTGGTCTCCAGTCGGAGTAAACTGGTCCCACTGGAGAGTTGGTTACAGTAACTCTTGTAAGTCTCTTGGGTCCATTTAGTAGATTATCCGTTAAGAGCTCCCTATTAACTAATATGTGCTTCCTTAGAGATATGAATCTCTCTCTTAAGGGAAAAACACCTGAGTAATTATAGCTCCCTTTTTAAATGAAGGTACACAGGAAAAATGGGCAGAAAGGAGAAAAGGACCTGGGGATTATCTCCAGTAGTCAGATTTAGGAAAGACAGCATCTGGCTAATGTTTGCTTTAGGCTTTTAGTGAAATCTTAATTCAATAACTTTTTTTCTTTTTTTGAGACAGAGTCTCGCCCTGTCACCCAGGCTGGAGTGCAGCGGCGCAATCTCTGCTCACTGCAACCTCCGCCTCCTGGGTTCAAGCGATTCTCCTGCCTCAACCTCCTGAGTAGCTGGGACTTCACCATGCCCAGCTAATTTTTATAGTTTTAGTAGAGACGGGGTTTTACCACATTGGCCAGGCTGGTCTCAAACTCCTGACCTCAGGTGATCCGATCCACAGTGCCTGGCCTTGATTCAGTAACTTTAAATTATCAGTTCTCTGAAAGTGATTATTAAGATTACTGGTGTATGTGTTTGTTTAGGTAAGGGTACAAAGATAGAGAAAATGAAGATTCCAGTTCCAGTTCTTAAATACTATGTTACTTAACTCTCTTATAGTTGACTGACTCATTGACAGCTCAATATGGCTGGTCCTAGTTTAATTTTCAGTTCTCACAAAATATCCTTTTAGCTTTTGTTAAAGGAAAAGGTGCCATCTCCTGGCCTATTATGATTTTTAAAATTCATTTATACACACCCAACAATGTGACAGTCCCTTGTGAGTTTTACCTTAGAGAAGATAAATCTTGACCTAGATCTAGAATAAGACTTTAGTCCTGCTTGCATAAATTCTTAGACTGTGATGTGTGATAAAGTTGACTTAATAAGTCATCCAAGATCTCTGTGGATGTTCGATAATACCAAATAATACGTGACTTAGCAATCAGACTACTTTACATCCATTTTACTGTGATTATAGACTTGAAGTGCCATGTTGTTCCTGTACTTTTAAAAGTACTGAGATACAGGATAGATTTAAATAGAAATTATAAACGTTTTTAGTAAGAGTACATGAACCCTGAGGGCAGCTTATCTAGTCCATAGCCTTTAGGCAAAATTGTATTGAATCATGTTAATCTCTTTTTTATATGTCCCAGTTTTAAAGACATCTGAGAGATATTCATCATCCGGATTCTTCCTTTTACCTAATTCTTGTCTGTTGACAATAAGACTAACTTTGATTCTTGTGCCCTTCTGCCCATAGTTTAACTTTGATTTAAACTATGGGGATTAGCTCTTTCTGTATCATCCCTTGCCTTAACCTGTATTAAAAATGGTAATTCTAATATTTAATCATAAAATGCTTGAATAAAGAATGTCTTATGGAAAGTTTATGGAGGCAGGTGTCCTTTAGTAAAAAAGGAAACTAAAAATAAGACGGTAATGAGATAGAAAAAATATCAGTTTTCCTCTGTACAGACAGGAGTGTCAGATGTAATGGGAAGCACTAAATATAATTGAGTATAACTAAGTATAACTGAGGATAATTCAAGTTGATCAGTTATGGACTCCTCTCTTGTGAACTTCTATTTTTGATTTTTTAAAACATTTTTAAAGGGAATTTACAATAGCACTGTTACTGTAGCTGTTTAGCATAATTTAGTTCTCCAGGTAAAATCAGCTGAAATCGCTTTATTTTATTGGATACCTGCTTGTTTAGTACCATTTTCTGACATCAAGAGATTAACCATACATATATGTATATCTGTATATCCCATGTCTTAGATTACAGGAATGAAGAACTGTTGCCTAATTGGAAAGTGCCAGCATTCCAGACTTCAAAAAAAAAATCTGAAGAGGCTTCTCCTGTTTTATATATTATGTGAAGAATTTAGATCTTATATTGGTTTGCACAAGTTCCCTGGAGAAAAAAATTGCTCTGTGTATATCTCTTGGAAAATAAGACAATAGTATTTCTCCTTTGCAATAGCAGTTATAACAGATGTGAAAATATACTTGACTCTAATATGATTATACAAAAGAGCATGGATGCATTTCAAATGTTAGATATTGCTACTATAATCAAATGATTTCATATTGACCTTTTTATCATGATTCCTCCCTATCAAGCACTAAAAAGTTGAACCATTATACTTTATATCTGTAATGATATTGATTATGAAATGTCCCCTCAAACTCATTGCAGCAGATAACTTTTTTGAGTCATTGACTTCATTTTATATTTAAAAAATTATGGAATATCATCTGTCATTATATTCTAATTAAAATTGTGCATAATGCTTTGGAAAAAATGGGTCTTTTATAGGAAAAAAAACTGGGATAACTGATTTCTATGGCTTTCAAAGCTAAAATATATAATATACTAAACCAACTCTAATATTGCTTCTTGTGTTTTACTGTCAGATTAAATTACAGCTTTTATGGATGATTAAATTTTAGTACATTTTCATTTGGTTTGTGTGTTTTTGTTATTGTTTATAGATTTAAGGCCTTTATTTTATAATGACCACATTGTTTTAAATGCGACAGTAGCTCCTTTCTGCCTAGTATCTGCAGAACACTGGCTTTAAACTATACTAAGTAACTGGTGATTTCTCTAGGAACAGACGTCGCACTTTCTGTTCTAAATATATTTATTCCTACTATACAGTAAAATACATCAGATAACATAGAATAGTTTTGTATATTCTCTCTTGATCTTAAAGATTGTATCTTATTGAATAAAAATCCCACTGTATATTATTTTTATATATAAAAAGATAAGTTTAATACTGTATCAGGGTTTAACTTTTACTATTTCAGATCTTCCACAGCTTGTAATTTCATCAAGGGAATCCTTTTGCATTGTTAATTTGTTGGGTGTGAGTCCACCAATGAAGTGTTATGTGAAAAATTTCAAACTTGCTTTATAATAGATTGAATAATTTGAGAAAAATGAGGGAAAGTTAAAACACATAAAAGGAATGTGTTACTTTTGCTTAAACTACTTATGAAATAGTATGGTAGTAGTAATATGGAAGAAATTGCTAAGTTAAAATTTTAGCTTCGTGTATAGTGGTGCTTTTTCTTTTCCTTCCCAGTTATTTTTGTCTTTACAAAAGACAGGGCTTAAGTAAGACATGGACCCAGGGTGATACTGCTTATGTAATCTCTATAAAGAGACGTAGAACAAAAAGCTTGTTAGCCTATTAAGTTCTGGAAAAGGAAAGAAACAAGCTTAGGAAACCCTGTGCCTTGTCCTCAAATATTAAGGAGGAGACCAGTCCTAGAAAGTCTAAGTAATTGCTCAGGGATCTCTAGATACTGTCTCTTTGCAACTAGGTATGAAGAAGTGTTCATGTCTTGCTGAGATTTTCCAGGCATGTGGTCAGCCTGTCACTTCCTAAATTGAAATTTTAAAATCAGGTTTCAAATGTTAAGCTCTGACCAACCTGAGAAAATGTTTTGTTTTTAAAAAACTGAAAACTTGTTTTTGTTTTTGTTTTTAGTTTTGAATACACTTAGTTACTTAACATTTCCCTTCTACTCATCCAATTATGCATATGTCTGGGATTGAGGGGCCAAAACTAGAGTGAACTTTAATGAAGCATGAGGGCCAGTTGTCAGGTCAGGGTGGCATCTTTTATTTTAAGGTCCTCTAAAGTCATTCTGCTTTAAAACACCCCTCAAACATTTCTTTAAACTTAAGATCATAGACAGACATCTCATCAGCCAGTAAAACTTTCTAAATACTACCTTGTCACATCTATTGTGTATTTAACAGATTAAATAGAAGTCATTTGATAAGACTCCAAGTCTCAGTCTGCTTGACTAGTAGCATAAACTCAGTATCTTCTATTTTAGAATGTGGTGGAGAAAGATGATAATTAGATTCCTTTGTCACATCTTATACAATCTACTTGGGTTAAAGGTGGAACTTTCAAGAAAAATGCCTTTCTAGCACACAGTGGTATTCAGAGCAGAACCAGCTGAAGTCAGATATGCAAGGAAGTCTGTGGTTGCTGAGCAAGATGAAAAGGTATCCTGTTAGAAAGTGAAATAGGTGTGTTTTTTTTATTGTCCTAATGTGAACTCCTTAGTCTTGGTTCCAAAGGGAAGGGTATCTGAAAATAAATGTATTTTTATAGCTGAAAAAAGAGTTTCTAGGATATTGTATGAATGTCAAATGATAAATATCTAGAAACTGATTTCATATTAGTATGTGTGACTATTTAAAGTATAATGACTTTGGTTATATGAGTGACACAGAATTAAGGAGGCTTGATGCCATAGTTCATAGTTTGCTTGGTATCCCTGAACTGTCTACTTTTAGAAATTAACAGTAAATACACAATCCAGCTGTAATCTTACCCTCCACCAGGGGGAGCATCAATATTGGTTAATACTTTTTTTTTTTTTTTTTTTTTTTTGAGACAGAGTCTTGCCTTGTTGCCCAGGCTAGAGTGCAATGGCTCAGTCTCGGTTCACTGCAACCTCTGCCTCCTGGGTTCAAACTATTCTCCAGCCTCAGTCTTCCAAGTAGCTGGGATTACAGGCGCCCGCCACCACGCCCAGCTAATTTTTGTATTTTTGGTAGAGACAGGGTTTCATCATATTGGCCAGCCTGGTCTTGAACTCCTGACTTCGTGATCCACGCCCCCCCCTCAGCCTCCCAAAGTGTTGGGATGACAGGCGTGAGCCACCGCGCCTGGCCCAGTTAATACTTTCATAAGCATTGAAGTAACTAAGTCCTAGTACATAAACACTGCGTGGTTCACAAAGAGGCATAGAGACACTCTCTCAAGAGTTTACAATCTAATTGGGCAGGGAACATACTACAGTTCATCAAAGATATGAATAACACCATAGTTTTCCGAACTGTGGCTACATGGGTAATTAAGAACTTTTGGTGAAATATGGATGTGTGTGTTACTCTCTTCTCCCTACAATTATGAACTAATCTGTGTTTGGCACCTTGATTTGCCATCATAAATGGCCACCATTTACTCCTCACTGAAGTAATCCTCTTCTTTGAGGTTATAATATACTTGGAAAGTTAATACTTAGAGAAAATACTGATCTTTATTACCAACTTTATTAAAACAGGCTTGGAACATTTTTCTCCATAGAAGAATAGTAATAAGACATTCTACATTTCCTGGACATGGCCAGTTTAAAATATTTTGCCCCCTTACCCTCGTAGATACACATGTATTTGTCAGTTTATGTGCCTCAGTTTTGTCTTAGGGACTGAGGGACAGAAAGAGAAATAAGGAATACCTTGGTGTTTTCCTTTGTAAGCAATCACAGCAGAATGCTAGAAAACATAAAATATACTCTTATAAATTGTATATGTGTTGAAACCAAAGTGTAAAGAAATTGTCAGGTATTTGGAGGAAGAAAATAATTTGTAAAATAAGCTTTTTAAGAATTTGGATTTTGTACTTATTTAAGGTGCTAAATATGTGTTAAAATATCCCCTCTTGAATCAGCTCCAGGCTTAAAAGGGCAGAGTGGTTTGGATTCTTGTCCAGGGTCTGGAAAGAGCTCATCTTGCCGAGAGGGAAATGAATGTGAGCTTTGAGGCAGTCTAACCACCCAGCTTTTAGTATTTATGTTCCCCAAAATGTAAAAACTGTAAGTTATTCTTGAAAATGTAGTCCAGACATTACTTCGATCATGGATTTTACTGCAATTTCATCTTGGGTTTGTTGAATGTGCAGTCCATTTATTGCCCTGTCTTGCTTAAATATTCTTGTTGAGAACAGCTGGAGGCTTTGACTGGGTTCCTAGTTCTGTTTTCTGGGAAGGCAACATGGGTTCTGTTTTGTAGACATTAATGAGCTTTAAACGGGAATTGGGGGATGTATGTTCTTTGGGCATGCTGAGAAGCAGCCTCCTGTGGTTCTGGGCCCAAGGTGTGACATACATTTCCCACTAATTGCTTCTCTCAAGAAGCAAGAGATTGGCTGTTCCTCTTGAGGAAAAACCTTAATAAACCTTCCCATTTTAAACAGTGGTGTGACTCTTATTTTGAGCTGTTGTTTTCAATGAATTTTTTTAAAGCTTAACCATGTTCAGATTTTTGTGCTAAATGTTGTAGGACATGCAAATCAGAACAGGACATGATCTTATGGGCCCTACCAACAAATATTCATTGCACTTCTGCTGTATGGCAAGTGCTGATCTGCATGCTGGGGAAACAACAGTGAACAGTACAGACTCGGATCCCTTTCCTCATGGAGTTTTTATCTTTAGAAAAGGGTCAAAGACAACTGTTGTGTAATGATAAGTGCTTTGAAGAATTAAGTGGTGTAAAGGGGCAAGAGTACTAGGCAGAGGGAATGTGGTGGTAGTAGTTTAATAGCTCATTGAAGTTGATATTTAAGTGTTCAAAGTGAGCAGCCCATGCAACTGCCTGCGGGAAAGAAGGATTTTCCATTCCTTGGGGAAAGGATCTGTGCCAATGCCATGAGGTGAACATGTGCCTGATGTGTTGAAGACTAGCACGGAGGTCAGTATGGATGGAGCAGAGTGAGCAAGTGGGAGAAGAGTAGTAAAAGAGAGGTAATGGGATTGAGTAGAGGGAAATTTCCCACAGCATTTACTCTGTGTTGAGTCCATGGAAAGGATTTCAGCAAAGGGTATAATGTGATCAACTATAATATGCCATCAGGAGTGCTCTGTTGAGCTGAGAATAGCCTGTATGAGGACAAACATGAAGCCTGATACCACTTAGAAGACGGAATCATGTGAGGAACGGTGATTTGGACCATAGGGGTAGCAGTGGAGTGGCTATATTCTAGGTGTATTTTGCAAGTGGAGCCAACAGGATTTACTGACACATAAGAGTATAATAGGAGTCAAGGAAGAATCTTAAGATTTGGGCCAATAATCAAGTGAAGATTATGACAGGAGCAGATTGGAAGGAGAATGACGAATGGGCAGGAGTTCCATTTGAACCTACTATGTGTAAGAAGTGTGTCATGTTCCAGAGATTTATAATAGGCAGTTGGATACGAGTCGAATTCAGCAGAAGCAGTCTGGAGAGAACATTCAATATTTTAAAACATGAAGCTATATAGGATCACTAGGGTTGAGTGTGGATAGAAAAGAGGTCCCTGAGGAATTCTATCAAGAAGTTGAGAGATGGAGAGGAATTAGCAGAGAAAGACATGGAGGGCACTGGTGACTTTGATGGACTGTCAGTGGAATGGTTGGGGACAGTGTCTGGAGTAGACACAGGAAAAAAGGGGAAGAAAAACATTGGAGACATCAACCATGGATTGCCCTATTAAGATGGGTGAAACAGTGCTTATTTCTGTGCTAAGGGGGATGACCTATTGAGAAGGAAAACAGTAAGCTAAATGGGTGGAGTCTAGTATCAAAGTAAAGACGCTGACTCAGGAGTGTAGGTGGGCATAGTTGCAGGAGGGAAAATGGTATGTAGGTATAGAGAAGGTCTCAAGGAAAGTAGTATGAGATGGGACAGATGTTTTCTGTTCTGGGAGAAATTCCTCAGAGGGCGTTTGAAGTAGGCCTTTAAGAAAGGGTGGAATTTTCAACAGGTGAGAGTAAGGAAGAATATTACAGGCAGATTTCAGGGAAAAAGCAAGTGCAGAAAACAGAAATGAACAAGAAGTTATCTAGTTCCATCTGGTGTTGGGAAATGTGGAAGGAATTAGGCTGGAAGAATACATTGGGGCCATGTCATGGCTGGCCTTGAAACAAGAAGTTAACTAGTAGGTTGAATTAAATATCTAGGGCGTAGGAACCACCTCAGTGAGGCTTGGTGAGGGCAGGGATGGAGAAATTTCAGACCTGAGTAGGATGAAAATCACAGTTGTAAGGGTTACTGTGTATGAATTCCGATGGTTCTCTCTTCATTTCTCACTTCATTTCCCCCCTTTCTCTAATGAAGATGACCTCTAAGGCCATGACTCTCAGACAAATGTTCCACTTAGAAGGGAACCAGCATTAATTGTTTGGCCCTCAAAGATGTTAAAGAAAATTGAAGAGAAAAATCTCTTTTTCTTGCCCCTGTATTCGTCTGCTTCACCTGACATGATTCTGCTCTTCTCAGACTCTTTAGCAGAGGACCTGGCTCCTACTGGGCAGGCAGACTGTTGGTATCCTCCCTGTTTTCCTCTCTACTCTTCAGGAACAGCATGAAACAGCAGCCCCTCTATCCCATCCTAGTGATCTACCATATCGTATTGAGAAGGCTTAGTGGGGACTCTTCCTTAATCCACCCCCATCTGTTAGTTGCCAATGTTCCCACCAGGATCCCATCATCAGACCTCTTGTGGGTGAGAGGAAGGGCACAGGCCACACTTCTGTAACCCTTAGCATCACTAATGTCTCCAGTTGCACAGGTTGGGGAGTTTGATGCAGCCACCAGGATCAAGGGAACTCTAAGCATGCAGCCTTCTCAATGGAAAGTAGGACTTGCAATAGTGTACTAGGCACTGGGACCTACCTGTCTTCCTTGGAGAGGGGATACATGTACATGGAGAAATTTACAGAAGATACTTGATCCTTATACTCCCAGCAGGGTCCTGAAGCCTAGGTCAGAAGCTTTGGAATTATTTGGGCCCTTGAAATCACTGACATAAAGCCTAACTGGGATACGAATTTTATTTTCTGGAATATGAATTGACTTAACAGATGCTTGGAACTTCAGAGCAAGAATTCTAACACCTGCTTAAGTCAATCTGGCCCATTGCTTACTATGATAACTCAGCTCCCTAGGCCAGTTGTATGGTGTGGGAGTGCAAGTGGAGGCCCTGGGCCAGGACAGGGAGGTGATCTGGGGGATGATACTAGCTTTGGCACCTCTGCTCAGGGAGCTGAGGCTATGCAAGGATTTCAGTTGCCGTTACTCCATTTGGAAGAACTTCTGTTGCTGCTTTTTTAATGCCTATCTGCCCATCCCCCACCCCCCACTTTCCTACCTCTTCTACACAAATGACCATACTCCTGCTGCCTTACTGGCAGCTCAATCCCTGGTAGGGAGACAATGCCTGGAGTGTGGCCAGTAGTGGAGCCGGAGGCATGGAAGGCGCTGAACACCCAGCTCTCAACTTCCTTCCCCATTGCCCTGCCCTGACCCTCCCTCCATAATCACAATGATGGGAGGAGAATGTAGCAGACTCAGTGTCCCCAGTGGGGCCACCAGCATAGCAAGTTAGAAAAAATCTTTGGGTAGGGTAAATCTGGGACCAGATGATATTGCTAAAAGGACAAGGAGATGAACCCAGCCAGGAAGACGAGTGGCAAGGGATCGAGGAAGAAAGGGAAAAAACATGGAGGATAGGGTAAAGGTGACTTCCTCTGGAATGGAAATTGGGACCCACTTGGGATTGAGTTGATGTGGGAAGTGGCTGTGATCATCTGAAGGGCCTGAGTTCTGGATAGCCAATAATAGCATGACAATGGGGACAGAGAGCTGAGTGGGAGGGGTGAGGATGAAGGCTCACCAGACGGCCTACATTAAAATAGAATTGGCCTGGGAAGCTAGGGTGGAGAAGACAGAGCACCAGGCCAGGGACAAAGGGGACTGCCCAACAGCTTGGAGAGGGTGCTGGGGACAGAGAGTTCTCCTGCTCTCTTGAAAGCGACTGACCACAGCTCCCCCTCTTCTGGAGAATGGGCTGAGGACAAGAGTGAAAAACAGGCTTTAGGAGGCAGCTAAGGAGGCCTTGACTGCTGGTCTTCCCTGAAGCAGGGGATGGGCTCAGCCCAGGGCTCAGTTTGAGAAGTGGAGGTCACATGGGAACCCTGTGCTCAGTACTAGAGGTACAGAAATGAATAATGAGTATTTGCCACCCAGGAGGTACAGCAACGTAGAGGGGAAGACAAACATGCACAGAAGTAACTTACAAAATAAGTACTGGCAGTGGGGGAACTGGATTCCTCAGGAAACAGCATATGCAAAGACCTAGTGGCATGAAAAGAACCCAAGCTTGGCACACTCAGCCCATCACCTTGGAGGGTAAAGTGGGTGGGATCTAATTGGGCAGGACTGGGCTAGACACCAGGGAAGACAGGAAATAGGATGAAGTGACAGGAGCTCGCAGACAGATCCCGCATTCAATCGTCTGTCCTTCAGACCCTGAGCAGGAGGCGGCGGTGGGGCAGGTGGGGCTTAAGTAGAAGCATGGGAAGGGGCCCAAGTGAAAGCTCAAGGCGAGGCAGGGGGAAAGCAAGGGAACCACAGGAAAACAAAACTTGATTCTTCCTTTGGATGAGGACAGCTTCTCCTGCAAACTAGCAGCCCCCAGGCAGCCTCAGATGGGCTCCTGAGCCGCCCTTCCCTGGCCAGTTGAAGGAAGCTGGGGTTATCACATTCAGAGTGGAGAAGACTCAAAAAGGGGCAAGGCAGACAGCCCAGAGCCAGGTCGTGGTGGGTAGAACCAGAGAGAGTGGGGGTGTAGAGTTCACAGGAGCTGGTTTTTGGCAGTGTTTCTGGTATGTCCCTGTAAAGGGCCAGTATCTTGAGGCACAGGCCCAGAGGGGCATATAGGTGAATAGGTTCTGTGAGTAGAAGCCAGGAACTGTGCGCAGCTGTGGCCTGAAGCCAGGCATAGAATTCTGCTCTTTCTCCTCAGACAAAGATGCAAGGAAAAGGGAAAGCATGCGATGATTGTTATGGTTCCCTTGTCAAATGAGTATTGCCCCAAACTGTGTTCAGGGACACACTGCTCTTCAGTGTCCTCTCCGACCAGGAACACAGAGGCACTTTCAGGGGACAGTGTGTGTGTTTGGTGGCGGGGACGAGGAGGACTCCAGTGGGAGAGAAGAGTGTAAGAAGGCAGGGACTTTGTTTCGGGGACATTGGCAAGGCCGACTTCATTGTGGTGCCCGTGCATGTACATGTGTGCTCCAGAGCTGTGGTATGTAGATCTGGGGCTTAGAGGGGGTGGACAGAGTGATATGTCAGGACTCACTGAAGGGTAGAGAGCCAGGAAGTAAGTCCTCTGTCAAATCCAGAGGGAATCTGGAAGAGAGGCTTCATCATACTGTTTATTTTAGGGGTTGGGTGGAGGAGGCAGAAGGAAAGCAAGGGACATCCTAATAATCGTGCTAAGGGGATGACTGCAGTTTGAGCTTCTTACCCCTAGGCCTTTCTGGCTCAGTCACCCTTTCTCTGGCAGCACCAGCCTGAGCCCTGAGACCTCTCATGAAGGCGGGCTTCACAGATTCCTCCATCTCATCAGGAGGGAATGGATTTTAGGAGGACAGCCACAGCACCTTTAGGCCATTAGTTTCCAGGGTGACTGGAGGGCAGGAGGAAGGGAGCGATGTGGGGGCTGTAGGGGACTCTGGCAACTAGGGCTTTAGAGAGCAGAAAGAGCAGACCAGAGGCTTCTCAAAACCACTAGGACTTGGCACCTTCAACTCTTTACCCCTTGCCAAGAATTTGAGGTCCTTAAGGGTTGACTGTGAGGGGCAGCTAGGGTGTAGTGGGTGGGAATGTTTCCTAGAGCAGGTCCTTAGGCCGTCGGGTCCTCAAGCACCTTTTCTCCAGCTCAGCCCTTCCCCACCTCCACACCCCCCGCCTCCCCAGTACATGTCATCGTTTGGGGAACACTGTAAATTTGCCATTTAGCAAATAGCCCATCTGGGTGGGTAGTATTTTTACAGTGTACAGAAACATGTCACCTATTGTCTTCTCCGATCCTTGCTACAATCCTGTGGGATATTAAATCAATATAAATATTTTGACAGAAGAGACCAACGCTCAGAGAAAGCATTTTTTTTTTTTTTAAAGCACTTTTGCCTTGGGTGACATGGTTAGTGCCTCTACTAAGGGGATGGGTAGTCCAGTATCTGCTGAGCTTCCACTTTGGTCCATGCAGTGCTTGGACCCTAGGTGCATTATGTCCTTTAAATCTCACAGCAGCCCCACATTATCACCTTTCACAGATGAGAAACATGAGGTTCAGAGAGGTCAAGCAACATGCTCAAGCTTCCGCAGTGACAGAGAGGGCTCTCCAATCTTAACTCCAAGTCTAGTGCTCATACCATGGTGCTGGCAGAAGTGCCTTAACTGCACTGCATGGGGAAGGCACCTGAGGTGGGTTCTGGCTGCTCTGGAGAAGGTGGGGACAGGCTGTGTCTTGCTCTTGTCCAGGGCACAAAGGAAATGATGGTGTGACTTGGGAAAGTCCCAAGGCCCCGGGGAGGAGGTGGGGATGTGGAGAGGACACAGCAACCTTCCTTGGGACAAGTTTGGGTTCAGAGATCACCCTAAGGGGTGGGGCACAGGGGAAGTGTCTGAGGGGGACGGAAAAGAGAGGTCCCAGGTCTGAAAGGTTGGGAAGAGAAAGGGAGGAGGGAGACCAGGCAGGCCCCACTAGCCATGCCCAGCAGGGACTCTTTTCTGTTCCCTGGGCCACAAAGAAGCAGGTGGAACCCTCCACAGATACCTGGGCCAATCAGGTGGCCCTTGTACCTGCCGGGGAAGTGGGCCAGGTGCGGGGTGGGGCTACATGTCAGGGAGGGTATTAAATGAGCTTCTAGCTCATTTGCATGTCCTAATTAACCACAAAGTGCCCCCCCAAAGGAAGAATTAAGCTGTCTGATTTCTCTCTGCTTACTTCCACTATCTCCTCCACATACACACTGCTTCCCTCTCCCTACACCTTCCTGTATACTTAGGCCCTAGGCATTCACATTCATCTCTTCCCTCCACTACAGTAAAATATAGCCTCTGTCATTGCCGTGGCAGGTGTCCAGGGGGAAGGGAAAAGTAAGTCTCCTCCATTGGACAGTCAGCATGCCATTTATGATCCACGCAGGACCATGGATAATATGGGAGGACAGATTTTGCTCTTGTTCCTCTTGATTTGGCTTTGGAACAGATATGGACAATTAGTGGGATCGTCTAAAAAGTACAAGATTGCAAGTCAGTTGGAACGGATTCAATCCCAGTTCTACCACTATGTGACCCTGGACAAGCTGCTTAACTTCTCTGAGCGTGTCCATGTAAAACAAGAGCAACAGCTTTCAGTGTGTAGTGAGAAGGAAATAACAGAGGGGAAGGTGCTGGCACCTGTAAATCAAGTTGACAGCAAGTGTTGCTTCCGAATTTTTTGTTCTGGCCCAAGTTGAAATAAGTTTTCAGTCCCCCGAGTCTCTTCTGACTAACCAATGGTTCAAAGTCTGCTTATTTTCCACTGCATCCGTTTGAGAGCAGGAGTTGGGTCCTTTTCATTGCTCTGTTCTTAGCTTTCTATAACAACACCTGGTGTTGGGAGGTGTTCATAAAGTTTTGTTCAATTTATCCAAACCACTGTGACCAGTCCACAAAACAGGTGAATTGTAGACGAATGTCCAAGAAGTACCTTGGTTTCCCATAGACTCATTCCAGACTTGGAGCTGGTGGCATCTTGAATAATATGCTAGTTGGCTTCTCCACCAGCCAGCAGCCCATGACCTCCTCCTCTCATGATTCAGTAGGTGGAATCTTCACATGCACTTTGTGTGTGTGCACACACACACACACACACACACACTACCACCACCACCTCCACCATCTCCACCTCCAAAGGCAGCCACAGCAAACGTTCCCTCACTCAAAACTGAAATGTTAGTATTCTCTGGGAAGACACAAAGGATTTGTAAGGGCTGGCTCCACCAGAATGGGCTTGCTCAGTTGGCAAACTCCAGGTAGAGAATTAGCAAGAAAAGGACAGGGGTTTTGGAGCCAGATAACCCAACCCTCTGTTTAAATCTCTGTCCTTTCCTTTGCTAGCAGCCTAATCTGGGCAGTTTACATGACCCCTAATAACCTCCATAGATGTGTCTGGAGAAGAGTGCCTTCTAGGGTCATTCTAAGTTTGAGAGATGTGCACACTACCTGACAGATAGATAGTAAGTGCTCAACAAAACCCAAAAAGCATGAGCGCCTTCCCCCTCCTGTAGCTCCCCCACCAAAAATGAAACATTTTACCATTTGCGTAGGATTTGAGGGTGACCCTAACCACCGCGGCTGCGCCCCCATAACCCCATCTTGAGCTCTGCCCCTCTCTCCACTCTCCCCAGGGATCCAGGAAGCAAGCAGAAGAGGCTTTTCTTACTATTTTGCCTCTCCAACTGGCTATTAATGCTTTGAGGGTGGGAAGGCATCCTGCCCCTAATTGCAGCTGTCACACCCCATCAGGCTGTGGGACAATTGGCGGGAGGCAGAGGGGGCAGTGGGAGGGTATGCCCTCCCGGCTTGCTCAGCCCAAGAGAAGATCCACATTGTCTTTTCCCAGCCAGTGAGTGTTCCCTGCTGGAGTGGGAGGGACAGTGGCTTCCCAGGGTGGTCCTAGGCGGCCCTCCTGGGCCACGTGCCCAGAGCGGCTTTAGAAAAACCGGAGCTGAGCTGCCACCTTGCCCTTCCCCCCTCCGTCCGGCCGCCTCTGGGTGAGGAGGGAACAGGAGGCCTGGGGCTGCTGCGTCTAGTGAGGCGGCGGCCACGGAATGGAGCTAGGAATTTTATAACCAAGTGGCTATTTCTTCTGGGTTCACCTTTACCTCACTGGTGAATTGACTGTTCTTTGACCCAGGTGGGAGTTAAGTGCAGGAGACAGGGGCTATGGGGTGCGGGGTGCTAAGAACTGTTTTTGTTGTTGTTGTTGTTTAGACAGTTTTGCTCTGTTAGCCAGGCTGGAGTGCAGTGGCACGATCTTGGCTCATTGCAACCTCCCTCTCCCGGGCTCAAGCAATTCTCCTGCCTCAGCCTCCCGAGCAGCTGGGTTTACAGGCGTGTGCCACCACGCCTGGCTAATTTTTATATTTTTTAAAGTAAAGATGGGGTTTCACCATGTTGGCCAGGCTGATCTTGAACTCCTGACCTCAGGTAATCCGCCTGCCTCATCCTTCCAAAGTGCTGGGATTACAGGCGTGAGCCACTGCGCCTGGCCTGCAGGGCGCTACGAACAGTTGGGGAGGAGTGTGTAACTCCAGGGTCCAGCTTCTACTCTGCAGTCAGGCCTAGGCTCTTCTGTCTCCTGGCTGCAGTTGTTCCTGGACAGGTAGCGTATCTAGGCTTGTTTCCTTATCTGGAAAATGGGATCATGTCTGCCTGCCTCACTCACTTTCAAATGGGACCATGGAGATGAAAAGGCATTCAAACGGTCCAATGCTATGTCTACATCCTTCCTCCCATGTGCATGGGGGAGTGTCTAGGGCTTCCCCGGCTGTTCCTTACACACTGTACTCATTTAGCTCATTTTCTCAGGGTCCAGGTATGGACTGAAACCTCCAAGGCAGGAAGGGATGACCGGTCGGGTTTTGCCTCACTGCTGCTCCAGTCCCAGGAGGCCCGGGGTTCAGTCCCTGTGCCTAGAGCAATGTCTTGCCAAAGAAGCCGACAGAAGGTTGGGAGAGCCATAGACAGGTCTTTATTCGGGGGCCTATCTGGGAAACCTGATGCTTCAGGGCTCTTTTCCATACAGAATGTTCAACGGAGGTCTTCGGGGGCAGTGGAGATGTCAGAGGGATTTTCTGATCTCCTCCCCTGCCCTCACCTACTGTCACCTCCAGCCCCAAAGTGAGTGTGTGCATGCCAGACAGACACACACACACACACACACACACACACAGCTCGCTCTCCAGCTACTTTTACCTGCTCCACCAGCCAGCCCCCAAGACAGCCTCTCCCAACCACATTCCCTTCAGCCCAGAGCCAAGAGCTCTGGCTTCTCCCTGCTTTCTGGGGGAAAGGAACTTGGAGTTGGGCTTTTGGGAGCCATACCGCCCACCCTCCCTCCTCCCCAGGGGCCCAGCACTGGGACCTGGCCCTTTCAGGTTCAGTCAACTTTCTGTCTCTAGGATTCAGACCCAAACAGCTGTGTTAATATCAAAGCCTGAGGGTGAGGGCTCCAGGGCCTTGGGGCAGCTTGTCGGGGGATTCTCCCCTCGCCTGTGCTCCCCGGTGCCTGGGAAGGGGAAATGTCCAGAGCCCTTGGAAAGGCTCCGCTTCTTGACTTTCTGTAAGCGGCCGGTTCGGGGCTCAGGGACCATGGGTGTCACCCAGCCTGGTTTCTCCTTCAGCAGCCGGTCACGGTCAGGCCGCACACTACGCAAGAACTTCTTAAAGATGTTTGCTGTCAGGGCAAACCTGCGGCCCAGCTCCTGGGGCTGGCCTTTCTCTCCTTTGGGTTCACGTGCCCCCCCAGTCTCACCCTTCTCCCCACCCTTCTCCAGTTCTGGCAAGTCTAGCCAATTGCCCACCAGGTCAGCAAAAACGTTGTCCCCTAACACCAGAGGCTGTCGATTCCGGCCCCGGGACATCAACGTGGAGGTCCAGTCATCCGGTTCCACTCGCTCTGGCCCCTGCTGAGCACAGCTTTGATGTGGCTGTGTCCTGGGCAGGGGAGCTAAATCCCTTCCACAGACACTCCTATGGGATGGAAATTTGGTGCTGCTGCCAAGAGAAGGTTGACCAGAGGGGGAACAGACTGTGGGCCTGGCAGGACCCCTGCCACCCTCCCAACAAGGATGCTCGCGCTGGGTCCTGGGACCTTCAGGGCTGCCTGGTGCAGGACCCCCTCCAGAGATCTCCAGCTGTTCCAGTGCTGTCTGCACCTGGAGAAGCTTCAGTTCTTGCAGTGCACCCATCATGCAGTTCATCTGATCCTGTAAGCCATCACCCACCTCCTTCATGGACATCTGCGAGGGAGAGAGAAAGCATGGGGCCTATGAGCCACAGCGGGCAGCAGTGCCTCTCCCAGCCCTGAACCTGGGTCCCCCACTGAAACATGCACTTCCAGGGTCATCCAGCCTGCCACCAGCCCCATCTCTCTATAGCCTAGTGCAGTGCAGATCAGTGCTGGGTAAAGGAAATAATAATGGTAGCTAACTAGCTAAGGCAGGCACTGTCCTGAGAAGGCTCCCCCCACCCCATACACACACACACACACACACACACACACACCCCCCACACACATATTTCATCTCCCCAACTACCCTATGAGGTAGTGACTAGTACTGTTCCCATTTCACAGGTAATTTGCCCAAGATAAGGTAGTAAGAGGTGGGACTGAGATCAGCCTGAAGTGCACAGAGTTGTAGTGGCCATCCTCATCCTTTTTTGAGTCTGAGCTCTCTTCCTCTGCTTTGTAACAAGAATTGTGCTAAGGACTCTATGTGCTTCATCTCATTTCATCTTTATATAGATCCTATGAGGTTGCTATTTTCTCTTCTTAACAAATGAGTAAGCTGGAGGGGGTGAAGTAACTTACGTAACGTCACACAGCTCATAGAGCTGGGACTCAAACACGGTACTGTCCCACTCCAGATGCTGTAGTCCTAACTACCAAATAGAGGTTGAACATCCCTACTCCAAGAATCTGAAAGCCAAAATGCTCCAAAATCCAAAACTTTGAGACACAATATGACCGAAAGTGACAAATTCTACCCTGATGTCACGTGGTAAGTGGTAGCCAAAACACAGTCAAAATTCTTTCATGCACAAAATTATTTAAAATATTGTATAAAACTACCTTTGGATTATGTGTATAAGATGTATATGAAACATAAATTTCATATTTAGACTTGGGTCCCATCCCTAAGGTATCTTCTTATACATCCCTAAGATATTATATATATGCAAATATTCCAAAATCCAAAACACTTCTGGCCCTAATCATTTCAGATAAGGAATACCCAAACCTATACTACCTCGAGACTCGAGATGGCTGGGCAGTGGAGCTAGGCTTTTTTTTTTTTTTTTTTTTTTTTGGAGACAGTGTCTTGCTATGTTTGCTGGGCTGCAGCACAGTGGTGGCTACTCTCAGACACAATCATAGTAGACAGCAGCCTCTAACTCCTGGCCTCAAGTAGTCCTCTGGCCTCAGCCTCCTGAGTAACCGGGACCACAGGTGTGTGCTACCTGCACCCAGAGCTGGACTTTAAGGCTACTCTGTCCTCTATAGGACAGTGAAGAAGGGCTGAAAAGGGCATTAGGAGACAAGGAAGAGCTCCGATTCCCCAAGAGAAAGGGTAGGCCTGGGGTTTCCTGCAATTGCTGTTCACATCTGACTCGTCAGAAGGGAGACAAGGAGGCCAGGAAACTCCTGTTTGCTGAAAACCCAGTGCTGCTCAGCCTGCCTCTCCCTGCCAAACACCTGTCCTCTCTCAGCTGTTCTCAGACTTGGCTTCAACACTCTTCCTGCCTTCTCAGCCCAGTTGGCTCTGCTGCCCTGGCCAAGCCAGAGTGGGATGCTGGGGGCCAATTCTCCCAGCCCCTTTGTGGGTGTCTAAGGCCTGAGTCCCGGCTGCCAGCTGGAAGGGGCTGAGAGATTGACTTGGGTGAGGGCCGAATTTGGAGGCTGCATGGGGGCGGGGGGACTGTGTCTGATAACATTCACAAGGTTCCCAGTTCCTGGGCCCAAGCTGCCTTGGTCCTGCCAGCTCCCTCCCCAGCTCCTGATCAAGTTACCAAAAGCAAACCTCCTGTGCGGGGACCATCTGTTTCTTAAGCCCCCCAGAGACCCACGGGATCATCTTACCTCCCAAGCTTGTCTTAATGCATAGAGCTAAACGCAGAAGATGGAGGGATCGGAAGGGCAGGCACAGAGGCTCTGCCGGGCTGGGCTACAGCTGACCCTCTCAGGCTTCTGGGTCAAATCCTCCCCTGCCAACCCTGGCCCTGCTGGGGATGGGAGATTCCAGCCAGGCTCTCGATAAGCCAGCAGAAGCAACACTAAAGAACAGTGGAGGGCCGACTGCCCTTGAGGGCAAGGAGGCCTTTGCTGGGGCGTGGAGATTGCCCATGCTTTATGCACTTTCCCCAAGACAGGCAAGAAGAAATGGCAGTTCCAGGCCCTGACAGCCCTGGGATTTGCCAGAGTTTACACCATTTGAGTGGCGGTGGTGGCGGCAGCAGCAAGGGACACGGAGCCTGTGGGACAGATGCACCTGTTGACAGCCCCTCTCTCTGGCCTCTTTGCTTCTACTCTCCTGACCCCTTCCTTTTGGAAGCACTCAGCTACAGCTACTAAGACCTAGAGCAGAGTCAGAGGAGACTCTAAGCCCCAAACCAAACTCAGCTCCTCCCTTGCAAGCTGCTTCTCCCTCTGACTTCCCTATTCTCTCCCTTCCTCCAATACCACTTTCCTTGTCTTCCCTACCTAGAGCCTCAGTCATTTTTGGCCTCTCCATTCAACTACCCCTGCTCCTGTCCAACTTACTCATGTTGGATTTTTCCTCCCGCAAATGTCACATATCTTTCCTTCCATCCTCAGGAATGCTGCAGAAGCCTCCTAGACGGCTTCCGAACCGCCAGACACATGGGGACCTGATCAGTCTTCCCAGCACACATCTTCTGTCATCTTCATGGCTCTCCAATGCCCAGACTCAAATCCAAACTATTTGGTCCTGCAGTCAAGATCCTCCAGGACAGAATTTCAACTTTCAGTTCCACGCATATCCCTACTCCCTGAGACATACCCCCCATGCTCCTGTTAGAAATCTTCTGTGATATTTAATATGCTCTTCTCTGTAGTCCTGCCATTTATGTACTCACCCCATGTCCTCTATGCGTTTAAATGCTCAGTCCCTTGTGAAATATGTATTGAGTATCTACTCCTTGAGGACAGGGGCTGAGATCTATACATCAGCATGTCAGCCCAGAACCTCGCTAGCACCTGGCACTTGCTACATACGCATAAAACATATATTGAATACCACTGACCACCCCAGATCACCCTCCAGGCTGCTTGCTACCCTCAGATAGTAACTCACTACACAGGGAGAAAGAGCCAGGGCTGCTTCCCAAGGTTTCGTTTCATCCAGAGGCAAGGAGTCCCGAACTGGCAGGCTTCCTTCCAGAAGGCTAAACCCAGCCCAGGTCGGAGGTAGAGGGAGGAATGAAATGACCCCATTCAATCTCTTCCAGTGTGGAAAAATCCAGAGTAAATAATGCTGACATTTTGCACAGTTTTCCAGTGAGAATGAATGTGTGGGTATGCATGAATTCAAGCTGCCCATAAAACAGAGGCCCTATGTAAGTAAGCAAGTGCTGAAACTGCACCCATCTGCAAAATAATATTCTGTATTGGTTAAGAACTTGGGTTCTGGAGACAATGGAACAAAGTTCAAATCTCAGCTCTGCCATGTAGTAGCTGTGTGACCTGGGCAAGTTATTTACATTCTGTTTTTCAATTTCTCCATTCTTTTTTTTTTTTTTTTTTTTTTTGAGAGGGAGTCTTGCCCTGTTGCCCAGGCTGGAGTGCAGTGGCACAATCTCGGCTCACCACAACTTCCGCCTCCTGGGTTCAAGCAATTCTCCCACCTCAGCCTCCCAAGTAGCTGGGACTACAGGCACAGGCCAGCATGCCCAGCTAACTGTTCTGTATTTTTTGTAGAGACAGGGTTTCACCATGTTGCTTAGGCTGGTCTCGATCTTCTGGACTCAAGCCATCCTCCCACGTCAGCCTCTCAAAGTGCTCGGCTAACAGGCGTAAGTTACCGCACCCAGCCAAATTTCTCCATTCTTTAAAATGGGAATAACAGTTTCTGCCTCATAAGCTATTGTGCAGATTAAGTGAGGTAATGTGTATCTGCATGAAACCAAGAAAGCATTAGGTGAATTCTGGCTGTTAATTTAAGACTTCCCATGTACTTCCACAACATTTCTTCCTTGGTGAAACTTAGCACATAGTCATGACAGGATTCCGTTCCTTATATCTGGTCTAATCAAGGAGAAGCACAAGGAGAAGGTCCTGTTTTTCCCTCCCCACCTCTGCCCCATGCAGGGGCTGGGAGAGAAGGAAGGGAAGTCTTGGCACCCTCCTGCCCACTCCCAGCCACGCTCAGCCCAGCCACATCCAGGGTGCCGACGCTGAAGGGCAAGAAGGCATCTGGGAGAGGGATGAGAAGGGAAGGAGGAGTTGGGGGAACCTGGGAGGACCACGGCAGTGGTGGGGCAGGAGTGTCAGCTGGGTCTTGACTAAGAGAGGAGCCAGCAGAACAGCCTTTCCTGGCTGACCCCAGGGGATGCCGTCACCCAAGGAGGAAGAGTCGGAGGCCAAGCTTGGGATCTGCCTTCTTCTTCCAGAGCTTGGGACCCTCTCAGGTCCCCGGGCTTCCCTTGCCTTGGGACCAAAAGGAGGAAGAAAGGGGATAGTGAGGCGGGTAGAGGAAAGGAGAGGGGCCAGCTCAGATAGACAAAATCCCGAGCAAACATGAGTAGCTCTAAATCCATCTCCAGGCTGCAGGGTGCAGAGTTCCTCCGGAGCCTCTTAATGTCTTGGAGCCTCAGGTTCTTCCTCAGAACAGGCACCAAATCATACCTAACTTGCTCTCAGGTGTCAGCTGGGAGAATTCACAAGAAGGTCGACCTGGTCCTGATTAGTTTGAGGGGGAATGGATCCAACAGCCACCTCCTTTTAACCCACCCCTAGTCTCTCCTTTCTCTCTTTCTCTCTCTCTCTCTCTCACACAGAGAGAGAGAGAGAGAGAGAGAGGGAACCAACCTGCTCCACCATCAAAGGTAAAACCCTTAATAACCATATTCCAATGAAGATTGTGGGAATCCCTTCTGTGAAAAGCCAGGAAAGGTCTTCTCACCAGCTCCTTGCCTCCACACCACCCCACAGTCCCTCCCCCACCCTCAGCGTCTCCGGAAGTCTGCATGTCAAACTTCAGTCTCCACGGCTGCAGTTGAAACCAGCCCCTGGGTTCCTCGCTGTATGAGAGCTGTAGCACGACAGGCACCCGCCTGGTGTTTGTGAAGGGCCCCACACTCATCTGGAGACCTGACTTACTCGGCCACATGACATTTGGGCAAAATCGCCCACCTTTTGGGCCTGGGGTTCTGAACCTCAGATGACATCTCCTGGTGTCAGCACTAGCCCTTTTCTCTGCACTCCCTGATCCCCACAGCTAAACTCTGAGGCCAGGCAGGTGGAGTTATCCCCACGTAATGGATTAGGGAACCAGGGGGCTGGGAGGTCCATCTTCTCCCTCAGTGTTTCCCAGCATTCCTCCCCAGACCTCCTTCATGATTTTCACCCTATCTATACAGGACCTCGTCTCCATGAACACATCTCTTATCTGTTTATGTAAATAGTGTACTTATGAAGGAACTTGTGTGAAGTGTTTACACTTGCCGTAGACAGATGGCACCTATCAACACACATCTTAAACTGAAAGCTTTCCTGGAGTATCGCCTCCATCATCCTGAGCACCACCAGTGGTTCCTGGGGTCTTGAGGCTTATTAGTGAGAGACCTGGGACCCCAAGGCTGGCTTTCGCACTCCAGGCCAACGAGCTTTCCATGTCATCGTAACCTCTGACCTCTTAGTCTCCTGGGATTGTTGTGAGAAGAAACCAGGGCAGCCAGCAGGAAGTGCAAAGGGCAGTTACCACCAGATGGGGAGGAAGAACGTGAAGTCATCCTTCTGAGGGGCTCCGAGGCCTCCCTTTCACTAAGTCATCTGAAGAGGGAAGAGGAACTGCCTGCCTGGGGTTGGAGGGGAAGATGCGGTTCAGAACCAGATCCCACCGTCCTGGACTTCCAGCCCTGAGCCCCACAGAGGTTGTGTGGGGTCAGCTGGCCATGGATAGCACCCTCCCCCTGGGCCCTGTTGGGGCCCTTTGTGGTGAGGGAGGAGCAGGGATGGGAAAATGTGACGCCGGCATCCTCGGCTCCCTTCCCAATCCCTCCCCTGGGCCCCGACTGATCCCGCAGCTGTGCCGTCCTTCCATCCATCTCACGCCCTCTCCCAGCTCAGCCAGAATCCTTTGACACAGGCTCCAGCTTTGCCCATGAGCCTGGCTGTGTGCCCTGCCTCACTTCCCCCACCCCATTACTCACAAGATCCCCACAAAGTTCCTTTCAGCCCCTGGGGAAGCTAGGAGGAGGCTGAGGGCCGGAAATGGGAAAAGCCCCACTGTGCCAAGTGGCCCATTCTCCAGCTCAGTGAATAGGGACCTTCACAGCCCCTCACACTTGGCTGGAACTCTCAACAGGAAGGTAAAGTGGAAACTGTGCCAAGAGCTGTAGGAGAGAGGAGGGTAAAGAAAGGAGAAAGTGAGGGCTGTGAAATGGATGGACCCACTTTCCCAACAGAACCATCTATGGGGGTCACACGCTCAGGCAAGGGGCAGACAGATGGAGAGGGGATTCCAATGCTGCCTCTTCCTGGAGCTTGCCTCTTAGTCTCCGCAAGCCCTCTTCCCTCTGACCAGCTTTAGCTCCTCTCCATTGCAGTCAATCAACTTCCTCGAACATCCAAGGGACCTCAAGAAGAAGTTACCTTCTTTTTTTCCTTTCTGGTTCAGGCCTTCAGTATCTCTTGGCTGACTCTTGTAATAACCTTCTAACTCATCCTCCTGCCTCAATTTCCTCCCTCCCTCCACCTCCACCTCTACCCCATATCACCTTCTGGATCCCAGGGCTGCTCTCCAATGCATACAGAAAAGGCCAGACTCTTTAGCATGACATCCAGAGTGTGTCCACGACAGCTCTTTCAGCACTGTTGCCCACTCTTTCTCTGCATTTTACCCTGTGCTCTAGGCAAACTCCAGCTGCTCTTCAGACATCCCCACCACTTCAGCTTCTGTACCTTTTGTTCATGTTGTTTCATTATCTGCCTGGATTGCTGTTCTTCTCCTGTGCGTGTCCCTATGTATCCCTCAAAGTCTAGTTCCAATGCTACCTCTTCCAAGACATGAAGCTTTCTCTAATCTCCCATTTGGAGTTTACTTCCCTCTCTCAGAGCACTGAACCTGTGCTTGTTACATAACACAATTCCTCTATTTCTGCCCCAGAGGTCTGCATACATGTACCGGTTGAGAACATAAGCTCTGCAATCAGACTGGTGGGGTCTGAATCCTGGCTCCTCCGCTTACCAGCTCTATGACTTTAACCAAGTCACTTAACTGTCTTTATTGACTCATTCATAAAGTGAGAATAATGAAAGTACAACTTCTTAGTGTTGTTTTGGCAATTAAATGACATCATAAATTATATGTCTGGCATATCGATGTTAACATCAAGTAATGTTATTATTATATCTTCTATTAAACTGTGTGTTCCCTGAAGACAGGATCTGTGTCTGTTTGTTTGTAATGATAGTGCCAGTGCCCAGTAAATGCCCTAAACACAGTATGAACTCAATAACATGTTCTATCTATGAATGACTCTTACGCAAAACAGTCTGATCAACCCATCATCAACAGTTTACCAAGTGCCTACGACACATCAGACACTGTGCTACATGTGAAGGACATACAGTTGGTGAGGCACTTAAATTGTCATTTGATCTTCACAGTAGCCATATAAAGTAGGTATTTTAAACCCCCATTTTAGAGATGAGAAAACCAAGGCACAGAGAGGTTAAGTAATATATTAAGGTCACACAGGGCCATGATTTAAGTTGAAGTTGGTCTGACCCCAAATCTTATACTCTGCATTCTTCCCGATGACCACACTGCCTAACTAGTCACATAGTCATCTTTCCCCAACATTAAACATCAAAGAAGATGCATTATGAGATCCTTTGCAAAAGCTTTTTTCTGCCTCGGGAAATTTGCCTTTTTGCCCCAAGATCTGAAGGCTGTTCCTACTGTATCTTCTCCATTTCCTACTTTTCTTCTCCTTATTTTGCCTTTAGGCCCCAGTCCTTACCCATTTGCCAGAAACCCCTGAACTTGTGGCCACTAAAAGCTAGAGAACTGCTTCCCCATGCCTCAGCTATGACAGACATTCTCAGAGATGGCCTCCTGCAACCTCTCCCTCCTCCAGGAAGCCTTCCCAGCCTGGCTGTACTTCATGAGCTCTGATCACTCAGCCTTTACGCACTCTATTTGTTCTACACAGATCTGAACTCACGAGGGATGCCCTGTGAGCATCATACATCTGCCTCGTCTGTGTGCCTGTGTCTACCCCACTTATTGGCAGCCCACAAGGGAGCTGTGTGTATGGAACAGCTGGTCCCAAGGCCTGTGTTCAGGCAGGGCCCCTCTTTGGCGGCTGGAGGGAGAAAAGAGATGTGTTCCCTGCTGAGCTGTTGCAGCCCCAAGCCCTCATTCTAATGAAGAAGTGTGTCAGCTGCTGCTACTTCTCCTGCCACATTTCATCCCTGAAACCCGATCCCCTTCCCTTTCCAGGCAGAAGGAAAGGGCCAGCTCTCTACTTATCAACTAATTGAGCCAGGATCCCCAAACCCTCAGCCTTCTCCCAGCGCTCACCTGTTACAATGACATTTTCTGCTTCAGGGAATTGGGAAGTTCCACTACTTTGGTTTTCAGAAACACACTCTTCTTGTCTAGATTTTCTGGGCCAAGGACAGGGATAGGATGCAGAAGGGGAGCATAAAACACCCTTGACAAAGATAATTTCACAACCTGTTAATGTTTTGTTTTCCAGCAGGTTTATCCCACAGTGTCTGCAGAGTGTGTGATTCTTGAGAGAAATTTACTGAAAGAAATGAACATAGAACTTGACCAGTATTACAGGAGGCCATGCCTGTGTAAACATGAACTAAGGGCAGAGCCAGGCACACAATGTCTTCCGGGTGGCAAGGGAGATCCTGCCTGGGATGGGCCATTTGCAGTCCAAAAGCTCCCTAGCTCATGACAGAAACCAACTGTATTCCTTTCCCACCCCATTGTGACCTAGGGTATTAAGTCAACACCAGTCACAAGCAAGCTGCATTGAATTCAATCCCTACTGTCCCTGGGCAAGGCAGCCAAAGGGCTGACCCTGGGCTAATTCAGCTCTAGTTTCCCTTTTGCTACTGTTGGGGATACTAAGGCACTGAGATTTGGCTCAGCTACCTAAGCACTGAACTGAGGTGTCAGGGAGCAAGTGACACTCTACTAGCTCTGTCTGTCCTTCTGCTCTGTCTCATCTCTGAGCAGGCTGGCATTGAGGAGGGGGTGGAGCACCATGGGGGGTAGTGCAGAGCTCTCCCATCTGAGTGTCATTCTGGGATCCAGGCCAGGCATTTGGCTTCCTCTCCAAGAGAGTCAAAGGCTGAAGCTGCTCAGACAAAGGGCCAAATGAAAGCTAATGGGGCGCTCAGTGACTTCAGCCTCTCCCTTTCCTCCTCCCAGGCATTGGGGGCTCAAGTCCTTGGCAGGAGGGGGTGCAAATCAAGATGTGAAGCTCAGCTCAGTGCAGATTTCTAGTTGCCTTTTTTATTCTCCTGGCATCCGTAGTCTCTGTCTTCCTCCCCTCACCACCTCCCACCTAGAGTGCTGTAAAAAATGCAAATCAGCAGGATTTAAAAATTCGAGCCCATGCCAGGAACACCCACAAACCCTCCATTAAGGCAGATCCTGAGGTGGGTGGTGTAGTCCCCAACTCGAAGCACAAAAAGGAGGATTCTATTAGATTCTTTTCTCAGCATGGGTCTTGGACCTCAGACATTATCTGTGATGACCTTGAGCTTGCTTTCTGGTACTGCACACATAAATGGGAAAAAATGAGAATTGTGTATGTGTACGTGTGGGCTGGGGCCAGCCATCCCAATCTGGCATGAGAAGCATGTGCAAACGACTATGGGAAGGAGCATGGTGTAAGTTCAGAAGAACAGCAATGAATATTCCTGTCTCTCAAGAAGTATCTCTCTGAGTCAGTAACTTTTGCATCTGAGTGTCACCACAGAAAGGGCTCCAGGAGGAAGGGCTAGAGAGAGAAATGATGGTTGATGTGAGCAGGCAGACCCTGGAGTAGGACTGACAGGAAGAGTGGCAGGGTGACTTGGTCAGGAAGCATCAGTGAGAACACCTGCAGTTTCAAACTCTGCCCCCACCCCCAGAGCTGGCCCCTAACACACTGCCAATTTCCTTCCCAAGCAGGAAGAGTGTAGCCTTTGCAGGCAGGAGTGGGAAAGGCTGTCACAGAATCCGGAGAGCCATAAGCTGGCCCTTTCTAGATGCAGGTCTGCTGTTGTGTGGCCTGGGTGCCCCTGGCTCTGGAAAGTAAGAAGAAAGAGGAGAGCAGAAAAGTGAGACTGAGAAGAGTCGACTCCAAGAGAGACAAACTAAAAGAGATAAAAAGAGACGAAAGGCAAAGACACAACAGAGCCTCGTGGAAGGAGAGATGGGCAAAGCAGAGATGGGGCTGTATGTGCATAACATTTGCCTGAATTCCGGTGGGTGAAGGAATAAGAAAGATGGCAGGTGGCGTGGGGGCGGGGGTAGTGGTATATGAAGCCAGTGAGAATCAACCTGGCTCTCCCTAACATAGCTTTAGCGGACACCACTCCCCCGACTTCGGTGATATTTCCCCCTCCCCAGACTGAGTTACTTCTCCCCCTCCCTGCACTCCAGGGCCTCCGAACGCTCCCTGTGCACTCCCCAAGCCCAGACCTGACATCTGGCTGGGCCTCCGCAGCTCCCGCTCGCGATCTGCCAGGCAGAGCCCCTCCTCCAGCGCAGGGCCCTCCCCCGCCTTTCCAGCTGCCAGCCCCCTCCCTGCTGGCAGACAAGCCCAGGCAGACAGCCGGCCAAGCCTGCCCCCGCAGCCGCGCCAGCTCTGCCAAGCCCAGCAGAGCTAGGGGCCCAGGGTGGTACCGGCTCCCCTCGAGCTAGCAGTCCCGCTGACCTCGTGCCCGGGCAGGGATCAGGCCCCAGCACCCTCCTCCTCCCCGCGCCCCGCCCGCCGGCGCGCTCCAGGCCGGCCTGCGCAGCCCAGCACCCGGGCGCCCGCGTCTCGCTCCCCAGACCTTGGCTCCCGCGCTTTCCGCGTCGGCGGTGCGGGGGCCCCACTGCGTCCGAGTGCCTGGCCATCTCTGGGCGTGCACTGTTTTCTCCCTGGGGTTCTCTGTGTCACATTTCAGCCTGGTTGGCTTGCTCCCTCTGTCTCTCTGTCACTTGTTCTTGTCTCATCACAAATCTTTGCTCAAAGTTTCTTCGTGGCCCCCTTTCCTGAGGACAAGCCCGGCTCTCTGCCTGCCGGCCCGCGTCCTCCCCTCTCTTCCCTGGCCCTCCTCCGCCCTGCTTACGCACCGGCCCCCCGGGTGCCCGGGCGGGGACCAGGTGCCCGTCGGGGCGGAGCAGTCCTCCCTGCCCGGGAGCCAGCTTCGCTCTTACCAGCTCCTGTTTGAGGCGACGCAGATAGCAGTCCATTTCCCTGCTCTCCATCGTCATGCGCCCATTTGTCGGGTTCGGTTCAAACAGAGAGTGCCCGGGTGGGACCCCGGCCCCACTGGAAACTGCGCGCCGGGCAGCCTCCCCGCCCCTGCGCCCGTAGCGCTAGCCGCGCGAAGCTGAGCCTGCGCTGCGAGCCCGGGACTTAGAGCCGCTTCCCCCGCGGCTGGCAGCGTGCGGTCGGTGCTGAGGGCGGAGGGAAAAGTGGGACAGCCAATGAGAATTCAGGGGGGCTGTCTTCAGCCAATGGGCAGGGCGGCCGGGGGGCCGGGCTGGGCGGTCGAGGCCGGCCCTACCACGGTGTTTGCACAGGACCCGGGCGCAGCTACTGGGGCTGGCGGGGACACACCTGGTCCCGGCCAGCGCGGCGGCGGACATCGTGATTCCAGGCCGTACGGCGGCCCCCAACGAAGCACATGACCCTCGTGTGGTCATAAAGGGAGAGCACATTTTTACTGGGAGGGACTGGGTAGCGGTGTCATGTCAGTAAGAGGCAGAGTGCCATAGTGTCAGTCCCTTTCCCCAAACTCCGATCAGGAAGGGAACACCCCCACCCCCTCCGCTGCCATCCCCAGAAGTCCCTCAGAAGCTCTTTTCTCCCCGAAGAGGACCCTGGGAATGTGGATCCCGCCTCACTCCTAGAGTGAGGTCCTCGAAGCCCTGCCCTCTCAGGCGGAGCAGAGACGCCGCCGCTTGGCCGGTTCACGCCTATCACACAAAGCCGCCGAGGGTCGGCTGCGCCCCTGGCAAGGCTGTAGGGCTGGGGATACTGAGTATGATAGGCGAGGTCCCTGCTCTCAAGAACTTACATGGGGAAGAAGGGGAGGCGAGATAAACAGGTAAACACACACACACGGTAAGCACGGTAATTTCAGACGATGATTTTTATGAGAACATGAAACGGGGTAGGGGGTGTGCCTGTTTTCCCTGGGGCCTTCACCGGGGTGGGCAGGGAGCAAGCCTTTCTCTCCCCAGGGCTCGGCGTCAGTCAACCTAGCTGACGCTCTGGCCTTTGGCGAAGCGCTCAAAGGCTGGGATGCTCCGATGTTATTCGAGCCGAACAGGAACCGTTCGAGCGCCAGCCAGGCCCTGGAGGATGAAGTTGCAGCCGATGGGCTCCATAGGCCGATGGGCTCGGCACACCGGCGGGGTTGCTCTTCCCAGCCCCAGCCCTGGACGCCCGGCTCCGCGTGCGCCAGCGCTGCTCCCTCCCAGCGCGGAGACGCCGCGCCCGGCCGGGCCAGCCGGGGACGGTGGCGCAGAGCACAGAGAGCAATTAGGCAATTAGCGACGTGTTGTTTCAAGGTAATTAACGGGGAAAAGTTTGCCCCAGGCAGGATTTGAGGTCTCTGAGTGGGACAACTGTAAGAACACCAGAGAAGGCACGAACGGTGCCGGTGCCGCGATCGGTCCGTCGGTGGCAGCCAAGAGTGCCAGATACGCTAACTATTGATAGATGCGCGGGTGGCTCACGCCTGTAATCCCAGCACTTTGGGAGGCGGAAGCGGGTGGATCACTTGAGGTCAGGAGTTCGAGACCAGCCTTACCAACATGGTAAAACCCCATCTCCACTAAAAATACAAAGTTAGCTGGGCGTGATGGCCTATGCCTGTAATCCCAGCTACTCCGGAGGCTGAGGCAGGAGAATCGCTTGAAAGCGGAAGGCGGAGGTTGCAGTGAGCTGAGATCGCGCTATTACACTCCAGCATGGGCAACAAGAGCAAAACTCCGTCTAAAAAAAAAAAAAGACGGGGGAGAGAAGGAGGAGAGAGAGATACAGAGAGACATAGACACGTGGCGCAGGGAGGGAGGAGGGACAGAAATGGAGGGTCTGAAGAGAGGGAGGGTGAGAGCGAGAGAGAGAATTAAATCTTTAGAAGAGTTTGCAGAGTCCAGTTGAATGGCCTCCACTTAACAACCCCATGTCCTCTGTTATACAGTAGCTCTTGCCCACAGCTTTCAGCCTAGCCCCAAGAGTCCTTTTGGGTGAAGCTGGGGCAGCTGTAGCCAATGCATACAGAAAAGAAAAAAGAGGCACAGTATGGGCTGAATTTGGTCAGTGACCGCTGGCCGAGCCCAGGCAACTCTGGCCCTACCAGTCTGAGCAGCATTGCCCCTCCTGCCTTTTCTGCAGCTGTGGGCAGAAATCCTCCAAGAGATCCCTTTCTATGGGACCCATCAGATGTTCAGAGTGAGAGCCGCCCCCAAGGACAGAGTTGTGGTTTCCAGTCCAGGTGAAGAAGTTCTGTAGTTGAATACTATGGGACTGGGATAGAAAGGACCCAGCGTTGACATATAGTCCACAGAGGGGGCCTTTAATGCGGAGAAACACCACAAAATGGTTCCCCAAGTTGAAGGGCCTTGCTTTGCTCCATCTCCAGTCTCCAGCACGGTAGTCAGATGTAAGAAACTCTAAGTAAACGTTTGTGGATCTGTGGCTGAAATAGTGTTTTTGTTTTGTTTTGTTTTTGTTTTCGTTTTTGTTTTTTGAGACAGTCTCACTGCCAGGCTGGAGTGCAGTGGTGTGATCTTGGCTCAGGGCAACCTCCGCCTCCCAGGTTCAAGCAACTTTCATGCCTCAGCCTCCTGAGTAGCTGGGATTACAGGCGGGTGCCACCACGCCTGGCTAATTTTCGTATTTTTAGTAGAGACAGGGTTTCACCATGTTGGCCAGGCTGGTCTCAAACTCCTGACCTCACGTGATACACCCGCCTCGGCCTCCCAAAGTGCTGGGATTACAGGCATGAGCCACCATGCCTGGCCTGGTGAAATAGTCTTTAGGGTCCAGTGTAAGCCCCAGTTTTCTCCATCTCTGAGGCTTCATGGGCTGGAATCCACTTGGAAGTTGGGAGGCTGACTAGGGTTGAAAATCCAAAAGAAGGGGGCTGATCTCTTGGCAAGAACCTAAGATTGGGTGGTTAGGTCTTCTGTGCTGCTGACAACAGAGTATGACCTTGCACAAATGCTTTCCTTTTACTGGGCCTCAATTTCCCCTGCTTATGGGTTTAAACCTTTGTGAGTCTGTAACACTTTATACTCCTTACAAAACTCTCTTCTGGGTTGGACACAGTGACTCATGCCTGTAATCCCAGGACTTTGGGAGGCTGAGGTGGGTGGATCACGAGGTCAGGAGTTTGAGACCAGCCTGGCTAATACGATGAAACCCCATCTCTTACTAAAAATACAGAAATTAGCCTGGCGTGGTGGCGGGCGCCTGTAATCCCAGCTACTCAGGAGGCTGAGGCAGGAGAATCGCCTGAACCTGGCTAAGGCAGAGGTTTCAGTGAGCCAAGATCACGCCACTGCACTCCAGCCTGGGTGACAAAGCGAGACTCCATCTCAAAAAAGCAACTCTCTTCTGAAAACTAACTGTGAAGTAGTCAGGAGCGGGGGAATATTTACCCCATCTTGCAGATGAAGAATGTATTGTTAGCAAAGCCAGCTCACATTCCATCCATTTTCAGGTAGAGAGAGATAGCAAGAAAACAAATTGATAGTCATAATACCAGTGCAGAACTCAAAAGAGAAGTTTTAGACAAGTCTGAGGTGGTATCACTGTGTGGTTCCCACAAGACTTTGGAGGACAATTACTGTCTAACTCTGAAGTCCTTTCGTGGTGCTGGGCCATTGCAACTTACCTATTCCCTTGCTTCTGAGAAGGCCAATGTTACCCCAGGAGTGTGTGTGTGTGGGGGGGGTCTCTCTCTCGCCTTGTTCCTGAAGAGGTAACTCTCATCTGGGCAGAGCAGGCAGGTGGAAAAAGTAGGAAAAATAGCTGCCTTCTGCTTTTTATTTTTAAAAAAGGATTTAAGTGATAGAGAATAAAGCCTGTTGCCATGGTTATATAAACATGGATAAATATTTCTGGGCTGAGGATGGGGGCTGGGGGACATGATTCATTTTTGCTGAAGAGGAATCAGATGGCTCAGCCTCCTCCCTTCCACCCACCCACCCGCCTCTGAAACTCAGCCTGGAGGAAGGATGAGGTTATCTCATTCGAAATAAATAATAAAGAAATCAAAGCTCTTTAGACTGGTTGTGAACATACTTTCTTAAAGCTGTTCAGAGCTGGGGTGGAACCCTCAGAAGGTACGTAGCCATTTGCCCTCCACTGGTCGGCACTTTACCTGACAGAGAGGGTGCAGCTCCTGGAAACTGTGTCCAGTGCTGTCAACTCTTGGGACTTTGCCTAACCTAGCCAGGGAGGGTGGCCCCCTTTGTCCCACTGCCAGAGCCTGAAGCTCCTGACACCTATCAATGAGCTCAAATGAAGAGGCAGAACCAGTTGTGTCCCAAGGGAGCTCAGATCCTACATTAAATAATGGAAACACCGCCATTCTCCTGGCTCCAGATCTATAGGATCTATGGCCCCCACCTGGAGGTCCCTATCCACCAGGTCCTAGCCAGCTCTGGAAGACATACCCGAGTGAGGCAGTGTCCAGCTTCTCATCTCTACTGGCAACAGGAGAGCTGGAGAGCACATCCTGGTGCAAGGAGAGAGATACCTGGTCACATAGCAGTCTGGAAACCTCATCATAACATCACCCTCCCAAGGGCAGGGGCCCTATCGCCAGTGCCCTCATTCCTTGCCCCTGACTGTGGCTGCCAACAACTATTATCCCAATCCCATCGCCCACCACATGCTGCCTGATCATCAACAGGAAAGGCTGACCCTAGAGATAAATACATGCTGTTGGAATGTGTTCAGATATCACTGCGGAACTGTTTCTCTCTAGGGAGAGGACCCTGCCTGACTGGCTGGCCCAGAGGTGCTGAGCAGAGACTGTGTACATGTCTGAGTGGGAACACATTGGGATGGTAGGGGAGGAACTGGACTGAGGCCCAGCTATTCTTGAAAGAATCCAACTCCCAGCTTTCATGACATCTTCCCTTGTCTACCTTAGACAGAGGACTGGGCTCCTCTGACCCTTATAAGTCCAATACCAGGAGGGACAGCTGAGAGGATGAAGTGGCCTGTGTGTTGGGGAACCCTCTCAGTTCCAAAGGAAATAATCACTTTGGGTTTTAATTTAAAAAAACAAAAACCGGCCGGGCGCGGTGGCTCAAGCCTGTAATCCCAGCACTTTGGGAGGCCGAGACGGGCGGATCACGAGGTCAGGAGATCGAGACCATCCTGGCTAACACGGTGAAACCCCGTCTCTACTAAAAAAATACAAAAAACTAGCCGGGCGAGGTGACGGGCGCCTGTAGTCCCAGCTACTTGGGAGGCTGAGGCAGGAGAATGGCGTAAACCCGGGAGGTGGAGCTTGCAGTGAGCTGAGGAATCAAAGACTGTAGTCATAAAAAGCTCCATGAACTTTGGGTGTCTTCAAACAAAGGTTGTCATTCTCTTACAGATGGAGCGACTCAACCCAAAAAGGTTCGTCTGTATGGTGATGGAATGTGGTCTCCCAGTTTTCAGCATAGCACTAATTCAGCTATTCTACTCTTCAGAAAGCAGGAGGGAGGTGCCCTAAAGTGGATTATTGAAATGATGAAAGCCACTGAGGAAGTGAGTTCTGATGTTCCACATCCACGGAATTGCCATCATTTTTTTCTTTTTCTTTTCTTTCTTTCTTTCTTTCTTTCTTTTTTTTTTTTTTTTTTTGAGACAGAGTCCCGCTCTGTCGCCCAGGCTGGAGTAAGTAGCGCAATCTCGGCTCACTGCAACCTCCGCCTCCTGGGTTCAAGCAATTCTCCTGCCTCAGCCTCCTGAGTAACTGGGACTACAGGTGTGTGGACTACAGGTGTGTGCCACCACGCCCGGCTAATTTTTGTATTTTTAGTAGAGACAGGGTTTTACCATATTGGCCAGGCTGGTCTCAAACTCTTGACCTCGTGATCCGCCCACCACGTACTTTTGCCCATAGTGCTAACTCAGACCACCACTCTCACAACCTTTACTTCCTTATAAAGTCACTGGGCTTCAAGATCAGGCTATCAATTATAGAGTTGCTGAAACTTCTTAGAGAGCGACTGAAGGAAGGTGATGGAAGAAGAAATAGCAGTATGGTATTTTGAGTAAAATTCATGTATGAATAGCTCCCAGGCTATCTCATCTGAACAGTTTTCAAGTGCAAAATTAGATTTATCCAAATAATGAACAAGTAGTCTGTGGGCTGATACTCACTTCTATATGGAATAATTTGGAGCTATGGGCTTGGTGCTTATGATGCCTAAGCAAAGATCTCATTGCTACTTGGGAAGCAAGTATTTCCATTTTGCAAATATTCACTGGAAAGGCAAGCAAATATATATATATATAATATATATATATTATATATATTATATATATATAAAATATATATTATATATATATATAAAATATATATATTATATATATAAAAAATATATATAATACATATAAAATATATATATATATATTTTTTGAAACGGTCTCACTCTGTCGAACAGGTGGAGTGCAGTGGTGTGATCACGGCTCACTGCACACTTGACCTCCCCTGGCTTAGGTGATCCTCCCACCTAAGCCGCCAAAGTAGCTGGGACTACAGGCACATGCCACCATGCCAGCAATTTTTTTTCTTTCTTTCTTTCTCTCTCTTTCTTTCTTTCTTTCTTTCTTTCTTTCTTTCTCTCTCTCTCTTTCTCTCTTTCTCTCTTTCTCTCTTTCTCTCTCTCTCTCTCTCTCTCTCTCTTTCTTTCTTTCTTTCTTTCTTTCTTTTTTGTAGAGACAAGGTTTTGCTATGTTGCCCAGGTTGGTCTTGAACTCCTGAGCTCAAGCAATCTGCTCACCTCAGCCTCCCGAAGTGTTGGGATTACAGGCGTGAGTCACCATACTGGGCCAGGAAAAGCAACTATTTTTGAACTACGAAGAGCACGTGAAGAATGCCAGGGCACAGCTAAGGGAAATATGGTATTTGTGCAAACTAATACCGGTGGATGCAAACTGTAGCAGGAAGGAAAATGGCTCATTCCCAGGACTCTCCTGGGACATTCTGCAACATCTGACACTCCAGAGGCCCAGTGCTGGCTGCTCTGTAACCTTACCGTGGCCTGGAACTCAGAGCAAAGGCTCATTTTATCACATACCACTTGGCCATCTCCACTAGCTAGCTGTAAGCAAGGACCAGTGGTTGGCAGCTTGCCAGGGAGAGACATGTTAGCAAGAGGGAAAGAAAAGCCACCTGCTTCTCCTCCTGAGACCATGGGGTGAGGGGAAAAAGAGGTCACATCTCAAGTTTGGCTGTCTGCATATTGGCTTCTACCAGGCTGGCTCTTAAGTCTCTTCTGCTGTTTTTCAGGAACCAGATAATTCGCATAGCTCTGATTAGACATCAACTTGGGGCATGCTAAACATTTCAGCCTGGACACCCTGAGAGGAGCCAGTGCCATTGGCGACAGCTGCTTCTGTGAGGGTTTTTGCTTGGCCAGAGAGGCAGGACCCTCTCCTTGGCATTTTGAGGAGCGGTGCTGGGTGGGCAGTGACTGCACTAGCAACAGTCTATACCAAGAGAAGGCCTCAAATTCCCAGAGAAGAAAGGCAGCGAGGCCAAGAAACATTGCCGCCGCTTAACAAGTGAAGACTCATAGTGGAGAATAGGAGCTGAACACGCGAAGGAGTTTGGGCTTTACTGCCTTCTCTCCTAGCATTGGACAGATCTTCTCTGCTGTGATTATTCTCCATGAATCATCATCCATAGAAAGTGACTGAGGCAATAGAAAGTGAATAATGAATCCCTCAAATAGGCTTTTGTGTTTCTGCCTGGAGGGTTTTGGAAATAACTTGCATCTTAATCTTTTTGACTTAGAATCATAGAACTTGGGAGCTGAAAAGGACCTTCATTAGGACGTGTGGCCTCATAGAAAGACTGGAAGAAAAGATTTGTGGGTATGAGCCTCTGGTTCATCACTAAAAATGGGCATAGCCTAACATATATTGGAGGCTTTCCTTGTGTCAGCTACTCATTTATTCTTCCCAAACCTTGGGAGGCAGGTGCTGCTATTCCTCCATTCTGCAGAGGAGGAAGGGAGATGAGGAGACAGTAGATCACCAGAGGGCACCATGAGGGGTGTGCTGGAACCATCATGTGGAACTGGCCCTGGTTCCAGAATCCACATCCTCTCGGTCATTCTACTCCCTCATCAAGTGGCTTTGGACAAGTAATTTAACTTCTTTGGGTCTCAGTTTTCTCCTCTGTGATCTCTAAAGTTTTAAAATTGCTAACAGTCTGCATCTGCCACCCAAGCATGTGTTTTTACAAGTCAGAAAAGTGTAGCACAGAAATGTTAAGTGACTTGCCCTAGGTCACTCAGGTTGCTAAGGGCAGAATCAGCACAGAAACCCAGGCCCAGTGACCACTGCCCCCAGGCAAGACGTCCTTCCCTTCCACTCCACTTTGGCAGGTGTTCTAGGGGAATCCAACTCCTTGCCTTAGAGGAAACCTGTTCGATGATATCAGATAGACTGGAGATGTTACATTTTGGTGTGGCCAATCATAACACCAGGATGAGCTTAGGAGGCTGGTTATATTTGTCTATCTAAGTACCTCCAACCTGTCTGTCTGTCTGCTGTTTGTCTGTCTTTCTCAGGTCATGCATAGTGATCAAACCCCGCCTGGTAACCGTAGGGAAAGAGCATGACTGGTGTGTTACATCTATGCATGCCCCCAGTGGTATCTCCAGTTGTTTGTCCTCTTCATGCAAATGTTGCCACCTTGTGCCAGCTCTCTCACCCAGCTTCCTTCATGACGACAGTGGTTGCAATTCTGCTCCTCTCTCCTCCTTCCCCTGTCCTTGGCTCCCTACGTCCAGAATCTGATCATTTACTGGTGTGCACCTGGGATGTGATGTGTGCCTTGGGAGGAGACAGGGCCCAACAGGATCTCAGCTGTGCTCTCAGTGCACACCACATTCCAAGCATCCCCATCCCAGTCTCCTCCCTATTGAAAAAGAGATGGGAAAGGGGTGGATGTGTCAATAAACACACCATTGAAGGTATCTGAAATAGAACAAGGAAATCCTGGGTGAGGCATTATTCACAATGTGTATCCATATATGTGTGAGTGTGTGTGAGAGTGTGTGTGTGTGTGTGTGTATTTCAGACAGTCTGAAATGAGCTCTCACCCACTGGTGAGTGGAAAATTAGCTTTGGCAAGTGAAGAACTGGGTGACAGGTGAGGAAGCCAGCAGGGTATCAGTGTTATCCTTCTCCTATTGCTGTTTCTGTGTTGCTAACAACATCTCTCCCACCTCTCCCTGTTCCATGAAATGTAATTAGGTAGAGTAGAAATGACTTGGAAGGGCTTGGGCATGTGGGAAAGTGATATGAAGATGTTACAACGGCCTTGTGACCTTGTAAGCGAGCCATGTGCTTGCAGGTGGGCTGCGCTAGGCCAGTTGGGAATTAGCCCATGAAACAAGCTGTGTGGTTTACATTTCTAGTGGGTGGAAGAAAAGATGGCACTCCAGGGACTAAGTCCTAGGAAATGCTGCCATCTGGCATAATGTTGGAGGCAGTGTGTGCCAGGACCAGGAGGCAGGAAATCTGGGTTCTTGGGCTGACTCTAGATTGGCCCTATAATCTCTAATGCCTCAGTTTCTCTAATTGTAAAGTGGGACAGATAGTCCCACTGCTACCTTCTTGTGAAGGTAAAGTATGCAAAGGCCCTTTGAAATGTCGAGAGCACAGTTCTAAATGTGAGGTTTGCCTGCCAAAGGAATTTGCCAAGCCTACTGGGAGGCAGCAGTTTGCTTCTGTGTCAGTTTCCACGGTCTGTGCTCAGACAGGTACTTAAGCATCTCACATCCATGAATCTTAGCTCCTATCTATAGTCAGCAAATAAGAAAAAGGGCAGGCTGATGCTCTGCTTCTGTCTGATCTTCTTACCAATCCTACCCTCGCCTCCCCTCCCCCTGACCTGATGCGATCATCTTGCTGCTCTCCCTCATCTGCTCTGGGCCTGTCAGTTTAATTTAACAAGGTTGTGGGAGAGGTTTGATTTAATCAAACCAGTTGCTGTATCCATCCTGCTCAGAGGTCCCTCAGTGTCACCACTGAGATTCAGATTAGACAGTGACAATTACTTCTTCTTTCCTAGCTATAGCCTCCCCCCTCCCTTTTACTCCCTGGAGGGAACAAGGAGGCAGACCAATCTCCTGGGACCTAAGAATAGATGCGGGAGGATCAAAGGAGGGAAACAGGCTCTGGCCTGAGAAAGCCCCTCTCCATGCCTTACATGGCCTTGTTTAAGGCTGAGCAACAGCCCAAAGGGTGGGGGGAATAGAAAATGTGAGCAAAGCTGCCTTGCAAAGGCTCAAGGCTGCCTGAGGACAGAGCTGTGCCGTTACTGATGGCCCCACAGAGATAAAACCAGTCTCCCTTATTGTCAGGAAAGTGGGGTGGAGGATGGGTAGAGAAGTAAGATAGCTGCATGCTCTATGTACTCCAGACCATGAGCATTTATTTCCAGGTTCTCAGCCTGGATTCTGGGGTCTCCGGAGCTGGGAGACAACCACAACAACAGGAAGGCGAGGCCCCGTCCATCTGAGCTTCTGTGGCTCTGTTCTTGGTGTGGAAGCTGCAGTGACAAGAGGAGATGCCACCTGAGCCAGGGGCTCAGGGGCGGCTGCGTGGGTGTGAGGTAACTATGCTGTGGGTGTTGGCGTGTGTGTGTGTGTGTGTGTGTGTGTGTGTGTGTGTCAGCCAAGGCAGGGGAGTTTCTGGTGCAGAGAGTTCAGAATTCCAGAACAAATCTCTTTTGTTGTCATTTAACCCTTTCATTTCCCTCTCTTTTCAGGAAGTGGGTGCTCAGCACCTCTTGTTCTCCTAAGCAGCTCAGAGGAGAGACAAAGGCCTCTCCAAGGGGAGCCCTTACTTAGGGTGATAGAAATTCTTTTTCTTTTTGCTCCTTTGTGCCACATTCTTCCATTGGTCGGCAGGCAACTGACAGGTGTACCCCTCCCTGGGCCCCTTTCAGAGTCCCCCTCCCTGCCATTTGTCTCTCACCCAGATATCCAGCAGACACTACTATCCACAGGAGCTGAATATGATTAGCAGAAACCCTTCCTGACAGCTCCAAAGAGGATCCCTCAAATGCATATTCTATTGAGTGCATCTCATTGCTGCTGACAGCTGCTTTATCAATTAAATTCCACATTCCCAGTCTTCAGAGATGCCATGAACCTCCCTACCTAATAAATCATAGGCCCCTAGTTATTGTTAAATGTCCCATCAGTCTCTAATAAACTCCCTGCCAAAAGGGGCAGGTTATTTATTATGCTGCCTGGACAAGAATAAATTGGGCCCCTTTCTCAAAAGGAGAAGAGCAAACATGCCACCTTCCTCCCTAAAGACCGAGGCAGTGGTGTTAAATGGGACAATTAATCAACGTGGGCCTTGCGCGGAGAGGAATCTGGTCAGAAGCCTGAGGGAGGATCACCTGAGGTTCTCTTCCAAAAGCCAGTCAGGCAAATCCCGATGGCTGGGGGTGGCTGTGCAGTGGGCATGGGCTCAGGCTTTTGCTACTTCTCCCTCTTTCCTAATTTCTGAGGCTAGTCACCCCATAAGCCATGGGACACATGTAAAAAACGGATATTTTCCATGTTGGGAGGTAGCCAGCTAGGATTGGGCAGGGTCATGAAATAATACATTCTATCCAGAAGGGCAGAAGTTGTTTCTTGATAAACTTGATACAACATAAGTTTATAGATGGTGCCAGTTCACTACACAGATGGCTCAAGAATATAACAATGAAAGTATCCGTGGCCAGGCAAAGTAACTAGGAAGCAAAATCTCAGTTGTGCTTTGCTGGGTAAGCAGCATGTACATAGGGATGGCACTGGCACTTGGAAAGCAGTGTACCAACACCTAAAGTCCTAGGAACTGCTAGGTCTAAGAAACAGTGTGTGTTGTGGGCCTTTCCATTACTTGTCTCATATTAGATCCCAAACCTAGGTGATGCTCCAAGGTCTGCAAGTTGGGATCCAAACTGCTCGGCTTTGCCATTATCCAAGCCCCAAGTTACATTTACAATTGCATTTCTCTTTACTGCTAAATAACACTACCCACCTTTGGAAGAGCATAACACACTCATTTTATATTCCTTATGGTAGCAAATGAGGTGCTCCTTAATATAGGGCCAGTATATCTCTGCATCCTTATGTCCAGGTCATTTCTGCCATACCTGCCTCCACTCACAGTAAAAGACTTAACTTCCCTAAATGACTATGGCTTTCATGCTTCCACGCCTCTACACAAACTGTTCTCTGTGCCTAGAATATCTTTCTGAGACTTGTCTGCCTGGTGAGCTCTCTTTCCACTCCCACTGCCTGAAGAACGCCTTATTCATCCTTCAGGATAAACTCAGGGTATCAGCCCCCACTGCCTCACAGGACTTGAGCTTTGTCTCCTGGTGCTGCTGCCTTGGCAGAAGTGCTAGACTCCAGGAATTAGGTAAACAATGATCTTGTATGTGCAGTTGTTCTCTCATACTTCCATATATACTTTAAGCAACTTTGATTTGGGGTGTGGAGGAGAAGGACATAGAGAAGAAAGCTATTGCTCTTTGAATACCAAAAGCTGTTTTCCTCAATTTCTCAGAAGTTCTCACTCTCTCCCACATGACAGCCACACTTTGAACAACTAAGGCCCTGAAAAAATGTCAGTACTGCATATGATTTTACACCAGCTTGTGTTACTTGCATATTTCATGCTTGGTCATTTCCCTAGCTGGGCTGTCAACTCTTTTAGGACAGAGGGTAAAAAGGGCCTAGACTTTGCCGTCAAATAGATCTGAGTTCCAATCCCAATTATGAGCTCTGTGACTTTGAGCAGATTAGTAATCTTCTGAGGAGTTACTTGAGGGCAGCATCTTCTTCGGCATCTGACACATAGAAGGCTTTTAGGATAAAGTCCAGACACTAGCCTGGCCTACACTTCATTCTCCTGCCTCATCAAAGTTTACTGTCCCATTTGCATTCTAAGCTCTTTTAGAATGTGCTATGGTGGTCCTCACCTCCAGACCTCCATTTTCCCCTCCTCTGTCACAAGGCCAACTTTGATTCATTTTTCAGATCTTACCGTAGCTCTCACTAATGTTAGGAAGATGTGGCAGAGGTTGTTAGTTGCCTCCAATGTCCTTTCCCCCTTCCTCTATAGTAATGGACCTCCTCTCAAATCAGTGTATAGCTGGGCATGTGATTGTCCGGAAAAATGACATTTCCCAGATTTTTTGTTTTTGTTTTTTGCAAGAAGGTATAACTTTATGGCTAAGTTCTTTCCAAGAAATGCCAGATAATGTGGCAGCTTTTGAGAACATTTCTTAAAAGGACTGCTGGCATGATGACCATTACCATTTCTACTTTCTATTTTGAGTCTTCTTCCTTCCTGCTGGCTGCAATGCAAACATGACGACTGGAACTACAGCAACTGTTTGGGGACCAAGACAGAAGTCTGGGTGCTTGGGATCTTTGTGGACCAGGGCTATCAGTCCTGCTTCCAGAATTCTCTACAAGGGCATAATGAACTTCTATCCTGGGGAGGTAACCTCCTATTTTGAGGTCTTACTTTCAATCAAACCTAATTTTGACTGCTAAGTCTTTCTTGGCTCCCCACATCTGGTTACCTCCTTGACTTCAGTAGCACCCTGCACTTTATACAGCAAATGAGGCCACCTGTTTGTGTGCATCTGTCTCCCTGAGTGCAGAGGCTCTGTTTACTTTGTTCTATTTTTGTATCTCTAGCACTTGGCTGATTTATAGGTGTTCAGAACATTTTTGTTGAATGATTAGAGATGTTTTGTAGATTGAATGCAAATAATAATATTTCCTACCTTGTGTTGCTCTGAGGGTCAAATGAGAAAAAGTGGCTTTAAAACCTTAAGTTTCCTTCCCTTCTTTCCGCATTCCCCCACCGATCCTCACACCCAGGGTGGGCCACCTTACACTATGCCTTCTTTTTACTGTTTTCTTTTCCTCTGCGTTCAGAAGCCTCCATTGCAAAATAATTGGACGAGATCATTTGAATCTTAACACCCATTCTGAGTCTAAGTGTCACTCTCAGCTCTTCAGTTCATATGAATCTCTTCCTCCTCTAGCTCCCTGGAAAGGCTCTCCAGGTAGATGGAACAGCAAATACAAAGGTATTGAGGTGTTACAAGCCATGGAGAATTAAGCATTTGGGCTAGTTTGGTCTGGTTGGAGGAGGTAGGTGTGCTGCTCTGCCAGAGAAGAGACAGGGATCCCACTGTTATTTATCTGGGGGAGGCTGGGAGACAGACACAATCTAGCCCATTTCTGTATGTGTTATCCTATGCCTTACCTAGTTATTAAATGATCTCTTGCTTTTGTGTTTTGTCTTTATAGTACTAAAAATTATGGTCAACAACACTGTTACAACTTTTGACTAGTGAGAAAAAAATTTTTGTGTTATTCACCATGGTTCCCAATAATTTACTGCAATATTTGTGTCTGTAAAACATCATAAACAACAAATGCAGCAACAGAATGCCTATAAAACTATAAATGTTTTCTGGAAATGCAGTCTTTTTGCTTTTCTTGGGATAATCCTGTGGTTCTTCAGTGGTGACTGATGTGAGTTCTACAGAACCACTGCTATGTGCATGGAGATCCAGCAGAGATTTTTGAGCAAGGTGTCAGCCATTCAATGTTTACTGGGTCCACCAGGTGCTTGGTGCTGGGCCAGAGGGTCTAGGATGACAAAATTACTGTCCTTGAGAAGCTCATAGTTTATTTAGTGTGAGGCACATACAAGTAACCAAGCAAATAAAACATAAGAGCCAGACTGGAATTATTGATAGTGTGCTGTGGGACCCTGGGGTGGGGAATAAAAAAGGGTGTCAAAAGGAGCAGGATCTGGTGCTGGACCCAAAGAGCCTAAGATATCCACTTAAGAAAGATCACTGGCCGGGCGCGGTGGCTCAAGCCTGTAATCCCAGCACTTTGGGAGGCCGAGGCGGGCGGATCACGAGGTCAGGAGATCGAGACCATCCTGGCTAACACGGTGAAACCCTGTCTCTACTAAAAAATACAAAAAACTAGCCGGGCGAGATGGCGGGCACCTGTAGTCCCAACTAATCGGGAGGCTGAGGCAGGAGAATGGCATGAATCTGGAAGGCGGAGCTTGCAGTGAGCTGAGATCTGGCCACTGCACTCTAGCCTGGGCGACAGAGCGAGACTCCGTCTCAAAAAAAAAAAAAAAAAAAAAAAAAAAAAAAAAAAAAAGAAAGAAAGATCACTGCAGCACCTGTGGGGTACACGGCTGGGATAGAGAAGAAACTCTGGCCAGGCAGACCATTCAGGAGGTTTTTGCAAATTAGGATGATACAGGGACCTAAAATAGGGCAGATGCTATGGAGACTTAAGAATGGATGAAATATTTGGAGGCAAAATTACTTGTGCTCGGTAAATTGTTAGAAAGTGGGGAAGGAGTCAAGAATAATTCCCAAGTTTGGGGTCTGGGGATTAGGCAGATAAAAGAGGTGAGGGCACTAAGAGGAAGGCTGGGACCTTTAGTGCCATCTCCTCCATCAGTCTCCATTCCTTCAAACGGATAGTTGACATTTTCTCAATGTTTTGTAAATTTCCAGGCAATATAAACCGTCAGGACCACCTTCCAATGGGATTACCATGTCAAAGCCCCTCCTCTATCATAGGGAATCTGGACCATCACTGTGTGTGTGTGTGTGAAGGGGTTAGGGACAATGACCAGTATTATAATCTATGGACAAAGTTGGGCTTGGTTGCAGAATATATTTAAGTTTGGTATTCTTCGTATTTTAAAAAATTTGTTTACTTTTTAAGAATTTGAGACAGGGTCTCTGCATGTTGCCCAGGCTGGCAACTCCTGGCCTCAAGCGATCCTCCCGCCTCAGCCTCCCAAGAAGCTGGGATTACAGGTGCGAGCCACCCCATACAGCTAAGTTTGGAATAATGAATATGGCTGAGGTCCAGAAATATTTAAATTTGGCATGATGACTAAGAGTTTGTTATAGGAGCTCAATCATTTGATAAATATTGAACAATTCCTATGTGTCAGATTGCTTTTCCCACTAGGGATGCAGAGGAGAACAAGACAAAATGGGTCCTTGTCCTCATAGAGTGTGGGAGATAGGCAGTAGACATATAATTTCAGGTAGTTGTAAGTATCATAAAGAAAAAATAAAGCAAAACAAAACAAGAGAGTGCTGGGAAAGACCAGGGAGCAGACAGGATGACAGAGCTGTCTTAGGGTGTTCAAGACTTCTTTTAAAAGGAAGAGCTCTTTGAAAAGGTGATATTTGGGCAGAAGTCCACAGCTAGGAAAAGTGGCAGAGACTCCTAGCCGCCTACGCATGAAATGATGGGGAAAGGAGCAATACAGAAGGCATGTAACATTTCAGAGTCTATTAGGCATCCGAGGGGAGGTGCTGCGGAGGTGGATGCATGGAGGCAGATGGATGTACACGTCTAGAGTCTAAAGGGAGATCTGAGGCGGAGATATGAACTTGGGAAATGTCAGTCCGGTTCCAGGTTCCAATTCAACGTACTTTTATCAGAGTTCACTGTGCGCCAGGGACTTGCTAGGGGCTGAAGGTCCGGAGATAAATTGGGTTGCACAGCAGACGGACACACCAGTCAACGTAGTAAACCCTTGGGCCCGGCTACGCTCTGGGCGCACTCTGCCAGCACAGAGGAGCAGCGACTCAGGGTGCAGAGCGGGTAGCGCTGGGGAAGAGGCGGCCGCGGAACGGGACAGGCTGGCGGAACGGAAAACGGAAGCACGGGGCGGGGGCGTGACGCAACGGGCACATCACAAAGAGCGCCGAGAGGGCGGTGGCGCCGGGGGCACGGCTTGGCGGCTCCGCCCAGAAGAGGGCCGAGAGGCGGGGCGGCGCCCCCACCGCGGGCCCGCGGCGCCCTCTGCAGGCCCCAGGCAGCGACTTAACAGTTGCCTCATCTTTCCTCTCCTCCCTCATGCTGCTTTCCTCAGGCCACATTTTTTGTGTGTGTGGGTAGTGTTCCCTAGTCTCTCAGCCTCCGACTCCCGTCCCTTTCCTCCACTTCCAAGCCAGGCGTGTTAGTGTCTTCGTGGGAAAACTGCCAATAAAGTTTTTCCTTTTCTCGCTCCCAGGATCCCCGCTTCTCTTCAAGCACCGCGAGATCTGACTGTGCGGCTAGCATGGCGGCGGCGTTTGAAGCCCTGGGAGCCGTAGCGGCAGTGGCTACTGCTATGCCAGCTGAGCATGTGGCCGTGCACGTCCCGGCCCCAGAGCCAACACTTGGGCCTATGAGGAGCCTGCGGACCGCTCAGGATCTCGGCAGCCCGCGGACCCGCACGGGGGACGTGCTGTTGGCGGAGCCGGCCGACTTCGAGTCACTGCTGCTTTCGCGGTCAGTGCTGGAGGGGCTGCGGGCAGCCGGCTTCGAGAGGCCCTCGCCGGTGCAGCTCAAGGCCATCCCGCTGGGGCGCTGCGGGCTCGGTGAGAGCGGGGGCCCGGGAGAGTTCGGGGGTCGGGGCGGGAGAAGGGCGACTGAGGGGCGGCAGCGGCAGCGGCAGCCAGGCCCGCACTGCAGCTCGGGGAGAGCCCTCGGTCGGCTCTCGGAGCAGGGCCCGGCCTGGGGCTAGGCGGTACGCTCAGTTAACTTATTTGTAAAACTAAGGTGCACTATTGAACTTGAAGATGGTTAAGACCTTTTTTAGCACTGACAGGTGTTTCTAAGTTTGAGAAGATAAACGGTAAAAGGTCAGGGACTAGGCGTTTTCTCTTACGTTTTTGAGAATCAACTAAAAATGAAGGTGCCAACTGGGAGAATCTCAGGAGACCCTTCTAGTTCTCTGATTCCATGCGAGCCCCTAAGCTGCTTCCGTGAGTACTGGCTAGTGATAATTTTTTTTTTTTTTTCCTTCGCAGATTTAATTGTTCAAGCTAAATCTGGCACTGGGAAAACCTGTGTGTTTTCCACCATAGCTTTGGACTCTCTTGTTCTTGAAAACTTAAGTACCCAGGTGAGTTAGCTCAGAGGACCAGAGGAGGATGTGTTACGTGGACTTTACCACAGGTCAGATGAAATACCAGTAGCCCCTCAGAGCTGGAATTGAATTTGATGAATGATTGAGTTAAGTGGTGGTGGTGGTGAACTTTGGAATTTTCTATGCGTACCTTATTTAAATAGAATAAAGCTACCATACGTGTCAGTTTTCTCACTACTTGGTAATACAGACAGGGATTCTTTTACTTACTGACTAATGTGATACTTAACATTTGACTTGATTCATGGTAATGTAGTGCTCTGGCTATTGCTGATAACTGCAGGGTTTGTTTTTGTTTTTTGAGAGGGTATGGCTCTGTCACCTAGGCTGGAGTGCAGTGGCGGATCATTGCTCACTGCAACCTTGAACTCCTGGGCTCCAGTGATCCTCCCACCTCATCTTCCTAAGTAGTTGAGACGACAGGTGTGTGCCACCACACCTGGCTACTTTTTGTATTTTTTGTAGAGATGGGGTCTCCTCAGTGTTGCACAGACCGGCCTCGAACTCCTGGGTTCAAGCAGTCCTCCCACATTTGCCTCCCAAAGTAGTGGGATTATAGGCATGAGCCACCACACCCGGTATGCAGGTGGTTCTTAAAGCTCTGTAAATGTATCATATTCATCTCCCATCTTCTAGGTTGTCTTAGAGTGTTTCTAAGATTACCCTACCCAAATTAGCAGGAAATTTGGGTTTGGGGATCATTTCTTCAACAAAGATTTGTTGAGCCCATATTACGTATGAACAGTATGTCAGGCATTGGAGATTCAAAGATGAATTAGATGTGATTCTCATAACCTTACTTTGTAGTTTAGTTGTTATGGCAGACTGTATTTCAAGTTCTCAGGCATTGGTATATCTGATGATGAGTCTTCAACAGTGGTTTTTAATCCAGATATCCATGTTCATCACCTGGGAAGCTTTTTGAGTCCATCTTATATCTGCCAAATCCTAGGTGATGTTGCATATTGGAAATCCTCCTACTTCCCAAGAACCTGAGCTAGTCTAATTGTAGATGAAGATGTATTTGAGGTTTTGGCTTCTGATAATTTGGCAACAGATAAAATGCTAAAATCCTGGAAAAGTTTCATAAATTCGTTTTTTTGAGTCTCACTCTGTTGCCCAGGCTGGATTGTGCAGTGGCACAATCTTGGCTCACTGCAACTTCTGCCTCCTGGGTTCACGTGATTCTCCTGCCTCAGCCTCCCAAGTAGCTGGGATTACAGCTGTGCATACCACATGCCCGGCTAATTTTTTTGTAATTTTGGTAGAAACGGGGTTTCGCCATGTTAGCCAGGCTGGTCTGAAACTCCTGACCTCAGGTAATCCGCCTGCCTCAGCCTCCCAACCTGCTGGGATCACAGGGGTGAGCCACCATGCCTGGCAAATTCATATTTTTAATTTCAGATCTTTGGATTATCACAGTTACATTATTTTTTGTGTGTGTAACAAAGTAATACCTATTAATTTTTAGAAATAGGGAAAGTTCAGGAAAATTAGGAAGTACCAGAAAACAAGATCTGTAATTTCACTACCTAGAGAGAAACTGCTATTAACAGTTTTGGCATATTTTCTCCTAGTCCTTTTTTTTTTTAATCAATTTTTTCTTCTCGTAGTTAAGAGCACAAAAGTTTTGTTTTCTCCTTCTCCAGTAGCTACATTGCAAAGTTTTTACCGTGGCTCTCAAGGCCTTTTGTGATCTAGTCCCTGGAGCTAGATCTCTGACCTCCTTTACTTTCCCCCAGATTCTGTCATGTAGGCCTTCTTTTTCTTCCTCAAACACACCAAGAACACTGCCATCTTATGGCCTTTGCATTTGTTGTTTCCTGTTGGTGAAAACGCTTCCCCAGGTGTCATATAGCCAGCTCTACTCTATGCCGTACATGTAGGTCTCTGCTCAAGTGTTACCTCCTTAGAGGAGGGTTCATGATCACCTCATTTAAAATGACTCCTTCGAAACCATCATTCTTAGCAAACTATCACAAGAACAGAAAACCAAACACCGCGTGTTCTCACTCATAGGTGGGAACTGAACAATGAGATCACTTGGACCCGGGAAGGGGAACATCACACACCGGGGCCTATCATGGGGAGGGGGGAGGGGGGAGGGATTGCACTGGGAGTTATACCTGATGTAAATGACGAGTTGATGGGTGCTGACGAGTTGATGGGTGCAGCACAGCAACATGGCACAAGTATACATATGTAACAAACCTGCACGTTATGCACATGTATCCTAGAACTTAAAGTATAATAATTAAAAAAAAATAAATAAAAATAAAATAAAATAAAATGACTCCTTCTTTCCCTGTTTGATTTTTTATGATACTTTTCATTACCTGTCATTACTTATTTTTGTTTATTGTATATATTCTTATCCAAGAATGAAAGTACTGTGAGGGCAAAGACTTTATACTGTTAACTGTTGATTCCCCAGAAACTAGTATGTTGCCTAGCACAGAGTAGGTTCTTACTTAATATTTGTTGAATGAATGAATAAATGGAATACAGTCAGCCCTCCCTGTCTTCAGGTTCTGTATCAGCTGATGCAGCCAATTGTGGATCAAAAATACTTAGGGGTGGGGTGGGGGAACTATAAAAAATAATACAACAATAAAAAGATATAAACAAAAATACAGTATAACCATTTACGTAGCATTTATATTGTATTAGGTAATATAAGTAATCTAGAGATGGTTTAAAATATGTGGCAGGATGTACATAGGTAACATACAGATATATGCAGTTTTATATAACAGACTTGAGCATCTGCCAGTTTTGGTATCTGAGGGCTTCCTGGAACCAATCCCCTGTGGATACCAAGGGATAACTGTATCTTACCTTATCAATAAAAACTCGTTTGAAATGATCATTTAAATGAAATATAGTGTGTCATGTAATGAATATACCAGTCCCCTATGTATTTATTTCTCTGACTCAAAAGTATACTTTGTTTTTTTTTTAGATTTTGATCTTGGCCCCTACAAGAGAAATTGCTGTACAGATACATTCTGTTATTACAGCCATTGGAATCAAAATGGAAGGCTTAGAGTGTCATGTCTTTATTGGAGGGACCCCGTTATCACAAGACAAAACCAGACTTAAAAAGTGTCATATTGCTGTTGGATCTCCTGGTAAGATAACAATGCCTGTTGGTAACCAGGGCTTTTAAGGAACTACACACTTTTAATATAACAATAAAGATATATGGGAGTCTTTGATAACTGTGATAATTATTTTGATTAGAAATTAAGAGCATTAGACCAGTGAGATTTAGGCACGTGACTGGTTTACCAGTGGAATTTATGAAATTTGCATTCCTAAGTATGTTTGAGAAGACATGGGATAGACTTTTGAGAAGAGGAGAAATGCAATGACTTTCAGGAGGCCCTTCTAAGCCATGGATTGGGATTATTCTTTGGCTTCTCTATTATATTTGGTTGTCAATCACTCAGAATCAGAATCTTGCATTCAGTGCTTTAGGTCTTTTGATAGAAGTGGTGCTTATTTACTGGTGATGAAATGTGAGGGGAAAACAATGAGTTTAGGCAAGATCAGAGCTTCAGATTTCTAATTTGTGGTTTAGTGTGTACATGCATAATGAGAGTTGAATCAGGAAATTCAGCAGAACAACCTGTGAATAAGTAGAGTAACAACATTGACTGAGATTTACACAAATTTGGTACATCATAAATATTTCAATTTTTTTTTTTTTTTTTTTTTTTAAATTAGGCAGAATTAAGCAACTCATAGAACTTGACTACTTGAACCCAGGCAGTATACGCCTCTTTATTCTTGATGAAGCAGATAAGCTTTTAGAAGAAGGCAGCTTCCAGGAGCAAATAAAGTAAGAAAAATAACTCACTTGACTATTAAAACAGTGTCCCAAAGTATCTATCTGTAGCTTTTCCGAGTGGTGATTATTGTCTGAATACTTTACATGGTGTCTGTTTTTATTTTGTAGTTGGATTTATTCTTCCTTGCCTGCCAGTAAACAGATGCTGGCAGTATCAGCTACTTACCCTGAATTTTTGGCTAATGCTTTGACAAAGTACATGAGAGATCCCACTTTTGTAAGACTGAATTCCAGTGATCCAAGTCTTATAGGTATGTATAGCTTTTAGGTACTTACATTATTGGTTTGTTTGTGATACTCTGGAGCTTTCCCTTGCCTAGTTGTCTCTTGCTGTTTATTGGTTACCATTAGCATGTATGTTTGTTTTAACTGATAGCTCTTCTTTGTAGGTTTGAAGCAGTATTACAAAATTGTCAATTCATACCCTTTGGCACATAAGGTTTTTGAGGAAAAGACTCAGCATTTACAGGAACTGTTCAGCAGAATTCCATTTAATCAAGCTTTAGTCTTTTCTAATTTGCACAGCAGGTAATGTAACTTAAAAGGTCATCTGGGGAACTTGTGAAATAAAAGGATAGTCATGGGGCAATATTTGTAAATTTGTAACCATTTATGTTACATTTCATAGAGCACAACATTTGGCTGATATCCTTTCTTCTAAAGGCTTTCCTGCTGAGTGCATTTCAGGTAAGTTCATCTCTTACTTTAATCTTTATTTAGTATACTAACTTGAAGCCTCCAAAGTCAGGAAGAAGAAATACCACTTCATGAGTTGTCTTGAGAGTGTGAAATTATCTTGTATCTTTTAGAGTAAAGGAATTTTCAGGCTTATTTTTCATTGGAATTTGATGTGTCGATATCATTCTGTTTTTAAGGAGTAACTTGGTATATAGTAAAAAGTTAGAAAACTAGTGTTCAGAGAGACGTAATTTTATTAGAATCTCTCTTACAGCCACAAATAATTCTGTAAAACCAAGTTCGTCTGTGTTAATATAAAAATATTTTTTCTTTAGATTTTTTTTTTTTTAGTAATCATTGTTAAAATGCTGGAGATTGCTAACTGAATTGACTGTTTTATGGTTTTGTGGAAGGCAAAAGTGATTGAGTTCTTGCCGCAAAGTTAAATGATTATTGCTGGCATAATAAGAATGAAAGAGTCAAAGGATTTTTTGATCAGTGAGGTCCTTTTTAGGATTTTGTTTGGTGTCAGCTTAGTTTTGTTGGCATGAGCTTGTTTTGTTATGGTATATCATGAGATACTGGGGAGACTATTTTCTAATGAACCAATATTTTAACTATAGATCACACTTTAATACCAAATTATAAACAGCTGATTAAAGCATTTGTATTTTCCTAAGAATTGCTACTTATACTTCATATGTAACTTTGCAAATAGAATGTTATATATTCAGGCATGGCCTGATTACTATTTGAGATGGATTTTTGAATTTCAAGTTGATTGCCTAAACCATATTTTAAAAGACTTTAACTTTGGATCTTAACCTAGATTTGCACAGAAGGACAGAATTAACTGTGGTTGGTGTATTAAAAGTGTTAAGACTGGGTCTTATGCTTTTTACTTTTTGTGGATTTGATAAATATGTATTAGCTTAGTTGTTTTTATGTGACTTTCTTTTGGGGTCCTTTTAGGCAATATGAATCAGAATCAGCGTCTTGATGCTATGGCTAAACTGAAGCAGTTTCATTGCAGAGTCCTCATTTCCACAGATTTGGTAAATTTCCTATTCAGTTCGGGTGACTAATCCATCTTGACATATGTTCTATTATCAGATGTACAGATTTCATCTATTATTTTATGTAGGTGTATCTAACAAGAATACCAGAAGATAATTATCTTTCCGGTGCTGAGGAAAATACTTTCTTAAAAATGTCTTTAATATGTTGATCTTTGTCCTTGAAATTAGTCATTAGGAATGAACTTCCTTTTCCTCTGCTCCTCAATATTCTGTTCTTAATTTGGCTCTTGGCTATACTGGAAGAATATAATATGCTGGAAGACTATAATATGCATTGGTAGCTATGCCATACAGTTAATGCAAACAAATAATTGCTATCTTCTTCAATTCAAGACTTCTCGTGGGATTGATGCTGAGAAGGTGAATCTGGTTGTAAATCTGGATGTACCATTGGATTGGGAGACATACATGCATCGGATTGGGAGAGCTGGCCGTTTTGGTAAAAAAAAAAAAAAAACAAGTTTGAGTGCTTTCTTTAAGGGGCGGGATCTGTAATGTGACAGGTGGGCTTTGAATGTTATTTTTGTGAAAATGATTTATTACCATTCTCTCTGCTATAGGTACATTGGGACTGACAGTGACCTACTGTTGCCGGGGAGAGGAAGAAAATATGATGATGAGAATTGCCCAGAAATGTAATATCAACCTTCTCCCTTTACCAGGTACATTTCATCTGTTTCATTTTGCTGTCAGAATAATTATAGTGGTGATAAGCATAATACAAATATTAATAATAGCAAACACAGAGTGCTTATGATGTGCTGGGTACTGTTCCCAGTCCTGTATGTACGTTAACTCATTTACTTCTCACCACACTCCTGTGAGGTGTGTGCGATTGTTTTGTAGATGAGGATATTTAGGCATAGAGAAAGTAAAGGTGTTACAACTAGTAAGTAGTAGGGAGAGGAGTGCAGGCTAACCACTGGCACGTGAACAATGAGAGCTGGCTGGGCGCAATGGCTCACGCCTGTAATCCCAGCACTTTGGGAGGCCGGGACGGGTGGATCACCTGAGGTCAGGAGTTCAAGACCAGCTTGGTCAACATGGCGAAACCTCTTCTCTACTAAAAATACAAAAATTAGCTGGGCGTGGTGGCAGATGCCTGTAATCCCAACTACTCGGGAGGCTGAGCAGGAGAATTGCTTGAACCCAGAAGGTGGAGGTTGCAGTAAGCCGAGATCAAGCTATTGCACTCCAGCCTGGGCAACACGAGTGAAACTCCATCTCAAAAAAAAAAAAGAAAAAAAAGAAAGAAAGAAAAATGAGAGCTATATTAGCTCATTTAGTTAGTGGCTTTGCAATTTGATTGTATTCTTTGATACAAGGGGGGATATTTTACCTCTTTTAAATTGCTGTGAAGGTAATTCTTATCATATTCTCCTTTGTCACCATGTGGAAGGAACAGCATCTTTAATTTGAATATTATTTTGAAAAATTGGAATGAAATGTTTTCTTTTGATTTCAGTTCAGTCATTCGTTCTGCTTCTTTTTAAGTGCCGTATTGGAAACAATGCATGTTTGAAACTATTAAATGATCTCTTAAAAACAAAAAATTCTAAAAAACCCTTGAGTGGAAATATGGCATGTTTCATGTGCATGTTATACAGAAAATGTGCATTATAAATAGTGTATATTCATATATAGATATATGTCTGTATAGAAAAATACACATATAGGTCACGCCTGTAATCCCAGCACTTTGGGAGGCCGAGGCAGGTGGATCACGAGGTCAGGAGATCAAGCCCTGTCTCTACTAAAAATACAAAAATTAGCCGGACATGGTGGCAGGTGCCTGTAGTCCCAGCTACTCGGAAGGCTGAGGTGGGAGAATGGCATGAACCCGGAAGGCGGAGCTTGCAGGGAGCTGAGATCCGCCATTGCACTCCAGCCTGGGCGAAAGTGCAATACTCAGTCTCAAAAGAAAAAAAAAAAAAAAAGGAAAAATACACATACAGTATATACATGACTTTGTAGAATATGGGATATGTAATTATTGAATAAATATAATTGAGTATTTTACCAATTTTATATTTAATTATTTTACAAAGCTAGATTTAGCACAGATCTGGGAGTTCTATGTATTCTAGTAGATCGGGTTAGTAATAACTCATTTTATGATCTTTTACAAATCTCTAATTGCTCTAAGCTTAGAGTCCTGATTTGCAAAGTACTTTAGAGTAAATGGTCTTTAGGCTCTATGTCAGTTCTACAACTGTGAATTCTTTCTGTGTATAAGTCTATTCGTAGTCTGATATGGGAAAAAAATTGAAAATTGGTAGAAGAGGGTTAAGACTTCTTGTAGGATTCAGTATCATAGCATCTAGTGATAAAAATTGCCTTTGGATACTGGAAAATGATATATTTGGATCTTTATATAATGTTAACAGGGCCCTGAAATCATGAGAAAATGATATTCATGCTGTTAGGTCTATATTGAACTGGGAACTTGTGTAACAACAGATGTTCAGATGAGTTTCCTGGGGCAGAACTAGGAGGGAAATTGGCCTGTATTACAGGACTAGGAACGCAAGGGATATCAGCTGAGTAGTAATGAGAGTTTTAATCATAGAATCTGTTCAGCAAAGGATCAAGAGACTTCATTGAAGTTTCCAGACCTGTTGGATTTATAGATAACATGGAGCATAAATAGCAACAACAGGCAAGATCTTTGTAAAGCAGGGGCTTGATATATCTTGTCTGCCTAAGACAAAAATTGATCACACTTTGAAAGTTCTGAGTGCTGGAAGCAAATTGTCACACCTGGGTGGAATAGAAAATTTAGAGGGTTGAAGCCAGCAAATTCTTTAAAAATTAGAAATGTCATTTCTAATTTTCATAGTCACCAGATCTTTTCATAGTTATCTGGTTTTTTTCCCCTATAGAGGTTTTCTCTCTATTGTTAAGGGCAGTAATTTCTCCCTGTTGGAGTATTGGGTGACAGATTTAGTTGGGTGTACAGCATTGCAGTTGTAATAATTCCTAGTCGATAAGCTTTGGGGAGCACAATCCATTTTCTGATATCTTGTTTTGCTGTCAGAAGTATTCAGATAAAGGGGAGGGGCTGTGGAGAGGGAGGAGAGAAAAGATGGGAGAGTTGCAGCAGACTTGTACATTATTCCTAGAGTAAGCTCTTTTTCTAGTGAGGGTGAAGGGAGATAGTGCTTGTGAGTATGGGATGGGTCTTAGGTATTTCTTAGGCAGATTTCTTTATTACAGGATTGCTTCAGTTTTTAAAAATATTATATCTATTAAACATCTTAGTATATTTGCATATTTTGTTTCGTAAATGTATTCGATCATAGAAAACTTTATGAAATCATTCAGAAAACAATGGTCTAGAGTAGCTTGAGAATTTTAATACATTTGTTTTCCTTTTTATGTAGATCCCATTCCTTCTGGTCTGATGGAAGAATGTGTGGATTGGGATGTGGAGGTTAAAGCTGCTGTGCATACATATGGCATAGCAAGTGCACCTAACCAACCCCTAAAAAAGCAAATTCAGAAAATAGAGAGAACCCTTCAAATTCAGAAAGCTCATGGTGACCACATGGCGTCCTCTAGAAATACTTCTGTATCTGGACTATCAGTCAAGTCAAAAAATAATACCAAACAAAAGCTTCCTCTGAAAAGCCACTCTGAGTGTGGAATCATAGAAAAAGCAATGCCACCAAAAGAAGTGAGCTGTGACAGGCAATCTGAAGAGCAAAAAATGAAGAATTCTGTTCAGACCCCCGTTGAAAACTCCACCAACAGTCAGCACCAGGTCAAAGAAGCTTTACCTGTGTCACTCCCCCAAATTCCTTGTCTGTCTTCCTTTAAAATCCATCAGCCATACACATTGACTTTTGCTGAATTGGTAGAGGATTATGAACATTATATTAAAGAGGGGTTAGAGAAACCTGTGGAAATCATCAGGCACTACACAGGTCCTGGGGATCAGACTGTGAATCCTCAAAATGGTTTTGTGAGAAATAAAGTTACTGAACAGAGAGTCCCCATATTGGCAAGTAGTAGCCAATCTGGAGACTCTGAGAGTGACAGTGATTCTTACAGCTCAAGAACCTCTTCCCAGAGCAAAGGAAATAAGTCATACTTGGAAGGCTCTTCTGATAATCAGCTGAAAGACTCTGAATCTACTCCTGTGGATGATCATATTTCTTTGGAACAACCTCCAAATGGAAGTGACACCCCCAATCCAGAGGAATATCAAGAATCATCTGGAATCCAGATCAAGACAAGACATAAAGAGGGGGCTAGCCAGAGAGCTAAGCAGAGCCGGAGAAACCTACCTAGGCGGTCTTCCTTTAGATTGCAGACTGAAACCCAGGAAGATGGTTGGTATGACTGTCATAGGGAAACACATCTGAGTTTTTCTGATACCTATCAGGATTATGAGGAGTACTGGAGAGCTTACTACAGGGCATGGCAAGAATATTATGCTGCCGCTTCTCATTCATATTATTGGAATGCTCAGAGACATCCAAGTTGGATGGCAGCTTATCACATGAATACCATTTATCTACAAGAAATGTTGCATGGTAACCAGTGATTGTAGGATATACCTGAGACCATCAGGAACTGTCAACAAATGATACCTTTGGATATCCATCCTCCTTGACTTATAGTACAGTGGTGTATAATGGCATTTCTGATCAACTTGAAAAGACTTGAGGCTTTCCACTGGGACACATCCATTTTTCAGATTGTTTTGATTTAGGCCAGGTATATTATCTTCATTTTTAAGAGTTTCTTTAAGAAACTTCATCAGATTCTTGAAAGATAATTTTTGGGACATAGAGCTGAAAGTTTCAGGGTGCCATTTTCTATAAGATCTTCCCAAAAGAAACATTTAAAAAGATGACATATATACCACTGCTTACTTAAACACAATAAAAACAGTAGATTTGAGCAGTAATGTTAGTTTGCTGTGGAGTTCTTTACAAAGGGCTTAGGCTGCATTTCCTTCTATAGTGGTGCATTCTGTAGAAATTTGTGGCATGGTAGATCAGAAAATCCTCTTAGGTTTAGGCAGGAGGGAATATTTAAACATTGTTTTAGATTTTCGTAAAGGTATTTGATTTGATCTGTTTGCTTCCAGTAAAAATACTTGTTTTTAGTAAAAAATTTAAGTGTATTTACATGCTTATTGTTTATCTTTTGAATGTCTTTTCTTCAGGCTGTGAAAGCTGTCCATATTTTTACTGTGTATTAAATAGCTGAGGGTCATCAGTGGCTGTCTTATTTATGTTGCTCAGATAGAGGAGCAGCTGTTAATCTTTTTTGGTTCTTGGATCCTTTTATGAATCAGCTGAAAGCTATAGATTGACTTCAGGAAATTTCTCATTCCATAAACAGAATTGTGAGTGTAATTTCAAGGGGTTCATAGATCCTCTGAAATTCATCTATATAGTCCAGATTAACAGCTCTGCTGGTAGGCTAGGGGGAAGTTCTAGCTCTTAGTTTTTAAGTATTTTGTGGAAGCTGGAATTGATTCTCTTCAGACACTTCTCAGTACATCCTAATCTTGTGTCTTCTAGGAAATGTTCCCCAGTTTTTACCACTAATGTTAGGATCCAAGAGGAACTATTGTTTTTCTGAGCTGACCCATCTGTAAATTTTCTTGATTTAGAAATTTTTATGATTTAGAAAAATGTAATTGGAAATTACCTATTCTTCCCTTTTTTCCTCTGGAAGTCCTTTTATGATTAAGCTTTTGGTTCCCAAGACTTTCTGTGAAGTGGATTTTTGATGAGAGAACCACTTGTGTAGAGAGATGTGTATTCACTGTTTAAAAGGGAAGCTCTTCTTTCCTGTGTACGTCCTTGTCTAGGTAGTATAAACACTTTCCCCAGGGCTGTCAGCAAGCACCCACAGCCACTGTCATTTATTGTCCAGCACCTACATAACACAGTTCTAAACTCCTATTTAACTTGGATTCCGGTCGTTTGGATTGGACAATATTAGGCTTTTCTTACATGTGTCAGCATATGAATTAATAATGTACATAGCAAATCCAAAATTAGGTCCAGTATGTCATTAAGAAGTAGAGATTTTAATTACACATTTAAATAAGATCCTGTCATCGATACATAATTGAATTTACTTTTTCCATCCTTTCCCCCACAATACAGCCAAGTTCAGTTTGTCATTGCTAGGGGATTTTAATTAGGGTATTGCTGTATCTTAATTAGAGACGAGGTTACCCATTAGTCTTCAGATTAATTGGATTCTCTATTTTGTGTTTGCTTTTTTTTCCCTCACAGAAAAATAAGCTGGAGGTAAGCATATGTATAACATATAAAAATACTAATTGCTTCAATTTCCATAAGCTTTTACCAGGAAAATGGCAGCTGCCACCTTCTCAAATAACAGGTAGCTATAGTCGTGGATGTGGAAGGAATCTTCCACATGCTACTATTTATGTGTGACTTACCATTGTGTGGAAATTTTTTTTTTTTGTCTGTCTAGGTGCATCTTTCCATTATCTGTTAGGAACCATAGAGAGGTTTAAGGTAGATTCACTTGAGAAGGCTCTGTGGTGGTGTGAAGAAGGTACTTGTCCTGGTTGATACTGCTACTACCTACTTTTTAACCTTGTACCAGTCATTTAACCTTATGATTCAGTTTTCTCATCAATAAAATGAAAGTTGGATTAGAAGATTTTTAGGATCCCTTCTAGTTCTATGATTATATGACATATGCTGAAGAAAAAATAGTTTCTAGTTCAGGAAAATGATAATCAAATTTAAAAATTCAGAAAGCCTTTATAAATTCAAGTAATTTGGACAAAGGCTGGTGTGAATTGGTTAAATATCTGAATTTGTGAATACTTTCAAATCAATACACTTACTGCAACTATTCATGTTAAGCTGTAACTTGAATTAGGCTAGCAATATTAACGTAGTGAGATATTTGAGAAACCTGCTGCTTTGAATAATTCTGACTTAGAAATAGAATATGAATTATTTTGGGTGATTAAAGGTAATATTTTCTAAAGTAGCTTAGGTATTACAGTAATATTTATTAAACTTTTAAAAATGTGGTTTAAAGGCAAACTTCAGCCCCCGAATACTAAAAATAATTGAACATATAGTACTTGTGGATCACTCTGTATGAGACAAGGGAGTAGTGTGAAGTTTTACGGGTTTTTTTTCCCCTTCCCTTAAATAAAATCTATGTTAGTCTTTTAAAAATACGTATTTTTGATAACCATAGCTGACAGTAGAACTCCATCGCAAGGTTATTGACTTGTTTTGGCAGAATGTGTTTATTATTTTGTACCTCTGCACAAGCTCATGTGTCTCACTTGACAGTTAGTGCATTTTAATGAAAAATCACAAATTGCTCAATGCACATCTGGTTTCCAGTTATTTCTACCCAAAGATTATTTGGGCTGTGGGTCTGCAGTGACACCTAGTGGGTGATAAGGATGTGAGCATCAATGATTAAAATGAATTTCACAGCTAACTTCTAGGGCTTTTGGGCATCATGTATTTGTCTTAATGTTCTCATTTCTATTACTGTTTTCATCACTTAGGATCTACTTGTGGGGAAATTAAAAGGATTCTCCTCATTGCCAGTGGTGAAACAGACTGCCTGTTGGTCTCATCACCTAAGTCAGAATTGTTAAGTTTGGAACAGATTTCCAAGATAACTAATCCAATCCCCATTTTTTGTTTTTTTTTTTGCATTTTTAGAGATGAGGGTCTTACTATGTTCCCTAGACTGGACTTGAACTCCTGGGCTCAAGGGATCCTCCTGCCTTAGCCTCCCAAGTAACTGGAACTACAGGCACATGCCACTACGCTCTAATTCTCCATTTTTAACAGGAGGAAACTTACTGAAGCCAAGAGGGAGTTACTGATGTGAAGTCACAATTAAGTGCTAGAACCTAAACCTGAATCTCCACCATCCGATTCCCAAGCTTTCTACAATACCCCATACAGCATTTAATTCTGAGTTTTCTTTTTAGTTTGAGAACTTGGTACTCGGCAAAACCAGTACTGATACCTAAAGGCAGATTTTCTTTCAATAATATGGAGTCAGTGTTCAAAATAGAGCTGTTGATAAATAAAACCAAATGCTTTACCTGTTAGACTGTGAACATCCACAAATAACAGCATACAAGCAGGCAAGAACCATCAGGGATATCATAGAGGAGTTGTTTATGTTTAACATTGAGGGATGGAGTGGGAAGATTACACTAGGCCTTTAATAACCCTTCTAAGATTCTGTGAGTTTTCTCTAGCAAGGTAGAAAGCCCACCTTTGTTCAAATTTTTCTTATTTTCTAGTATATACCAGCACCTTTGGGAGGAAAGGAGAATCAGTATTCAAAGAAACAGTCATTTAGGGTTTGTGGCACATAATTTGTTTAATCCAGATTGGATACATCAGGTACAGCAGTGGCACACGACTCAATACTGTAAATGATATACATGTTTTAACATATGCACTACAGTTTCAAAAGAAGACGACAGGAAACTCAAGAGTTTTTTTTTTCTTCATAGAAAGTTTTCATGTTTTATCTTCCTGCAGTTTTGTACAGTATATTTCTTCTTTGCCATTGTGATGTTGATAAGCAAAGCCCATTTATTATATGAAAATAGAAAAGAACACACTTGATGTATCTCACGATGACATTAATGGGGGGAAGGGTGTGACCTCTAAGTAAAACATTACATTGGAATGTCTGATTATCAAAAATATACCATCCCTCCCACCTCCCAGGTTTGTAAAATAGTCCATTGGTCCAAGGAGCCCCCAGGACGTGGGTCAGTGCCCTACACTGGTTAGAGTGACATCATCCAGTGTAGCTGAGTAACCTGCTAAGATAAATGTCATTCCCACACTTGAGAAAAAACATAGAACATTCTGAATAGAAAACAAGACTTAAAAGGAGCCCCTTTAAAGCTGTTTCGTTTTCTGATAGCCACTTTCTCTTAGTTTTAATAATGCTCTTCGTGGTGCTGTTTGGGCTCCAAGGGTCATGGGTCATAACAATGTTTTTCCTTCATCTAGTCATTTTAAAGCTTTGCAAATAGTGGATTTCATTAGGAAATCAGAAAGAGAAAATAAAAGTTTGTCATGGTTACCATGCCAAGTAGTGTAGAAAGGAAATGAATATTGCCTTAAGTTCACAGCATTGGGATATTTTTGCCTTATAGTTACCTGGTAATTGAAGTGCGGGAGACTGGAAAACTGGAATTCATTAGTAACCTTAAAATCTAGTGTTAGCTCAATTTTCAACCACTTCCTCTGCAAAACTTAAGGAAAAACTTTTAAGTACATAATGTCTCAATGTACACTTTCCTTGTCTACAATCTAATAAGTGATATCCCGAACTGTAGGAATCATATTTTGAAAACTGGATAAAATCATCAGCATATCCACAAGTTGACGTTTTTGTTAATCATAGATTGGCATTAACTGTCCACTTTAAGTTCTGTTCAAATTCTGTGTGATTGTAAACTAATGTGTTCAACTGTCACTGAGAATATCTATTGGTCTTTTGAAAGGGAGTCTATGCAGTTAGTCCTGAGCTTGGCACTAGTTATGAAAATAGGAGATGAAGGAGAAATAGTACAGAGTTTGTTTCCAGAGATCTTGGTTTGTGGTGGTTCTAAATTGAATACTTCCCTCCCCCAAGTCACCACCCTGGAAATCCAGGTATTAAAAATATAAGCAAGCCTCAGAGCAGTGCAATAAAATGTGGAGGAAAAATCCTAGGACAAGATGTCTTAAGTCCTGGATTGCAATAATGGTTCTGCCACTAACTTGACATGTGAACTCGGATAAGTCATTCAGTTTCTTTCTACGTTTTCCCCTCTCTGAATCAAGGATTTAGCTACTTTACCTACTACCATCACAGACTGTCATAAGGACCACAAGGAGTATAAAAGGTATGCTTCAAAATGTCATTGTCCTAGTCTTCTCTTCATTGAGAAGAGAAAATATTTGACTAAAAAATATTGACTCTTGTTCATTGATTTCTGACAAAATTGATAGTCCATAGATGGTTTTACCTAGAGGATGGTGGTTTCCAAAGTATGTTTTCTGTTGGTACAGTCAGGTGATTTCCAAGGGCTGTGTCCAAATAGTATTGACATTTATATAACACTATGTCTCCAATTACAGTATGGATTATTTGATGGATCTTCTCCAAAGCATCATTGCTGTCAGAGGCAGTGGGTGTGGTAGAAAATGCATTAGACTAATAGCCAAAAGACTTGTGTTCTGGTCTCAGCTCTGTCATTCAATAACTGCATGACCTTGAACAAGTCATTTAATTTCTCTGGGTCTCAGTTTTCTATACTGTAAAATTAGATATTCTTAAATCTTTTCTAGTTCTGATATGCTCTTAATACTATATTTTCTAGGTTCCCATTCATTTGACATTTGAATGTAACTGTTTGTTTGTTTTGCCCTCCCCCTCTTAATGCTGAGTGGGATTGAATGGAATAGGTGGTTTTGGGAATCTTATTATGTCAAGGTGGTTCATGAACTATGAAAGCTCAAGGGTCATTGCACCAGAAAGCTATTGGCCCCCAGAAAACCCTGATATCCTGGTTTTTCAGTCACTGGCCAATGACTTAGACTTACGAAACCGATTCAGCATACTTTGGACCTTGTGTTTTCTTACCATACCCTTTAGCGGTGTCATCTGGCTGTGTTCTGTAGTGTAGATGAGCCATTTTCCAAAGGTTGACATTTTTTGGACCAGAAGTGAACTGAATCTTTTATCTCTGGCTAAGGCTACAGTGGAGGATGGAGAAAAAGGGGATGGTCTAATGGTCTTTTAGGAAGTGGCATGACGTGGGATCTGAACGTGAAGTGGAAGGAACACAAAACATTCTGTTGATTAGGACCAATTAAAAAAACATGGTAAATTGCTTGGGACATGGTATTTAACATTAATTTTTGTGGGAACCAGTAAAATGTTCCCTTGGTGCCCTATCAAACAGATCCTTTATTGAATCTGTCACTATTCTAACCCTGTAATGACCTGTTCTTAAATTCATCACAGGAAGTTTGTATGTGTATGCAACCATGTTCCAATTTACCTCCTTTTTTTTTCTTTTCTTTTTTCTTTCTTTTTTTTTTTTTTTTTTTTTTTTTGAGACTGTGTCTTGCTCTGTCACCTGGGCTGGAGTGCAGTGGCGCGATCTCGGCTCACTGCATCCTCCGCCTCCCAGGTTTAAGCAATCCTCCCCCTCAGCCTTCCTAGTAGCTGTGATTACAGGGGCCCACGACCATGCCTGGCTAATTTTTGTATTTTTAGTAGAGATGGGGCTTCACCATGTTGGCCAGGCTGGTCTCGAACTCCTGACTTCAGGTGATTGTTCACCTCGGCCTCCCAAAGTGCTGGGATTACAGGTGTGAGCCACCATACCAGGCCCTATTTACCTCTTTATCTCTTACCCCAGTCAGATCTTATGAAGTATGACAAAGATACTTAGACATTTGTAATTTTGTTCTATTATTCATTTTTTTTAAAAGAAAAATTCTTTTCTAGTCCTTTGCCTGCCCTCTAAGTGGAGGTTAGCCTGGTCTTCTAATGAGATGTGTATATGAAGGGAATTGATTTAAGTATGTATTTTCCGATGTGTTTAGGTTGGTTGTGTGTATACACATGTACTCTGTAGTTGTAAAGCTTTTCTGTCTTCTTAGTCTGTAAGCTCAGGGGGCAAGAACCACTCGATTCCCACATTAGGGGAAATCCTTGAGGCTAGACCCAGAGAAAGAACTCAGCCCGTGGTCAATGAGGATAAGTATAAGGATATAAAGATAGAAAGAAGGCTCCCTCTCCTCTGCCTTCTGCCCATATTCTGGTTAGGTGCCACCTCGAAACCTTTTGAGCCTACAGGGTCAATCGAGCTGGGGTCATAGGGAAGCCCACTACGGGTGTTTTTAGGTTCCTGGCTAGTGAAACTCATTTAGATGGCTGTGGTGGGCAGAGAAATTCTTGGCCTGCAATTAAACAGCTAACCACTAAGCTGTAGGATGGATAGGCAGCTCCCGAGGAGCTCATGTATTTCAGAGCCCAGGCTGCAGAGACTGCAGCAAGGTGGCTGGGTGTTGGGAAGGGCAGGAAAGGACTTGTCACTAACTCTGAGGCCCACCTACTCTGCTATAAGCAGTGAATAACCGTTAGGAGGACTCCAGAAATGCTGCCCCCAGCTCCACCAGGGTGCAAGCTAGTTGAACAGATACGTTGTCCAGGTGTTCAAGAAATAATCTTCACTCCTTTGCTCGCACAGAGGTGATCAGGCTTCTCCCCCATTTCAGCTATCTTCAGGGAGATCAGGCTGAAGCCTCTTCAGACATCAAGGCATCTTTCATAGCAGGTAAGAATCATCTAGAATCTCTTACTTGCTTTTGCTTTGAAGCATTTTTCTTGAGGCACACAGGCTTACCCTTCCACAGCCTCTGTGTGGGAGTTGTCTCAGGTGTGATGTAAGTCAGAGGAATCTTGGTCCCCGTACCACTGCCCTCTCTGGAGGAAACTACTCCTGGGACCTCTTGGAAGGGCTCCGGATGGGCTTTATGGTGGGTCCTGAAGGAAGACTCCATATCAAGGTGCCATAATGACTGGCTGCGGCTGCAAGCCCTGGGTCCTTCCGTTCTCCCCTCACTGGCACATACCAGAGTTGACCGCTTCTCAGATGTTGGCGATTTGCCTTTTCAAGATTCCAGTGTGATAAATCTGTTCATTCCCTTTCTTTCCCAGAAACCAAAACTGCAAACACTAGTGGTTCCAACCCCAAGGGAAGCACCTCTGTTCTGTGAGGTAGACTTCCCTTACCCCTACACTCTCCCAATTTTTGCTTCACTCTTTCCTCCTCTGCAGTTGCATTCACACAGATAGAACTCCCAGGCACAAGTCTGTTGTGCATGGCAGTGATGAAGAAGGCTTTACTGATGTGTTTCAGGATCATTGGGATCCAGGTAGAGACAGATGGCTGGACACAGAAACAGCCAGGGGTAAGCAGAGAGGTACAGAGACAAGGGAGACAGGGACAGACAAAGGGTAAGGATTGCCGTGTGGTCACTTGGCAGCTCTGCGCAGGTCAGCTGGGCAGTGGGGGCCCAGGCTCAGTTGACCTCACCCACCTGGGGGAATGGAGAGAGAACTCAGCAATAACTGACTTCTTAGCCTAAAAGCTTTTGCTATAAAAGGAGAAAAAAAAAAATCCCTCACAAAATGCATTGTTTTGGTTCAAAGGTGTTGGGTCCATGGAGAAAAACATTTCACAAAAATCCGTTGGTGTTTTTGTTTTCCACCTTTTCCCATGAATAAATATTATCCATTAAGAGCCTTGAAAAAGGTGCTTAAATACACAGTGTTATATTTTCTTCCTGTTTTGCTTGTGACAACTTGGCCTCTTTGCTGCTCTTGATCTTGTATTTTCCTCACTGGGGTCTCCAGAAACACTTGTTATTTGGTCTGAGTCTGAGGCTCCTCCATCCAGGCCCTGTCCTGGCACATAGCCTACATCCCCCACTGGCCCATCCCCGACCCCCCCCCCACCCTCCCTCCCTTCCTCTGGCCCCAGTGAGATGCAGTATCACAGGGCTATGTCCACGCTAGCAGCGTGAACCTCAGGTGCCCCTTTGCTGCCTCTTTTTCCTTCCAGGCACAAGTCTCAGTGCTAGGGGTACAATGGGGCAGGCAGAAATAGTGGGGAGAGCGGGGAGGGAGTGGTCCCAGTGGCCACCCACCAACATGCCAGTCCCCTTCATTCCCCACTACCCCCTCTGGCCCTCTGTCCAGTGGTTTTACAAGGCGGAGACCTTGACAACATTGCTGGCTATGGAAGGAATGTTCGTGTTGGGGCCTGGGCTGGCAGGGGGTGGCCGACTTTCCCCCTCTGGGGTTAGCGCTGGGGGAGTGGGGATGCTGATGATGGCTGTGGTGATCTGGGATGTTTTGCAGTTTGGTCTCAGTCCGTCGTCTGCTTTCAAATTAAGGCTGGAGCGACTGGGATAGAAAAGAGTGAGTTGATGATGGTTCCTGCTGGCCAGCGTCCCAAAGCTTCCTTGACCCCCTACATTCCTTGTTCATGGTAACCAGGATGATATTTTGTTGTTCCTCTATCTCTGCCTTTTGTAATCAGTTTGTAATAATCCATTCTAATTATTATTTCTAAACTACTAGCAATTACCAAGTTGTGTATAGTAGGCTTTGAATTGCAGAGTGTACATCACTCCCACCAGTGATTGTTTACCTATCATTTGTGGCATTTGGCATTTGCCTTCCCTGAATTCTCTGCAACCCATTTGGAGGTAGTGGGAAGTGGCCTAAATATAAGCAGAGAGGGAGGGAAAAGTCAGTCTCTGGGATTCAAAATCAGCCTAGGATAAGCCATGAGTAACACAAATATGAAAACTGTTTCTTGAGAAAATGGTTGGTCCATTCCTTGTACCAGATCAGATCATTTTTGTGTATCTAGAGACACGTTATTTTATAGGTATATATATAATTCTTTTTAAAGTTTTTTTTTTCCCCTTGTTACCTAACCCCATTTTCAGCCTAAACTACTGTAGTACCTACTCCAACAGCATATGAAGGACCTTTGGGTTTCCTTGCAAGGAAAGGAGGAAGGTAGAGGGGCTCATGCATTAGATAAGGGGAGTGGCTAGAGGATCCTCAAGGTTTTCCTAATGCTGCGATTGTCTAATTCTGGGAATGAGAGGATTCGAGCCTTTGGGGATGATGGAAGCCACCCACCTGGTTGTGAGGGAGGGCTGCTCACTGCCCTGGATATGGATCGTGCTGAGCTCTTGCATGCTGCGCAGGCGAGTAGCTGGCAGGTTAGAATTGGGCAGGTGTGTGGTCTTCTTACTACGACGGGAGCAGCAGGTGGTAGTGAGGCCTGGGTGGCTGGACAGTGAGGGACTTCTTGTGGATGGGTAGTTCTGCATTGAACTCTCCATGCAGTTCTGCTCAAACATCTGCTCATCAATAAACTCGTGGTTCTGTGAGAGGTAGAAGGAGAAGAAGTAGGAAAAAGAGGTAGGGACGAGAGAGGTAAGCCCCTATACGCTGTATGCCTGCCTGTCTCTGTTCTGGACCTTGAAGGAAGGGCTCCCAGCTGCCCAGATCACAGATAAGCATTCAGGAGGGGTGATGTCCCATGGGCATCCAATGAGGACAGAAAGAGAAGCATATTGGCAGCCCTGGCCATCAGCTCAAAGGGTAGGGACTGCAGCTGTGAAATCATGATGTGACATATACTCCATCTACAGCTTTGAGCTCTGAAGGGACATAGAGGACACAGAGGGATTCAGTGGCATCATCACAGCTAGAAGCAAAGACTTTACTTTCCAGGCTTCGTACAACCTCTGCCAGAGGTGGCAGATAAGGAGTCATTGACTGTGGGTAGTGGGTATGCTAGGTTGTCTTTCCTGGATTTAATAGGTAAGGGTGTGACAAAAGCTTTTAAACATGGGGGTCATTCACAGAATTGGGAGAGCATTGATCTTGAAGGCCAGTGGGGCAAACTGTCAGGGATAGGGTTTCTTTTAATTATTATTTTCCCCACCTGATTATGGGATATGAGTCCTTAATATACCTGGAGGCACAGGATTCCCTAGGTCAAGTGTAAGCACGGGAAGGGATTGCTAAACTATCTCCTGACTGCAGGCCATTGGGATGGGGTATAGCTGAACCCAGGATAACTAAAAAATGGCTGTTTGGCCAAGGTGACTACAAATCTATGGCATTAATGGTCTGGCTAAGGCTGCCAGAGTGAGGAGAAAGTCTGAAGAGACATGGCATGAGAACAGAGTTCAGGGAAAGACCAGCCTGGCGGCAAATACCAGGAGTCCCCACGGAGCTGGGATGTGGCACAGACAGATGTGGCACATGGGGACTCACAGGATACCAGCACTGGTGCCATGTTCCACCACCCCTTCCATGTCCCTGGGGAGGTCCAAAGAGGGAACTAGAAAGACAGTTGGGTGGTTCAGCACAAGAAACTGGAAGCCTGAGCTGGTGCTGGGTGTGACAGCAGAGGTAGGAGGAGCCCCAGAAGAATCAGCAGCACATGCACAGAACCAGGCCGGGGGGTAAAAAGGGGAGAATCCACAGACTCAGAATTATCAGGGAGAAAAACATCAATTGAATTTTTAAAAAGTTATACCTTGATGGTGGAGGTTCGTACAGATAACAGGGGATCATCCACAAGATAGGACAACCCCTACAGGACAACATGCCAACAGAAGATAAAAACACCATTGATTGTACATTCCAGCATTCCCAAGCCAGTTTTGACATTCAATCTCTTGATCCCGGCATTCCACCCTTTGAGTCAAACATTCCATCCCTCATTCCCAGCATTCTGCCCGCTTTGTCCCAACATTCCACCCTTTAGCCCCAACAGGACCCTGCTCAACCCCAACATTCACTCCTTCCATCCCAACATTCTGCCTCTCCTGTCCCAACATTCCACCCCTTGAGTCCAACATTCCTCCCCTAAAATCCAGCATTCCAGGGCTTTAATCCCAATATCTCACCCCCACAATCCAACATTCTTTCCCTCAAATTCAGCATTCCATCCCTTCAATGCCAGCATTCCATCCCTCAATTCTAAAATCCGATTTCTTCAATGCCAACATTCCAGTCCTTCAAACCCAAATGTTTTCACCCATATCCTTTCAATTTACACATTCCACCCAGCACATGCAACTTGGAAAGGGCAGTTGGGTCCAGGCCTATCCCTTTGGCAAGCTCAGAGTCTTTGAGAGAAAGTCTAGATACGAATATACATTCTTGATGATAAATCCTGTAAACTAGGGTTTGCAGAGCACCCTCCCATTTTGGAAGTCCTTGTTGGGTTCAACTGCCATCCACAGTGTCCACATTTGGCTCAGATAGAGTCATCTAAGCCAGGCAAGGTGATGTGCACCTGTAGTTCCAGCTACTTGGGAGGCTGAGGTGGGAGGATCACTTGAGGCCAGGAGTTTTAAGACCAGCCTGGGCAACACAGCAAGATCCTGTCCCTGCAGCCCCACACCCCTCTCCCTGCCAAAAAAAAAAAAAAAAAAAAAAAGGAGTCATCTAACATTTATTCTCTCTACATCTGGGAGGCCAGGATATGGAACATCTAGAATTAGGAAGTTCCGTCCTTAGTGTACTGAGCCCTGAATATAGACTCTTTGGGGAGGAGGTTCTAGAAAGGAGCAGGAAGGCTTTCACTTTGTTTCTCATTGGCTTTTCTACCCTGACCTCTCTTCCCTGTCTGCTGTTCCTAGCACTTATCTGCCAAGGGTCCAGGGTTGGCCCCACTGCCCTTCCTTTCAGTCTGATGGTTAGGCACAAGCATCATTCCACACTCCAGCTGTGGCACCCTCAACCATGGCTCTGTTTTAACAATCAGCCTGTTAGCATCTGGATCCCCTGAGAACCGCAGGGTGACTGGGCAGGCGTCGGGGCGGGGGGGTGTGGTACTTCTGAATCCTGGTTGGAGAAATACATGCACTGCCTCCACACACTGTCTGCAGGAGGATGTAGGGAGCCAAGGGGCCCACAGGCTGCATCAACCCAGCCCCAGAGGTGGGACAGAAATCAACACTCTTCTCTACTGTCCTATACAAATTCAGCCCAAGCTTTGAAGGGTGATGCCCGTCAGAACTGAGAAACTGATAGGCAGACCCCTAAGTCCTCAGTAATCAAGAAATGGGCTTTGGAGACGAGTGTAGGAGTGTGTGGGAGGCTGGGGGAGTGGCCTCCTCAGTGCTCCTGCAGGACAGAGCTGGCCTCCCACCCTGGTGACCTTGCCCCACTCCTCAGGGTCTTCCACTTGAGGGCCAGTAGATCCCATCACTACCTGTTGGATCTGAAGGGGACAGACTTTGACATCTGGCCCAGAGTGAAGATGTGAGTACAGCCTTAGAAAAGGGTCAGGGTCAGTGCTGAAAAGGAGGCGGCAATGGGCTGGGACTCACAGTGGTTTTTTCCAGGCAGTGCAGCAGGTGATGATGCTGGCTCTCGATGAGTGAGGTGGTCTTACCCATGTGCTCCTCTTCTGGGGTGCCCTAGTAAAAAAAGAAGAGAGATTGAGTAAAAAGCTGGTGGCTCTTCCCCTCTCCAGCTCCTTCATTTCTCTACTAAAGGTCAAAGGGCAATAGAATAATCAAAGTTTTTTATTTGACCAAATTTCAGGGTCAGCATTGAATATGCTAGCCTTTGGGCTCAGAGGCCCTTGGTCTAAACCTGGTTTAGAGGTAGTGGTGATAATCCTATAGGAGTGGTGTGTGAATAGGGGGCTGTCACCTGGGGAAAGTTTGGAAACAAGTCCTCCTTGGGGTTCATACTAGGGCTCTGGGGTAGAAGTGCTGGTGTCCCGGGAAAGAGAAAATAAGCCCATCCGCCCCTTTATGTTCCCCAGCCCAGGTCCTCTAGGTACCTACCGTCAGCTCCAGTGCCTCGTTGAGGAGCCCGTTACGCTTGCTGTGCAGGTATGCATTCGAACTGCCTGTTTTGGCCACACGGATCCTGGCAAGGCGGGCCTTCTGTGATTGGCAGAGATAATAAAAGAATGAGGGAGACCATGATACAAAAAGACAGCAAGCTTGGTGACACTGTGAGGCTGGCTTCCCAGGTGACACCTGATGAAGGGGATGAGGCTGTTTCTCTCCAACCTCATGCATCTCCAGTTATAGACCCAGGGATTGGGTCTGAGACGTTGTGTACCCACTTTGTATAGCTTGGTTGGGTCAGAATTCTCAGGAGTCTCCACTCATCTCTGCAGCCCGGGTATTATCCTGGCAGGAGAAATATCACTCATCCAAGCTCTATTCTCCCATAGGTTTCATGACCTTTATCTACTCAGTATTGCAAAATGCCGTGTGCTATTCAGTTGTGCTACTCAGGTTTCTTATCTCTAGACTGCAAACTCCTTAGAGAAGTGTATGTGATAGCTGCCCTGATTCTCCTCTAGGGTCCAGTACAGTTTTCTGTATATAGTAGGTCCTCAAATATGAGTTAATTATGAGAAAAGCAAGGAGGGTGCCTATGTGCTCTTCAATGCTTCTTAACTCCTCTGCAATTTTTTTCTTAGCACTTATTACTAAGGAAAGATATGTTTTATATATTTATCTTGATACTTTCTCTCCCACTAAAATGTAAACTCCTTGAGGGCAGCAGTTTTTGCCTTGTTTACTGATGTACCCCCAGTAAACAGTAAGTTCTCGATTTTTAAAGTTAATAAGCACATTTACAATTGTATTTCTGTCTTCGGGAGTGGACTCATGCATGTATATATATATTTTTTGTTTTTTTTTGATTTTTTTTTTTCTTTTGAGATGGAGTCCCGCTGTCACCCAGGCTGGTGTGCAGTGGCGCAATCTCAGCTCACTGCAACCTCTGCGTCTGGGTTCAAACAATTCTCCTGCCTCAGCCTCCTGAGTAGCTGGGATTACAGGTGCCCACCAACACACCCAGCTAATTTTTGTATTTTTAGTAGAGACGGGGTTTCATCAGGTTGGCCAGGCTGATCTCAAACTCCTGACCTCAGGTGAACCACCTGCCTTGGCCTCCCAAAGTGCTGGGATTACAGGTGTGAGCCACCGTGCCCGGCTGCATGTATATGTTAACATATGTTTGTTTTGCTGCACATGACAGTGGGAATGAGTATAGGTACATGTGACAGTTGACTGGCTGTGCCTAAGAAGGGCGCTGTGCCTAAAGCGCGCACACACCGCCCGTCACTCCTCTCAAATATATTTAAGGAATATCTTAACTAAACGCCCTAATATTTATATAGAGAGGATAAGTCGTAACATGGTAAGCGTACTGGAAGGTGCGCTTGGATAAATCAAGGTATAGCTTAATATAAAGCACCTGTCTTACACCCAGAAAATCTCAATACCACTTGATTGCCTTGAGCCAATACTAGCCCTAAGCATAACCAATACTAATACCAAGCCAACACACACTAAACCATTCACCTACACAAAGTATAGGCGATAGAAATTTTAATCTGGCGCTATAGACGTAGTACCGTAAGGGAAAGATAGAAAACTACCCAAGCACAAAACAGCAAGGACTAACTCCTGTACCTTTCGCATAATGGATTAGCTAGAAACAATTTCACAAAGAGAACTACAAGCCAAATTCCCCGAAACCAGACGAGCTACCCAAAAACAGCTAAAAGAGCGCACCCATCCATGTGGCAAAATGGTGGGAAGATTTCTGGGTAGAGGTGACAAGCCTACCGAGCCTGGTGATAGCTGGTTATCCAAGACAGAATCTTAGTTCAACCTTAAGCTGTATGGGACACATTTCCATACACTACTTGGCTTTAACTAGGACAACTGAAACTCTCCCCAGCTCCAACCTGGGAAGCCTTCAGCAGAGAAGGCCCACTGCAGGAGGGCTGCATGGTGTCTCAGTTCAAGCTCATCTCCCCTGCTTGCACAGGGAGAAGCTGAACACATTACACATGCTGGCTGCCCTTCTCCTTCCTAATGACTGTCATCATTGTCACCATGACAGTAGCACAACCAAAGACAGAGGACTAAGGAATGAGACTGAGAGAGGCAGAAGGGACTGGGTAGAGGTTTCTTGCTGGTTAAAAAAAATGCAACTTGAGGTTTGGGCTCTGTATAACTATTTACAGCCCCAGGCTCTTGCTACTGGAAGCAGAACAGCCCACAAGGATAGCAGACCCATCCTGGAGTAGAAGGGTCCCTCCTTCTGGCTCTGAGCAAGTCCACAGGCAACTTCAGCATGGACTCTACGCAGGAAAAGAGTCCTAAGGAAATTGTGGCAATTTCCACTTCTTGTCACCCTCTCCCCAAGTGTCCTGCTGGGCTGGTTCATCTGCTAAAAGGAGGCCACTGACTCAGGGGTTCAGGTGGTCAACAGAAGCACAAAGGACGTATATCTCTTGCTTTGTGGGAAGTATCTCTTTGCAGAAACAATTCAACTCCCTTCCCAGGCTTCTAAATATGGGGAAGGGGCCAGGACTTGAGCCTGAAAGATCTTCCCTTAAGTCTGAGGAAGACTGCTCCTCTTGATGAAGGAGAGAATAAAAAGGGGAACCTGGGAGAGAAAGGATGATGGCAAATCAGTGCTATCATGCCTCCTCTCTACAAGCAGAGAACATTGATTGGGGGTCAGGACAGTTCTACTCTGTGGGAATCCTGCTTAAGCCCTACCCTTGGCTAGATGTTTACGTTCAAGCAAGTTCCTCATCATTTGAGGATGTGGCTGCATTTGCTTTGGGTGAGTGCTGGGTGTTGAGAGTTTCATATGGAAATCCAATTGTGTCAAGCTTATTATAGTCTTATATAATTTGATTGCACCACTTGGAGACAGACCTTTCTTGTATCTGGGGTCCGTCTTCATTAGTTTCTAGAGATGAAAGATTCTCCTGTTCTTCTTTGTGGCACTTCTTTTAATCATATCTTACCCGGGGCTCTATTAAAGCAACAGATTGTCATACCAAATGTACTAGATCATTTAATCACTTCCCACACAGGATAAAAAGGTTTGCAATGGATTTACAGAACCATACCCAGCATATGAAATTGGGTGGGGCTCTATAGCCTGGTTTTGAGCTCTTGGGGCCTGGGGCATGTGGCTTATGCATATTTTTATCTCTTAACACCCAACACAGGGCTTCACACCGAACAGGTGCTCAAGCAACGTTTATGATGGCTGAGGAAGGAAGAAGATCCTATGTAGATGGCTGGAAGGCCATGCTTATACAGCCACTGTAATGGGCTCAATCCTTGAGTGGACTGGTCAGCTTCATCCTCTTCCATGTCCTTAAGAACAATGTGAGAGTTAAAAGAGAGCTTAGAGATCATCCAGATAAATTCAAAGACAAAAAAAAAAAAAAAAAAAAAAAAAAAAAAAAAAAATGGAGGTTGTGAGGGGAAGTAACTTATCCAGGGAAAGGCAGTGGACGATCAAGACTTCAGCTCAGGACCTCCAACTTTCAGACTGAATGTTGCTTCCAGAACATTCTCCTCCTCCTTCCCTGAATTTCCACCATCAGACAAGTTTTGAAATTTGAGCAAAGCCCAGGAGATTGCATTTTCAACAAATGTGGAGACTCCAGGGTTGGAGGAGAGGGGATTTGGAAGGAGAATGCTGCTACTCTGGGTACAGTTGCAGGCACCATCTATGTTCAAGCTGATACTTCTATCAATCCTTGAGAGGCCTCTCACAATTAAGCACTTTCTTCCTGTCTGGCTGATGGGTGCCTTTTAACCATGAGTATTTCTGTCTCTTGCCCTGGGAGAGGCAGTAGGAGGAGAAAGAGAAAGAAATGGAAAGCCAAAACATGGGCAGTTGCATTCTGGGACGTTTATTTCAGAGAAATTAAAACTTATGCTCACACAAAAACCTCTACATGATTGTGCACAGTAGCTTTATTTGTAATAGCCCAAAACTGGAATCAGCCCAGGTGTTTCTCAACAGGCAAATAAACAAACTGGTACATCTGTACCATGGATACTACTCAGCAATAAAAATGAATGGATTACTGGTACAGCAACTTGGATGAAAATCCAGGAATCATATAGAATGGAAAAAGCCAATACCCAAAGGTTACCTATTGCATGAATTCATGTATATAACATTTTTGAAATTAAAACATTTATAAATGATGGAAAAATAAATGGCTTTAACTAGGACAACTGAAACTCTCCCCAGCTCCAACCTGGGAAGCCTTCAGCAGAGAAGGCCCACTGCAGGAGGGCTGCATGGTGTCTCAGTTCAAGCTCATCTCCCCTGCGTGCACAGGGAGAAGCTGAACACATTACACATGCTGGCTGCCCTTCTCCTTCCTAATGACTGTCATCATTGTTAGGGGTTAGGGACAGGGCAGGGCTAGGGCAGAAGGTGGGGTTATAAAAGGGCAACCCACGGGATCCTTGTGGTGTTGGAACTGTTCAGTCTCTTGACCGTGGCAGTGGATGCATGAACTTATACACACACACATGTACACACACACACCAGTCCAAGTAAAACTGGAGATATCTGAATAAGATTGGTTGGTTGTACAATGTCCATACCCTGGTGGTGATATATAGTGCTATTGTTTTGTAAAATGTTACCACTAGGGGAAACTGGTGGACAAACTTTGTAAGAGATTGCTCTGTGTTATTTCTTACAACTACATGAGCATCTATAATTATCTCAATAAAACATTTTATTAAAAAAAAAAGAATATGGGTATGCACCAGAACTGGAGATGGGGACCAAATGCCCCACTCCGGATGTTCCCCTCTCTCTGCCCACTGCCAGACCTCCCCTTATCTCCAGTTCACTTGGCTCAGAGGACACAATATCTAAGGCAAATAGTAACAGACTAATCTTAGTAATAATCCCAGTCAAACCAGTCATGGGAAGAGGATGACAATATAGCTACTTAGCTCCCAAGTATGTGGTCCGGGCTGAGAACTATCATTAGCTTCCTTCCCGTCCCATCTCTCCACTTTCCACCTACTTGCCTTGACCCATGGTGACAGACTCAAGGCTGGAGCAGCAAGCATTTATTTCCCTCTTATAGGAAGCCCAAGGTGACAGAGACAGAGCTGAGCAGCCTTGAGGAGAAACAGTATCCAGGCAAGGTGAAAACACTGTAAATATTTACTCTGATTTCAAGGGGAGAGAGAAGAGGGAGAGGGAAAGGGGCAGGGAGGGAGGGAGACTCATCTTTAGCAGCTAGAGGAAGGAAGAAGCCTAAGTTGCTCCTAGATTTTAATCACACAGGATGAGCTTTATAATGTCCCAGGGGAGAGCTGGGAACACACCTGTAATCCCAGCTACTCTGGAGGCTGAGGTGGGAGGATTCCTGGATCCCAGGAGCTTGACTCCATCCTGGGCACCATAGTGAGACCCTATCTCTAAAAAATAATAATAATAAATCAATTCCCAGGGGGAGGGGAAGGTAGCTGTAGGAGTGACTGAGAACGCAGCTGGAAGGGGCTATCACTGGTGTGTGCACAGCCGTGGGCTAGTGGGTGAGCTGAGGATTCCTGTGAACCTCACCTGCTCTGCCAGAAACCTGTGTTAGCCCTAGCCCCTTTGGGGCGGGGCCACTAGAGGATCCCTGGCCCTTCAGGGTCTCTGGTTCCTGATTGTGGGAAGGAGATCCCAGTTTCTGCATAATGAATTTAGACCCTATTCCAATTTGCTGCCTGACTTAAACAGGGAAAGAGGTAAGATTTCCGTTTCTGGGATGACTGGCAGGAAATAGGAGGTAGGGAAACCCTGGGTGAAGAGGTAAGAGATAGGCGTGTATGGGACAGAAAGGATGACGGACAGAGCCAGAAGATAAATCTTAAGGTGGCAACTTAACAGACTAGGTCAGCATAAATAAAAACATAGTTCAGCAGAGGCAGAGGGGACAGGAGGCAAGGAGCCAACCATAAAGGCACACAGAAGGTGATAGGCTAGAGGTGGGAACCAACTAGATTCACTATACAATTATATGTAAATTGTTATATAATAATTGTTATACATTTTGGAGCTAGCTTTCATAACCTTTATAGCTTTTTGACGGTCGGCATACACAGATCTGTTCTGAAATTCTGGATTTCTTCCTCCATAACGACATTAACTTCCCTTTGAGCCTTTACACCCAAGGCAAGCCCTGCTACCTGGAGGTTATCCCTGCAAGCAGAAGGCCAGTAGCAGGAATTCTGTAGCAAGGAAAGAATCTGGCTGCAATGCATAGGGCCGACCACATAGTACGTGCTCAATAAATGTTTGTGGAATAATGGATAAAAGAATAAAGTAAGGAGACAAAACCCCAAGCCTCCAAAAGCCAGTCTTTCAACAGCTCTCCTCCTTTCCATTGTCCTCAGAAAGGCTCTGGCCATAATCCCTGGGGGCTGAGATGCTGCTGAAGGGGCACTACAGTTCAGCCCAGATCTGAAGACAATGAAAAACACCGCTTTCCCACTTCCCCAACCCAGATAACCCTCTTCTGAGAGGAAACCTGGGGAAAAGTCACTACCCAGAAACCTCACTGGCTAGATGCCTTAAAAATGCAAGTGAACACGAGTTGGCTGAGTCGATGAGTTGTTCTAGAAACAAGGTTGAGGGCTAGCTGGAAAACGAGGCTTCTTTCTGAGCACCAAAGCCTTCAGACATTTTTCCTCATTGCATGGGCAAATGACCGTATTTTACCCTCTCCTGCCATTTTCAGCAGTGTATATTGAACATAATCTAACACTTTCCCCAGGACTGATGGTTAGTCTCCTGATCACCACCTGCAGTTGACTTCAGTGCCTTTACCCTATGATATCTTGGAGATTCCTAAAGCCTGTTGTGCCATTTGTCCTTGAACTCGGTGACCTTAGGATGCTTTCATTTCACACTATTTATTTTTCTTTTCAACAAATTTATTTTTGTCACTGGGTTTTATATAGGCTTTTATAGGATATTAAAAAGAGATTATGTTTCCTAGTAAGCTCTTGGCTGGGAGAGGGAGGAGTGCAGGGACGGCTGAGTGGCAGTGGCTGAGGGAGTGTAGGTGGAGCCAGAGGCCAAGGAAATTGCCATAGAATGTCCAAAGGTGGATGGTTTACAGATAATTGAGGGTTCATTGCATTTTGGAACTGATGGGCTGGAATTCAGGAGACCAATGAGCAGGAAGGGACCGAAGCTACCTTACCTTGCAAAGCCAGAGGCTGTCTGTGCAGTGATCCTCAGGAGCTCTAGGCCTGGCTCCCTGACTGCTGGTCCCCCGCATCCTTTACACTGCCCCCGCATCCCTGCGTCTGAGGCTTACCTTTTGTGCCCTGCGTTTATCAGCTCTCTGATTCTGGTGGTAAATCCGGCTAAAATTGGAAACAATCACAGGGACTGGCAGGGCAATGACCAGGACGCCACTCAAGGAGCAGATGGAGCCGAAGATCTTCCCTGCAATCGTCTTAGGCACCATGTCTCCGTATCTGAGAGAGGGAGAGAAACAGGGTGTAAGGGAGAGAAGGCCATTTGGGAAACAAGTGAGGCTTCCCTGCCAATCATTCGCCTATTCATTCATTCACTCATTCAGCAATTGTTTAGAGTACCTACTATGTGCCAGGTACCGTGACATGGACCTGGGGGTGAACAAGAGACAAGATCCTTATGTGCAGGGAGCCAACATCCTAACAAGACCATAAACAATTAAGTGAATACATAAAAATATTGTGTCTTGGTTGGTTCTATGAAGAGACTAGAGAGCGGTGCTGCATCAGGTGGTGGGAGTGTGGTCAGGAAAGGCCTCTCTGAGGAGCTAACATTTAAGCTGAGAGCTGAATTTTGTAAAGGATCCAGTCATGTAAAACACCTGGGGACAAGTGTGTGTGGTAGAGGAAACAGCAAGTACAGAGGCCTTGAGGTAGCAGGAAGGAGTTTGGTCTGATCTAGGAATTGTCAAGGGTCAGCAGGACTAGACACCACAAGAGGAGGGTAAGGCAGGCAGGGGCCAGATCATGCAGCATCTGACGGGCCATGGGGAGGAATATGGGTTTATCCCATTCAGTGAGGCACCATGTTAAGCAGAAGAGTAACAGAATCTCATTAATGATGATAACAGCAAATAACAGACTCACCTATTCATGTGGATTTATAATTTACAAAGCACTTCTGCATATTTACCTCACACAAGCCCCATGAACCCTGTGAACTTTGTATTCTTATCCCCATTGTACAGATGCAGGAACTGAGGCTAATTACATTGACAGCTCTCCTTTGCTCAACTGGGATTAAAAGCCACTTTTCTTGCTTTTGTCTATTTTCCAGTAGCCATAGCATCTCAGAGGGGGACCATGAGCTCTGAAGCTCAGCCCCTTAAAGTTGTGAAGCCACTTTGGAACTGTGCTGGCTCCTCTCAGAGCTTGGAGAAACTCTTTTAAGTACTTCACACCCTAGCAGCTGCCCTCTGGGACCAGGTTGGCCTGGATCCTACTCAGTCCTGGGCAGGCAGGCCAGAGCCTCTGTCCTCCAATCAATAAGATACTCTCCACAGTGGTTAAGTGTTTAGTCTCCTCTTTATTGAGATAATTGAAAGGCCTTATTAAGCAAAGAGCTGTGATTACTCCTTCGGCTAAAGCCAGAAACACCATCTCCCCTGCCTCTGTGCCCTCTGGGTGTCTGGAGCAGAAACAGGCTTAGGATGACCAGGAATTGCTTCTGCTAAAATAGGCTCAAAGTCATCTGTCCTGAGGAAACCACGGGGCTTGGACTTCCAGAGAGGATGTGGAAGGGGATGGGGCAAGCCATTTCACAAGGATGTATGAACACCCAAGAACTTGGTGGAGGACATGGCAGAGGTAGACAGGTATTCGGTGAATGAATGAATGAATGATCTCACTTAAGCCTCTCAATTCCCTTTGAAGTAGGCTCCTGTTTTGAGACTGTCTTCCTCCTCCTTCAGTGTTCATGCCCTTTGCCCTGGCTCGAGATTTCCTAGATGTGCACTAGCATTAGGGCCTGTGATAGAGCCTTCTAGATCTTTGCAGCTAGGGTTGTCTCCTCTGCCACGGTACTCAGGAGAGACCTCCAGGGAAGTGGTTGAGAACATGGATTCTGAACTTAGATAACATGGGTTCAAGACTCACCCTGCTCCATAAAATAACTGTATGATCTTGGGGGAATGTTACTCTGGGCCTCAGTTTCCTTGTCTGTAAAATGAAGATAATAACAGTAACCTAGATCATAATCCTATTGTGACATATACAGCTCCACAAACAATAGATAATATTACTTTTAGCTAGGCATTCTGAAAACCACAGTCTCTGTTGATGGGAAACTCTAAAAACACAGTCAGTTGTCCCAAGTTCAAATAGCCCAATTAATGAAGAAAAAGGGGCTGCCTTTGAGATATATCACCTTAGCTGGATTTGCAGATGACACAACTGAAAGGGGGCCTGCAGGCACAGGGCTGTGGATGACAATAAAGCATGGCAGGAGTGCAGAAAAACAGTGCCAGGAAGGCTGCATTTCAGAGTGACCACGGCTGGTGAGGAATGCTAAGGACAACAGAAAGATTGTTTCATCCATATGAAGAAAGAGGGAGAAGGGAAGCCATGCCTTCTGCTGGTGCAGATGGTCTGCTAGTGACAGATGACAGGGAGAAAGCCGAACAATCCACTCCCAGGCGTCCTCTGCCTCCTCCACCGGGAAGAAGGAGCTGCATCTTGGAGAAGCTGGAACAAATGCCGAAAAGAAGGATCCAGAGCTTAAAGTAGGAGACGGGAGAGCAGGTGAGTGTCCAGCGGAATTCAGTAGATTTACATCACAGGCCCACATGAATCCCACCTGGGAGACAGGAGGAATGTGCAGATGGGGTTGCAGAACCACTGCCCTGGATCTTTGAGAAATCATGGTGCAGCAGAAAATTACCAAGCGACTAGAGATGGAAAACGGTTGTATTGAATTTTTAAAGAAGGCAAAAGGAGGTCTGAGAAACCACAGACCAGTAGGCTTGGTATCCATAAATTGTGCCATCAAATTGCTGGCAGAATCTGAGTGCAGATTATTAAGTAGACAGCTTGTGAATACTTGGAAAATAAGCTGTATTGGTTCACTAGGCACACATCTTGCCAAATTAACCTTATTTCTTGTTTTGACAGTGAGGTTAACTGGTTGGTAGATCAGGAGATTGCTCCAGACCTACTGCATCATGATTTTAACAAGATGTGTTCTTGTCCCAGTTCCTTATACCCTTGACAAGCTGGAGGAGTGTGGTGTGGAGAGCAGTGTGGTTAGCAGGGTTTGCACGACCATCTCCAGTCTTCGGGCACTTCTCAAAGATTACCAACTGTGGTCCTATGCCAGCAAAGGAAGTTCAGGGTTTTCATATCAAAACATCTCCTTTAATAAAAAAGTGAATAAGTAAATGAAATAAAGAATGGATCTCAAGTTAGGTCTCCAGTGATATGTTCCAGAATTTTTCAACAACTTGTATAAAGCCAGAGGAGGCAGCATGGCCTAATAATTAAGAGAGGACACTGGAGTCCAACCTGGGTTTGAACCGTAGCTTACATTAGTTACCAACTAGCTAAGTGATCCTGGGGCATTTATTTAACCTGAGCCTCTATCAACTATAAAATGGCTTTTATATCCCCAGGGTTGTTGCGATAATTAATGAGGTAATTCAGAAGAAATAATTCAGTGTTTGAATAACTAAGTTGTCTAGAATTAGCCAGTGTGGTGGGTACCTATTGTTTTGTCTGCTGACACCCTAATAGGAACTGTGTCCCTCATTCCCATGATGATGGAAACTGTCCAGATAAGCTGCCATATTTCCCATGCCCCCATGCCCACTTGCCACAGCTGGTGAGCTCAAAATAGGACATCTCACCCAAGCTGGGTCAATGACTTCCTTTCCTGGATTTATTTTTTAAAAGCTTTACTGAGACACAATTTACATACCATAAAATCCAACCATTTCGATTGTACATTTCAATGGTTTTCAGTGTATTTAGAGAGTTGTGCTTACATCACCACAGTTTAATTTTAGAGCGCTTCATAATCCCTAAAAGAAATGTGTACCCATTAACAGTGACCATTCCACATCCCACCTCTCAGACTTAGGCAATCTACTTTCTCTCTCTATAGATGTCCCTATGTTGGACAATTCATGTGAATGGAACCATATATGTGGCTTTTCGTGTCTGACTTATTTCACTGAATGTGTTTTCAAGGTTCGCCCATTTGTAGCATGTATCCATTCCTCTTTATGGCTGAATAACATTCCACTGTCTGGATACACCACATTTTGTTAATTCATTCATCAGTTGATGACATTTGGGTTGTTCCCACATTTGAGTTATTCTGAATAATGCTGCTATGAACATTTGTGTACAACTTTTTGTGTGGACACGTTTTCATTTCTCTAGGAGTCATATGGTAACTATGTTGAAGAGTTTGAGGAACTGCCAAAACGTTTTCCGAAGTGGCTGTGCCATTTTACATTCCCACCAGCAATGAATGAGGGGTCCAATTTCTCCTTCTCTGAGACAACACTTGTTATTGTCTGTCTTTTTATAGCTATCCTGGTGGGTGTTATCTCATTGTGGTTTTGATTTGGATTTTTCTGATGGCTGATGATGTTAAACATCCTTTCCCCTTCCTTGGACTTTTACGTTAGGGACCAGATCAGTCTCTTTCAAAGAAGCCGACGCGGCAGCAAGCAAAGCTCTGCAGCTGTTGGCAGCCATGCAGTGCCATGGGGAAAAGCGGGATTGCAGTTGGGGAGGAAGAAGGCTGGCACTCGCAGGAGATGTGTGATGGAAAGGACGGTGATGGAACTGGAATTCCTGTTCTAATTCTTACCGAGGACCAGCTGTACCCCTGACTTTCCTGTCACTTAGCTGTTCCATCCTTCCTTTGACTCTGCTCACTAACGAATTACTATTTTTGTTTAACCTTCTTTCATTTAGATCCTGTGGTAATGATGGTGATGAGGCTGCTACTGGTGATTCTTTGAAAGTAAGCTCCTCACATTTCTAAATGACAGAGCTACTATGAATTGAGGTCTTCAGGAGTCAAAAGGATTTTAACAGGTTGTAATCATGGGTGAAACCAACCAGATTAATTTTAACAAAGATAAATGAGAACACCGGCATTTTGATTCAAATAATCAATGACGTATAGCTGATGGGAAAGACCTGGCTTAAAAAGAGTCTCTCTTAAAAATCACCAGGGAATTTAACTTCAACATCATCCACCAGTATAAAGAGGCTGTTAAAAACCTAATGCCATTCTTGGCTGGATTGATGGGAGTGCAGTGTCTGGAAAAAGGGAGTGGGTGTCGTACTCTGCTCCTAGATGCAGACCATTTCTAGGCTGCTGTATCGAGTTCCAGGCACTATATAGTCTGTAGGACATTGATTAACTGGATCATGTCTAGAGAAGGGAGGCTGGGATGGTGAACTGTCTGGAAATCCTCTCAAGGGAAACAATCAAAGGAATGGGCACGTTTGGCCCGAAGAAGAGGAGTTGGGGAATGGAAGAATGGAAAGGAACAATGTACCAGAGGAGCTTGTGCTAGGAACTTACCTGCATTAATGGGTCTCACAGTAACCCACCCTATCAGGTAGGGTTAGCCCACTTTAGGGATGAGGAGCGAAACTCCAGAGAGGACAGGAACTTGTTCAAGGTCACTCAAGTAGTAAGAGGCAGAACTACTGGGGTTAGAGCTCAGGTTGTTTCCACTGCCCCTGCTCTTTCTGTCACATCCTGCTCCTCCCAGGGTCAGGGAAGGACGGAAGCGGAAGTGAAGGTGGGGCTAGGGAGAGGAAGGCTGTGGAAGAGGGCTGAGGAGTCAGCAGGAGCTTAGCCCCTTCTCTCCACCTCTGCTCAGTGGCAGCAGCACAGCACAGTGGTTAAAAGTGTGGTCTCCGAGTGCCAGACTACCCAGGGCCAATCCCGGCTCTGCCACTTGTTAGCTGGGTGACTTTGGCCATGATACTTAAATCCTCTGTCTTCAATTTCCTGGCATTGATCAATTAATAGTGCCTACGTCACAGGGTTGTTGTGAGGGATTGCATAAGTTACTTTTTTGTGAAAGCTCAACCTGGCATATAGGAAGAGCCTTATTTGTAAGTGTTTATTAAATAAACCCTGGGCCCAGATCATCATAATTTCTAAACCGGACTTCTGCAAAAGTCTCTTAACTAGAATTAATTCTCACTTCTACTTTTGTTCCCCATATATAAATATATATGACCAATCCTTGAGTGGATTGGTCAGCTTCACCCTCTTCCATGGCCTTAAGAACAAGTGAGAGTTAAAAGAGAGCTTAGAGATCATCCAGATCAATTCAAAGACAAAAAAAAAAAAAAAAAAAGGAGGATGTGAGGGGAAGTGACTTATCGAGGGAAAGGCAGTGGACGATCATATATATATACATAAAATATATAATATAATATAGGTAATATATATTATATAATATATGTAATATATAATATAATATAGGTTATATATTATATAATATATGAAATATAGGCTATATATAATATATGAAATATATATTATATATGGGAACATAATATATACATATTATAATATATAATTATATATGTGATTATAATATATATTATTGTATATATATATAAAATAATACAAATTTTTTAGCTCCAGTGATCCTCCCACCTCAGCCTCCTGAGTAGCTGGACTGCATAAGGACTGCAGGTGGTTGCCACCATGCCCAGCTGATTTTTTATTTTTTTGTAGAGGTGGGTTTCACTATATTGCCCAGGATGGTCTAGAACTCCTGCCCTCAAGCAATCCTTCCATCTTGGCCTCTCACAGTGCTGGGATTGCAGGTGTGAGCAACCACACCCAGCCAGAAGCATTTTTTTTTTTTTTTGAGACGGAGTCTCGATCTGTCACCCAGGCTGGGGTGCAGTGGCACGGATCTCGGCTCACTGCAAGCTCCGCCTCCCAGGTTCACGCCATTCTCCTGCCTCAGCCTCCTGAGTAGCTGGGACTACAGGCGCCCACCACCACGCCCAGCTAATTTTTTGTATTTTTTTTTTAAGTAGAGATGGGGTTTCACTGTGTTAGCCAGGATGGTCTCAGTCTCCTGACCTCGTGATCCTCCCGCCTTGGCCTCCCAAAGTGCTGGGATTATAGGCATGAGCCACGGCGCCCGGCCAGAAGCATATTCTTAAAATGCAAATCAAAGCATGTCATTTCCCCTGCTCAAAGCACTTCAATAACTGTTTGTTGAATGTATGAGTTAATGAGTAAATTAACTCAATGTTGTTGCAAAGACTACATGCCTATTACACAGTAAACACTCATTAAATGGCAGCTAATTATGAGCATAATGACCGTGGTGTGCAGAACCCTTTATCCCATGGTCCCTCCTGGGGCCCACCTGGGCAGAAGACTGAAGTAGGGGAGCTAATGGTGATTCTCTAAGTCCTAATGGCATTTATGGCCTATTTTCTCTGTGGAATTTTGAAGAAAGAGGGCGTAAGGAAAGAAAAAAAAAAACAGTCATGGCTTAGAAAAAGAAATTTAAACCCAAAGCCTTATTTCCTTTTGTCTTCCTCTACTCATGCAAATAAGAACTCTCCTCTTCCCTCTATCCTGGCTTTGTGGGTAGGGATAGTAAGGGATAAGAAATCCTTCCTGGAGGTGACATCCCAGGTACAGGTGAGCTGTGGTGCCCAGCCCAGAGTTAGGACTCACACTCAAACCCTATCTGGGAACAACGTGGATGCAGCTGTCTGCCCTGAGCAGGTGGGGCTCAGGGACTCTGCTTCTGTTGCTCTCTCTCTCCCAGCACATCCTCGGTAATCCACAGTAATGTCTGGACTGAGGCAAAAGCAAGGAAGCTTACCCTCCTAATATGTAAGGCTAATTAATTTGTATTAGGGCTTAGGGATAATTAAACTTTTTATCTGAACTTAAGCTGCATAAACCACCTGCCTTGTACAATTAATTGCTCCCTTCATTTCTTCCTCCAGGAGCCAAGAGATTAGTGCAAGCCAAGCTCCCCCATCCAGTTCTGCCTGCCTCTCAGGTAGGGGCATGGCTGCCTGTGTGGTGGGGAGTCCATTCTTTACTGGAGACCAGGGCACTGCCCAGTTAGGGCCCAGCTGCTGGGAGCTCAAGCAGGGAGACACATCCCCAATGAGTTTCTGCAAGGATGATGTCTCAGCCTCACTGCCACACCCACTGCTGCACCCATCTTCTCCACTGGGATGCCCCTGAACTTGGCTTCCTGGAGCCTCAGTGTTGGGGATGGGGGTGGGGCACAGAAGCTGTCCTGTTGGGTGGGACCAGGGTGAGGAGAGTTCTTAGAGCAGACTAGGCCACCATAGTGAGTTCCACGGACTCAGACCTCTGTGGCTTCCTCCTTGTCCAGGGGCAAAAGACAACAGTAGACCATCATGGAAGAGACACCAAAAATACCAGCCAGTGCTGAGTTCATCCCATGACAAACACCTGTGCAGCCTCTTTTCATGTCCAAATCCCCTCCCATGAGTAAATACTATTATTATCCTCATTTTACAGATGAGGAAACTGAGGCACAGAGTGGTAAGTAATATGCCCAAGGTCACTTGGCTAGCCAGCTGCAGAACTGGGACACAGACCAGGTCCCTTTGATTACAAAGTCTATGCATAGCCACTATGCATCTGGCCCAAAGCTATGGTTCCTGGGGAGCCAACATGGCAGGCAGCAGTCCTGGTAGAGAGCAAGGGAGGAGAACACTTCAGAGGCAACCAGATCTAGGGCATCAACCTAGCCACAATTCTACAAAAACACTTTAGCCCTATGCTGTCAAATCTCAAGGTGGGAGACTTGGGAAATGAAATGAAACCCCATATAACCTCTCCTTTCTACCACATGCACCCTCTACCCCCAACACACACCTCTGCTCATGTCTCTGCAGCTGGGCACTCTCCTGGGCTCACCTGCAAAGTGAGCCCCAGCAGTGAGCCAAGAACCAAAAAGATAGGATGGCTTTTAGGAATCTTGAAGTTCCTCTGAAGACACAACCTGGAGGTGGACCCAGACGGGACACATGAGGCTCAGAGCAAGGTAATCTAATAATAACCACAGTGGCAATTCAATAATAATTTATTTTTATTTAGCATCAGTATGGGCCATTTCATTTTCATAACAACCTTACAAAGTACTATTGGCCCCATTTTTGAGATGAGGAAACTGAAGCTCAGAGAAGTTAAGTAACATGCTCAAGATCATCGGCTTATCCAAGCCAGTGCTCCACAGTAGGCTTGTCTGACTTCAGAGCACTCCTCTTTCTCGCTGCAGGAGGAGAGGAATGAGCCGAAGACCTGGCTAATCCACATGAGAAAGAACAGCCTCGTTGTGACAGAACGATTTATAATCCTTTGGGTATTTACCCAGTAATGGGATTACTGGGTCGAACGGTATTTCTGTTTTTAGGTCTTTGAGGAATTGCCACACTGTCTTCCACAATGGTTGAACTAATTTACACGCCCACCAACAGTGTATAAGTCTTCCTTTTTTCTCCACAACCTCACCAGCATCTGTTATTTTCTGACTTTTTAATAATAGCCATTCTGACTGGTGTGAGCTGGTATCTCACGGAGATTTTGATTTACATTTCTCTAATGATCAGTGATGTTGAACTTTTTTTTCCTGTAATTGTTGGCCGCATATATTTCTTTTGAAAAGTGTCTGTTCATATCCTTTGCCCACTTTTTAATGGGGTTATTTGCTTTTTTGCTTGTTGACTTGTTTAAGTTCCTTATAGATGCTAGATATTAGATCTTTGTCAGATGCATAGTTTGCAAACATTTTTTTCCCATTCTATAGGTTGTCTGTTCACTCTGTCAGTAGTTTCTTTTGCTGTGTAGAAGCTCTTTAGTTTAATTAGATCTCATTTGTCAATTTTTGCTTTTGTTGCAATTACTTTTGGCATCTTTGTCATGAAATCTTTACCTGTTCCTATATCGAGAGTGGTATTGCCTAGGTTGTCTTGCATATCATAAAGACACATGCATGCGAATGTTCACTGCAGCACTATTCACAATAGCAAAGACATGGAATCAACCTAAATGCCTATCAATGGTAGACTAGATTAAAAAAAATATGTGGCACATACACATCTTGGAATACTACACAGCCATAAAAAAGAATGAGACCATGTCCTTTGCAGGAACATGGATGGAGCTGGAGGCCATTTTCCTTAGCAAATAAGGCAGGAATAGAAAACCAAATACTGCCTGTTCTCACTTTTAAGTTGGAGCTAAATGATGAGAACACATGGACACATAGAGGGGAACAGCAAACACTGGGACCTATTGGAGGGTGGAGGAGGGAGAGGATCAGGAAAAATAACTAATGAGTACTAGGCTTAATACCTGGGTGACACAAGTTTACCTACATAACAAACCTGCACTTGTACCCCTGAACTTAAAGTTAAATAAAAAAAAAAAAAAAAAAGAGAAAGGACAGCCTTGAGACAATGGAGAAACTCTCAAAGTGGCATGAACCCAGAAACCCTGCTGGGAGGTTCTCTGGGAGATGTTTCCTGAGCTCTGCCAGCCGAGAGTCCTGGGAAAAGGGGTGGGTGACCCTTCCAGGTCATTGCTGTAGTTAGATCTGGCTTGTAGAGTCATAGCCAGTCACAGCGGCAGGCTCCTGGACAAGATCACTTTACCACTGTTGGCCTACGGCAATAATCTCGTCTTGCCACCTCAATGGTTGTGCTGGGTGACAAAGCTGTTCCTCTAAACCATTGGTTCTCAAACTTTAGTGTGCATCAGAATTGCCTGGAAGGCTTGATAAAACATAGATTGCTGAGTCCCAATCTCAGATTTCTGATCCTGTAGCTCTGGAGTGAGATGTGAGAGTCTGCATTCTAACTAAGTTCCTAGGCATCACTGATGTTGGGATCTGGGGACCACTGCTTTCAATCATCCTCTCTCCATAGGTCACAGATCTGTAGACTCATAGCATGTCAGCGGAAAGGGGTCATAGCAGCCAGCTTCAGACCAGTCATGCGTACATGAGGAAACGAAGTCAGACATCGGGTGGGAGATCCTGCCTGCTCATCCAGAGGGATTCCCTGCGCACTGTTTACTCCACCTAGTACACCCCTTGTACTGGCCAATACTTTTCCCCCCATCCTCCTGGATTGATGAATGTATCAAACATCTGCTGGGTGTTTGTTAGGACTGGGAATACAAAGCTAAATAGACAGGTATGTCCTCTGTCCTCAAGGAGCTGATGATGTTTATAGGGAAGACAGACAAATAAATCCTGATGATGGTCCAATGTTGCAACACTACAAGAAGGATGTATGCAGGATCCTGTGTGAGCACAAAAGAGGGGCCTCTAAATCAAACTGGAGGGTGGTCAGAGGATCCCTTGGAGGCAGCAGCACAGGCTGACTTCTGAGCTGTGAAGGAAGAACTATGAGAAATTACTGGCTGGAGTAAAGAGTAGGTGGGAGATGAGGCTGGAGGGGTAGTCACATGAAGATCCTTCTGGGTTAATCCAGGAATTTGAACTTCTTCCTGAAATCAGCAGGTTTCCAGTGAAGGATTTGAAATGATATGAACAAATATTCATCTTTGAAAGATCACCTTGAAAGCAGTGTGGTGGATGGATTGGATGGGGATGAAAGTAGAGGCAGGGAAACCAGTTAGCAGGTTACTGCATCAGTCCAGGCAGGAAAGGCCTGAGCCAAGGCAATGACACAGTGGGGATGGGAAAAAGAGGACAGATAGGTACTTATTATACCTATCTGTCCTTTTCTGTTGGGCTTGGTAATTGAGTCACTGTGAGGGTGGAGGGGAGAATCTTGGGGTGAGGCTCAGGCTTGGGAAGTGGGGCAGCCCCTTCCATCTCTAGCCAAACTCCCACCTTTCCCTTCCTTCTATTGTCACATGCTCCTGCCACACTGTATGCATCTGTGCTCCCATATGCATTGGGCTCCTCCATGACTTCAAGCTTCTACCCAGGCCCTTCTCTCAGCTGAGAATGGCCTTCTCTCTCTCTCTCTCTTTGCTAGGTAACTCAGACTCATCTTTCCAGATGCTGTTCAAATGTCACCTCCCTGGGATCTTCCTGACTTTGCCAGGCAGAGCATTACCTATTCCTGTCTTTCCACCTTGGTTAGAGCAGTTACTCCTTTATGCCCTGACATACCTTCCCAAAATATCTATTTCCCCTATTGAAATAAGAGCAATCTGAGGACAGGCCTTTCTATCTCTGGATCCCAGGTGCCTGACATGCTGCACGATGCCGAGTGGGGACTCAATCATTCATGAGTGAATGAGAGGGAAAGCAATCCCCCTGGTGTGTGTTCCATGGACTGGATTGGCTCCTGGGATGGACTTCTTGAATCAAACTGCAAGCTCCAGGAGAGGAGAGGCCGTATCCTTAGTACCTAGAACCATGCCTGGCACAGGATGGGCACTCAAGACATTTGTTGAATGAGTAAATGAATTATGAAGAGATTATCCTTGGAACTGCCGACTCGGCATACTGGATCATCAGAGGGCCTTTCTGCTGCAAAACACTTTTATCCTGAATAAAGTATTCTTTTTGATGCATTGTATGATTCACTTGAAGTAGGGGAATCTATCTTACCTCCAATAAAAAGGAACAAATCTAAGGCCACATTACAGTTGGGAGGAGTCAGGAGTAAGCAGAGGGAGGAACACTTGCTTTGAGGGCTGTACCAACAGTAACCAGGTGATCCCTGATTTGTCACTGGGGGATGGAACCTTGGGCTAAAAGCAAACAGAGAAATTTAAGTTGGGTCTCAAAATGGGCTGAAGTCATCCCAAGATGGTAATACTACCTGACTTATGAGCAAACCATATTTAAATCCTGTCCAGAGGTAAACATTCTTAACCTAGGGCTTCAGGATTCCCACAGATTAAGGTCAAGTAAAATAAAACATAAGAAAGCAAGAAACCAAGAATGAGTCAACCAAACAAACAAACAATAGATTTAGACCCTCCCCAAGAACTTCAGGTACTGGATTTGATAGATACAGAACAGTTATGTATGAAATATTTTCTAAAAATTAAGCATAAAATCACAAAGATGAGTAAGCAATAGAACGCTATCAGGAATCACCAGGCAGATATGAAAAAGAAACAAATGGAGTTTCTAGAAGTGAAAGAGTTAAATGTTAAAATTATTACTGAGTATAATGCCTTAAACCAACTGGTTATTCTTATTGGGCATCTTCCAGAGTGGATGTCCTCTTCCCAACCTAATTCTTGGGAACCCTCCTGTTGTCACTTGGCCCAAGAAGTTCTTGTACCTGAGTCTATTCCTATTATGACAAGAAGGAGGGCAATAAAGACCAGAGAGTTGCCTGCACCAGCCCTGTCACCAAAAGAGGTGATCAGTGTAGCCCATCACAGAGCACAATGAAGTCTAGTTCTTATAGAGACATAATCTCTTTAGCCTGCACAGCTCCTAGGAAAAACACACGGACATGGATGAATACAGAGAGTGTGAGCAGACAGCAAACCAGTGTCAAAACGAGACAGAGATGGAAGAGCAGATGGTAGCCAGCCACCTGTGGGATAAAAACCAGGAAAGAAGATGTCATCAATTTTACTACTGGTCTCCTGTCAATGGGAAGATACTAAAATGAAAATTGGGATTTGGTTATTTGTGGTGATGCTTCCTAAATGTCCAGTCAGTTGTTCCCTGTCCTATGGATGCACTGGCTCAGAGTGTGGTCTACAAGGACATTTGTACTTTGAAGGGGAAAAGTAGAAGGGCTGAGGTTCAAGAGGCTGTGAAGCCACTTGCCCCTGCCTAGTAATGAGCCAGCCCCTCAGGTCTGGAGAGAGCACATGCCCTGACCTGAGGCATCCCTGAGTGGGGCTGGGAGCCATGCTGGCAGGTCGAAAGCCCAAGCCCAATTATGAGAGGCATGCTTTTATGGAGACTGGGCCTTGCTCAGTCCATTCTTCCCAATCTCAGATCCCAGGAAACTTCCCATTTATCTCTCCAGGCTCTTGGGAGTAGGGGTTCACAAGAAAGAGACATGAGGAGCAACGCACATGTGTCTGGTCAAGTGGCAGAGCCCTTGTCTCTCAGGCCTGTACCATCTGTTTCTCTTTCTCCGTATGTTGACACAATAGCCTTCTCCCCGGGGCTGCTTCTCAGCCTTCTGCCACCCTAGGCTAGCACACATTCCTCAGAAAGGGATGAGCCACTTCAACTGCACAGTAGAGCAACTGCCATAACTAGCCTTGGTTAGAGCCAAAGTGCGCATGTATGGCAGAAGGGAGGGCTGGATGCTGGGAGAAGGTGGGAAGGTGGGAAGGGCTCCAGGCAGTCTACGCAGCAGAGGCAGGATTGGCCAGAGTCAGACACCTTTATGCCCTGACATATCTCCCAAAAATAGCACTCCCAGAGGTGGTGAAGCATCAAAGTGGAAGTCCACAGAGGTGACAGGGAGCTAGGACACAGAAGCTGGGCTGGTCAACCAGACAAACTCTTTTGGCCAGAGTCTTCCCTGAGGTTCAGTCCTGCCTGTCCTCGCACACCCCTGATCCTGCCTTCTGTGGCTCCAGCTGGGACAGTGGTTGAGGTAGTGACAGGTGGGAGATAGAAGCGGGCAAGAGGCAAAACGGTAGCGGTAGTGACCAGAGGAGTCTTAGCTCCAGGTTAGGCCAGATTGAGTGCTTAGCGGTTTGGCCAATTGACCCAATATATGACCATCAGGTGTCCCCACCCTTCAGAGCACTCTGCTCATAGGGTAAATCCAGGTTGCTCCAATTGCCCTTTGTAAATCTGATCTGGCACTCCCCACGCTGTGCTCCCCTCCATCTTGGGCATCCTCTCTTCCCTTTTTCACGCATCCTCATCCTCTGAGAACCAGAAGTTATCCCTCTTCCATTAAGTTTCAGACTCTTATAGGTCTTGAAGGGTTGTACAGGGTGGCAGGAAACACACCCACGTGGCACAGGAGTCCTCTCCACGGTGGCCTTTCAGCCTACTGGTGAACTTACCAGGCACAGGCTTTGGAGCCAGGGAAACCTGTGCAGAAGTCCTTGCTCTCCCACTACCCAGCTGAGAGACCTCAAGCAGGCACAACTTCCTGGGCCTCAGTTGACTCATCTGAACAATGGAATAACAATAAACTACCTCGCAGGGTTGTTATAAAAATCAAGACTGTAAAAGCGTTTCATGATCTGTGCAGTGGCAGACAGTGCTTAGTTCTTCCGCATGAAACAACCTGGGCCATGGCTGGGCTGCTCACGTCGTCAGCTTTCCTGTAACTTGCACCTGTGAGTGCCACTTCTGCTATTGGGAACTCTAGAGTACATCTATCCCTCTGTCAACACCACAGCCTTCCTCCAAGCTCTGAAAGCACTGCCTGCTCCTCATCTCGTTTGGCTGCACTGCCAGTGGCTGTTTCACACTTACCTGCTCCCTCTGACAGGCCCTAAGCTGGGTCCAAGACAATGTCATGCAAAGAACATAGGTCTTGGAGTCAGAAGTCCCTGGCCTTCAAGTCTGCGTCTTCCTCTCTCTAGTTGTGTGACTTCGGGGCAGTGATTTAGATCTCTAAGCTTTAGATCTTTCAGCTATAAAATTGGGAATAATGTCTCCCTACAGGGAATGGTTAATATGCACTCACAGACCCCACAGTGCAGCACTGACAGGATG